>NC_079321.1:17020657-17324078 GCF_029931775.1 Euleptes europaea
CTGACGGCTCGTATTCTGGAAGCCCACCAAAACATTTCCCACCTCTCTCTGATGGAAACCAAACTTCGGTTTATCCAGGCATGGCAGTCACTTCCCGAGTTTGGCTTGTCATACTACATAGTGAGGTAAACTTAACGCTGTGTGGCCCCGACCTTTTAATGACAAGTGGTTCTCCTGAACCTTTTTGCCGTTTTCGTTTTGACTGAAAGGCATGACCAGCCAAGAAGATCGGCTGAGATGCTTTTGAGCCAAGCAGGCAGCTTTTGCAACAGGATTTCTGGCAGTTAGGACTGAAGCACTCTCAAAATCTTCCGCTCTGTCTGTGTGCCTCTTTTTCCCTAGTAGAATGATCTTAGGCACACATGAAGCTGCCTTATACTGATTGAGACCATTGATCCATCAAGGTCAGTACTGTCTTCTCAGACTGGCAGCAGCTCTCCAGGGTCTCAGGCAGAGGTCTTCCACATCACCTACTTGCCTGGTCCTTTTAACTGGAGCTGCCAGGGATTGAACCTGAGACCATCTGCATGCCAAGCAGATTCTCTTCCGCTGAGCCACAGCCCCCTGCCCCTTTGAGGCAATTAGTTTGTTCCATATGTTAGGGCTATTTAGCTTGGAAAGAAGGCAGTTAAGGGGAGACATGATAGAGGTCTATAAAATTATGTATGATATGGAGAGAGTGGACATGGAGAAGCTTTTCTCCCTCTCTCATAATACTAGAACACGGGGTCATCTGCTGAAGCGGGTGAGAGATTCAAAACAGATAAAAGGAAGTATTGCTTCACACAATGCAGTTAAATTCCGGAATTCCCTGTCCCAAGATGTTGGGATGGCTGCCAACTTGGAAGGCTTTAAGAGGGGAGTGGACATGTTCATGGAGGAGAGGGCTATTCGTGGCTACTAGTCAAAACGGATACTAGTCATGATGCATAACAATTCTCTCCAGGATGAGATGAGCATGCCTATTATATTAGGTGCTGTGGAACACAGGCAGGACAATGCCGCTGCAGTCAAAGTCTTGTTGGTGGGCTTCCTAGAGGTACCTGGTTGGCCACTGTGGATGAGGTTTGGAAAATCACTTGGGGCTGGGGGGACACCAACGCTACCAATGCGTTTTAAAATCATAAATGTTCTTCTTTAAGAAAGAAGAAAAGTGAGAATGTTCCCATTCTTTCAGGTAGAAGATGCAGTGTCACCAGTTTTTTTTTTAAACAAGACCTTTACAAAAATCTTAGCTGAGCTGAATTGTTCAGCTCAGAGTCAAACCACCTCTGTAAGTCTCTTGCCTTGAAAACCCTACTGGGTTGCCGTACGTCGGCTGCAACTTGAGGCCACTTTATACGCACACACACACACATTAATAGGTGTGCAGGGCATGCTTTGCCACTAGGTGGCACATTTCTGATGACCATCCCTGCCTTGGGATGCAGTGTGGTCTTTGAAAGAGTAGGGCAGGAGAGCATTTCAGGAGTTTGTTATTTATTTGGTGTATTTTTATCCCATCTTTCCTTCAAGAGGTTCAGGGTGGCTGAGAGTGTTTGATAGCCCCAATGGCCCCTAAGTCAACCACTAAGGTTTACGGCAAGTGGTGATTCGAACCTGGTCCTCCCAGTGCCTAGTCCAACACTGTAACCACGGGGCTCTCATACCAGTTAAATGAGCTGTCACATATTTCTTAAGCTGGATGGAGTCGACGGGGAAAAGTTCTCTCTGCATCATTGGGTACGCCTCTGCCTTTTTTGAGAAACATGTACAGAATTAGCAAATTGTCTGGTCCCCCCCTCCCCAGATTTAAAGGAAGCAAGAAAGACGATCTCCTGGGAATCTCCTATAACAGATTGATAAGGATTGATACCGCCACCGGGGATCCAATTACAACATGGAGATATTCGAACATGAAACAGTGGAATGTGAACTGGGAGATTCGACAGGTGAGAGTCTTCTGTTTCCTTGAACCCCAGGCGTTTCTCCGCTCGGTTGTATTTGACTGAAACGCCTCCAGTAGATAAGAGTAAACCCGCGGCCCCTAATTACAGTTTTGTAATAGGCCCAGTTTGTTGTATGCCCTTGGGAATGTAAAAGCATTCCACTCCCCCCCACCCCAGACAGAAATCCTTCCATTAATACATTTTTCTTATGAGCACCATCTGCACACTCCCTTTGTTTCCTCGTGTATCGGGCTGTTTTTCTGCATGTGTCAGCCAGGTTTCCTTAGGACTGCTTTAGTCAAGGTGAATTTCATGAAAGGCTTGAAAACCAAGGTCTCTACCCAGATATCGAACGTGGACTCTTTGGCTGGGGAAAATGTGCATTTAGAGAGCGGCAAATCCAAGGCAAAACGTCCCGTGCGTTTTCGCCCTAGAGAGGTCTCCCTGCATTCACTACTAGTGGTACTGGTGGGGATTAGGAAGGAGGGGGGGAGGAAATGTGTCTCACATGAACACACGAAGCTGCCTCATAGTGAATCAGACCCTTGGTCCATCAAAGTCAGTATTGTCTGCTCAGACGGGCAGCGGCTCTCCATGGTCTCAGGCAGAGGTCTTTGACATCACCTACTTGCCTAGTCCTTTTAACTGGAGATGCCGGGGGTTGAACCTGGGACCCTTCTGCATGCCAAGCAAATGCTCTACCCCTGAGCCACAGATCCTCCAGTCTCCTTATATAACATCTCGTTCTGGCTTTAGAGTACAGAGTGTCTCTTGTTACAGATGAATGAATGAGGGGAGAAAGGGTAACTGCAGTTACCTGGGCTCTAGAGCAGAGGTTCCCAAACTTGGTGCTCCACGAAGCATCTCCTAGTGCTCCGTGACGAGATTGGAAAGAAAAATACTACTGTCATTTGGTTTAGTATGTAGGTGCTAGGTGAAAATGAGCTCTCCGTGACTAATTTCTCTCCTGAAAAGTGCTCCATGACTCAAAAATTTTGGGAACCTCTTCTCTAGGGAGACAGCGCCGCTGAATTATAGCAGATATCATGGATATATATATATACTTAGTTTTCATTTTCCCCTTCAGGTGGCAATTGAGTTTGATCAGAACGTGTCTATTGCTTTCACGTGCCTGAGCGCGGATTGCAAAGTCGTCCACGAATACATCGGAGGCTACATCTTCCTGTCGACCCGTGCCAAAGACCAGAACGAAACGCTAGATGCAGACTTGTTCCATAAATTAACTGGAGGGTGGGAGTGAGGGGGAAGCTACACCTGGATTATGTCAGCGCAAGAAAACTGCCAGACAAGAAACTCTCCCTATATTCATCTCTTTTGAACAGGAGCAGGGTGTTAGGCTGTTGTGGTCTTAAATCTCCCCCCCCTCCATATAACTCATCTCAGGGGTGAGCCAAGTTAAATTTAAATACTTAAAACCTGTTTCACTTCAACGAAATACTGCCAGGGTAGGGAAGAGCCCACTGTTTGGTTTCTCTGCCATTTTTATTAGCATGTTAGCCTGTGAAAGCAATCAAGGCCCTGATCCTGTGAATACACAGGGCACAAGTTGCCTTTCTCAGCTGCCCCTTTCCACGTGCCCTACTCCACATGTAAGAGTTCCCTGCCACTGATTTCTTTTCCCATCGGCAGTCCTGCAAGCTGCATTGGCAGGAGAGCTGCATGTATCCAGCGGTATGCATAGGGAACCAACCGGATCAGTCCCTTGCTGTTTCTGTTTTGTTTTTCAAATTAATGCAGCGAAAAAAGCTTGTGTAAGAAATGGCACACGTGGGGGGGGTGTCTTTTCTCATGCAGCGCACAGTTTAAAACCGGTTTTCCCATGAGCAGACTACATCTGCACATGGAAGGTCTAAAATCCACAAAGAAGAACGCATCTTCTCCACGCAGGAGCCTGCTGCAGGGCCTGATTTCTAGCACTACAAGAACTCAGGAACAACACTCGCTGCACAGAATATCGCTAGCAGCTGTTTCCTTTCCGCTCATGGATTTTGGACCCAACCTAGGGTTGCCAATTCTGAGTTGGGAAACTCCTGGAGGTTTTGGGGGTGGAGCCTGGGGAGGGCGGAGTTTGGGAAGGGGAGGGGCCACCGTCCTTTGGAGCCCGCCCTCCAAAGTAGCCATTTTCTCCAGGGGAGCTGACCTCTCCTGCCTGGAGATCATTTGAAATTCCTCGAGAACTTCAGGAATTGGCAATCCTAAATCCAATCCTGGTTTTTTTTCATACTGTAAAATGGCTCATACTGTCAGGCAATTCAGTTTGATTAGTGGTCCAAAGAGGCCTTTGCATAGACCTGAAGCATTGCAACACAAGCTTAGAACTTCGTAAGGTTCCCTTTTCAGGGGGTGTTATAGAAAGGAGAGCTCCAAAAACTGCCTGCTCCCGCAGAGAGGAACCCGATGGTTCTTTGGGATTCTGAACCTAATAGGGCTTCTGCTCTAAAATGTGGAATGAGGATTCGGTCCTGTTCGTATGTTCTCGAAATCTGTGGAATTTGCTTCCAAGGAAGCACTCAGGATTCACATGACCATTTGTGTGTCATATTTTTGCACCGCAAAACGTTAAGCCTGTTGATACTTTACAGAGGCTTTATTGTGCTGGATTTTTAAAAGTCTGCTGTTATTCATTTTAACTGAGGTATCGACAGGGAAGAAAGGTGCTAAGGCAGCAGGAATGAAATGCCGTGTTCATGTGTAGTGAGTAAATGTATACATGTCTTAATAGGTAGAAGCGTATTTTTTTATTCTTGCAAAAATGTTCAAATAAATCTACGACTGCGATTTTGGTTTTTGTTATTGTTACTTTTAGTTGCTTTGTCAAACCTGGTCTTTTTTTTCCCCCTTTCATACCCATGAGGGGGTTTGTTTGTTTGTTTTTACAAAGTCAATGCAATGTTTTTAGCTGTTGGGTTTTTTTACATTTTCATAGCCATTTTGAATTTCAACAGTAAAATATCTACTTTGGGAGACTGTGTTCCTACATGTTGCCATGTAGTTTACTACTTATTTTTGGGAGAACATATAGCCTTTGATTGTGGTTTTAAATCTGTATTGCTTGATACTACCTAGGGAAGGCAGGAAGTAGCCAGATCCATCATGTGTGGATTCCAGCCCATCTGAGAATCCTCTTCCCAAGGAATGTCTTGTATTGAACTCTAAATTGTATTGTATTTTGATTACGGTGAGCCACTTTGGTAATCAATCTTTGGATGAAAGGGGTTACAAATAAAAGTCTTCTAAAACAATTTAGCTTCTAAAATTCTCTTTTTGAACACTTTAGGGGTTTTGACAGCTTCATTTCAAACTGCCAACCGGTCCATTACAGACGTCCCCAACTCTCCTTTGTCCTCAGCTTTTGGTATCTGGGAAGTGGGGAACAACAGACTGACTTAGGGTTTCCAACCTCCGGGAACTAACTGGAGATCTCCTGCCATTACAACTGATCTCCAGCTGGTAGAGATCAGTTCCCCTGGAGAAAATGGCCGCTTTGGCAATTGGACTCTATGGCATTGAAGTCCCTCCCCAAACCCCGCCCTCCTCAGGCTCCACCCTGAAACCTCCCGCCAGTGGCAAAGAGGGACCGGGCAACCCTAGGCTGACTCCATATTACATTTTCTGTTATTTATGTTATCCAGTTACAAATAAGTCTTCTGCTCACACAGGGATCTGGTTCAGTCGGGGCTTGAAGCATCACTGTTAGCACTGGAAATTATCCTTTGTAGGATATTTTAATCCTTACAATGATGGGGGCTGGGGGAGAGACGCTGGGGGCTGGGGAGAGAGGCACTCATCCCAGAGCCTGGTACGGCTTGCTCTAGGGACGGCTCTTTCTGTTTATCTTCCTATGTCATGAAGGAATGCAGCTTTCAGTCCTACATTCCATCCCGAATGATTTGCTGCAGCCCCTGATTTAGCCTACAGCAGAGGGAATGGTGGACTTGCACCTTCCAAAGTCCCCCAAGGTGCTATGCTGATACAAGAAGGCCTCTTTTCAACACGCATAGATCGCCTAGATAGGCATGCCCCAGGCTGTAGACTTCAGCAAGTTTAAGCATATTTAATTTGTTTGGAATCGTGGCCAGTGTTTGGCTCGCCGGAGTGCCTTGAAAACACGGCTTTTCTCTTAAGAGATCTGAATTGGATTCCTTTGCGCAACTCACCGCACTTGTTATTCCCAGCGATGTATTAAGAGTTTGAAAATGTTATTAAAAATACTGTTCGCACTTTCTGTGTATTCCTACCGATGTATTAAGAGTTTGAAAACGTTATAAAAAATGCTGTTCGTACTTTGTTTGGCCCCTTTAGCTGTGAAGACGTTTTCCAACCATTTATAAGCCGTGGTAGCCAAAAACCCTTTTAAAGTGCTTTTTTTATAACATTTTCAAACTCTTAATACATCGCTGGGAATACAAAGTGCGGTAACCCCCTCAGTTTCACCCATGATACTCCAGAGGACAATGAGAGAAACATCTAAGGGTGCGATCCTGTGCATACTTATTTGGGAGTGAATGCCACTGAGTGAATAGCTTGCACATTGAAAGTACCCTAGGAATGAGTAACTGTCAATCCTCTGGTTTGGTATTCCATTACCAGAGGACTTGGGGTTGTCTTATACTTTACAACTGCTCCTTTACACTGGTGTTGAGATTTGATTACTGTCTCTGCACATGTGCTTTAGTAATGTCCAGTACATCTAAAATGAGAATGATGCAGGACAGAAATATATTGGATTGTAGTGCAGTGTACGGAAAAGGGAGATGGGCCCATATTATAACCAGGTTTTAGGATTTGGGGCTTCCAGCCCCACTAACCAAGGTTAGTTTCTGAGGGTAGCCATGTTGGTCTGCAATAGAACAGCTTGAGTCCCATAGCACCTTAGTCCTTTTGCTCTCTAAAGTGCTAGGGGTCTCAACTCTCACCAAGGTTAGGATCTCATGGCACCAAAATCCCAACAGTAAAAGACAAATTCCAGAGAAGTAAGTGACCATGTCCAACTGCAGTTAAAGTAACAAAGGCCTGTGATACCTTAAAGACATTTTTTGGGGGTAGCATGAGCTACAACTAGGGATGGCCACCTCCAGGTGGGACCTTGGGATCCCCTGGAATTAAAGCTCATCTCCAGACTACAGAGATCAGTTCCCCTGGAGAAAATGGATATTTTGGCAGGGGGGATCTATGGCATTGTACCCCACTGAGGTCCGTGTCCTCCCCAGGCTCCACCCCGCAAATCTCCAGGAATTTCCAAATCTAGACCCTGCAACTCTACCCCCCCCCATCCTCCGCTGGTGGTCGGTGGGGGGGGGGGGGAAGAGACCTGGCAGTGACAACAGATGCATGAAGGGTTTACATTGAATTGTCAGAGGTCATTTATGCATGGGAGTTTTACCTGAGGTTTGTTGCTGGCTAGACCCACACTTTCCAGCTGAGAATCTATGCACCAAGCTCTCTCCAAGCTCAAATCAAATTCTGCCCCTTTAAATACTGCTTTGTAATTGGCTTACTTCGCAGTGCTCACTGTGAGAGAAGATTCCCCATCCCAGAACCCAATGGCTGCATTAAAAAAGCATTTTAAAAACAAAAAACTGAGCAATCTGGAAAAAAGCTGGGGGAGAGAAATCTAAGCCTCGGTTTTTAAAAGCCTTTCTTTTGCTCAGAAAGAGCCCCCAGGAGCAGGAAGCATTTGAATCGCCGCCTCTTTACACGCAGCTCTGTGATTGGCTGTGAGAGATGCCAATCTTCCTGTGGCCCCAGCTTTGCCTTCTGCACGGAGATTTCAGCCGGGCTGAGCTCAGGGGAGAGGGAAGAGTCAGGTTAACAGAGGAATGGGAAGACCCGGACATTGCAAGGACTGGCAGCGAGGTCATTTCTAATGGACGGAAAACACATGCAGAACTCCAAGGAGCAACCGAGTCAGACGGGGCGAATATGAGTTCAAGTACCCATGTATAAATGACCAGAGATAAATACACATAAAGCAACAAACAGAAAAAGGGTGAGTTGGTGGGCTGTGACTATTACAAAGACAGGCCAGAAGGCTTCTCATGTCAAGAGACAGGTGTGTGATAGTAGGTGTGGTCCATGGACCATTCTCAAGGGGGATGGCAAAGCAGAATGAATCTGAATGCTGTTCACATACATAGGAGAAACAATTACTTTCTACAGAGATTTTAAAAAGAGCAAGAGTCTACTAGCACCTTAAATTTCTGGCAGGGTATGAGCTTTCTATAGTGAGCTAACCATCTCAAGCCCCTACTGATGCCTGTAAGTATCAGATCTTCATATAAATCCCCAAGCTGCTCTTTGAAACTTTCCAGATGAAATGCTGTTAAATACTTTAAAGTCTATAATCGAATAGGCATGGAGGTTGAAATTCTCCCATATATGTTTCCAGTAGAGAGAGATACAAGCATAGGGTGTAGGTTTTCTAGGCACAGACCACCACTGCTGTACTCTGCAGCATTTTGTATCTTTCATTGCAGAAGTCTGACAAAGGCAGCTTTAGAAAAAAGCAAGAGTCCAGTAGCACCTTAAAGGCTAACAAAATTTCTGATGGGGTTTGAGCTGTCGTGAGCCACAGCTCACTTCACACTGGCTCACGAAAGCTCATACCCTGCCAGAAATTTTGTTAGCCTTTAAGGTGCTACTGAACTCTTGCTTTTTTTTTACTGATATAGACAGCTAAAATGACTAAACTGAGGCTATTGTACTTTGGTCACATTATGAGAAGACAAGAGTCACTGGAAAAGACAATCAAACTAGGAAAAGTTGAAGGCAGCAGGAAAAGAGGAAGACCCAACAAGAGACGGATTGACTCTATAAAGGAAGCCACTGACTTCAATTTGCAAGATCTGAGCAAGGCTGGTAAGGATAAGACGTTTTGGAGGGCATTGATTTATAGGGTCGCCATGAGTCGGAAGTGACTTAACCACACTTCACACACACACACACACAGAGAGAGACTAACATGACTACCCATTGTGATCTATCTCAAAGGGAGCTTTGACTCTCAAAAGCTCATACCCTGAAAATCTTGTGGGACACTAAGGTGCTACCAGACTTGAATCTAATTGTCAGCACTCTCTGTATGGGATCAACTTTTCTCCCCAGTCCCAAATCTAACTGGGAAGACAACTGAACGCCTAGTTAACCACTTACAGAATATGATGTTCTCCCAAAATCCACACACTCAACATTTTTGTTATGCACGATTCTGAGAAATATTACTGGGGTAAAGGAAGAGGAGAACAAAAAAGGTTTAGGAATCACTGGTGTAACGTGGCCTTTAAATTTATGATGTTATACACAGCCCTTTCTCCCAGGTCAATCAATAATTTATTACGGTCATGGAGCAGCAGAATGAAAGATACATTAACCCTAACATTCCTTGGGGCTCCAAGTACTACCCGGGAACAGATGTCTTTGCTTATGCTACAAACACCGTTAAAGATGAAGCTCAAATGAACCATTTTTTTTAAAAGAATAAAAAAACAGATCTTCCTGTACTTGGCTATTTTCTCTTGTTATTAATTATAATAAACTCATAAACAGGGCAATATTACGCATAATAATGCAGGAATCGGTACTTTTTATTGGCAAACAGTCTTCCTGAATTGGTTATTTCAAATATTCATTTAAACTATTTTGTTTCATTTTGCAAATTAAAGTGATATTTATTTGAAAGCATTAATCTATTTGTTTCCTGAGGTTATTTGTATTTATTTATTTGGGAGGGAAGGTGGCCCGGTGTAGCCCGATCTCATCAGACCTTGGAAGCTAAACCAGATCAGTACTTGGAAGGGAGACTTCCAAGGAAGACTCTGCAGAGCAAGGTGATGGCAAACCACCTCTACTTCTCACTTGCCTTGAAAGCCCCTTGCTGGGGTCGCCATAAGTCGTCTGTGACTTGAGGGCACTGTATGCACACATATTTATTTATTTAGGTTATTTATAGTCCACCTTTCTTGCTGCAACCTCAAGGCGGATAACATAGTGAGACGTCCTATGAACAGTGCAATAGTGTTTGGACTACAGAAACCTGAAAAACACCTCTCTGCTTAAGGCCTGAGAGAGCTGCCTCCAATCAGAAATGGCAACTCTGGACTAGGTCGACTAAGTGTATAACTGTAACTCCATGCCCCATCTTGAGGTTGGTGACCCTAGAGAGAACAGCTGTACGCTCCCACCTTGTTACTGAGTGAAGATTGGGCTGCCAGCTCCAAGTTGGGAATTACTTAGGGATTTGTGGCGGGGGGTACCTGAGGAGGGCAGGATTTGGGGAGAGGCTTCAATAGGATATAGTGTCCCTTAAAGTCCTGACATGATTTAATTCAGATGAGTAGCTCAAGATTTGGTGTGGCTTGACAACCTGACATGTGCAATTCTAGGATGCCATATGTGACAGAGGCCTTCTTTTTCCAGGCTATTTCCTGAGGTAGAATGGAGCCTTTGCACCAGACTTGTTGGGCAACATTTAATGATGCTCTTTCTTAGGCTTAGATAGAGCCATTCTGCAATCTCAATTTAAAATACTCCATGGTCTGATAACAGCTAAGGGGGACAGAAACCACAATGGCTTTCAAATAGCCCCATTAAGGAATCACAGATCTCTGTGAACCCTGCAATGTCTCAAGTCTCACTTGAAGTGCCTGAAGATAAGGTCAACATGTGCATTTTAAGGTCCTGGGGGAAACATAGCTTCAATTCTGATTCCTAAAGAGGCATGTAGCGCTCACCAGTTCCTCTTGAATGCTGCTATCTGCACAACTCTGCTGGTCACATGAATAACCAAAGATGCATTTTCCTTTCTTTCTTACATTGGAAGTTTGCTTGACTACTAATTGCAAACTATAAAGAGGGGAAAAAACATGGGGGGGGGGGAACTGTTTCGTGGGTGAAGCTCTTCTCTTTCATCCTGTCATAGCCCAAACTACGCCACATGCAAATACAAAGGCGTGAGAGCCAGTGTAGTACATTTATTTATTTAGGTACGTAAATCTTTATTACAAGATGTATAACCCACCTTTCAGCCCAATCAGGGCCACCCCCAAGGGGGCTAACTAAAAACCAGAGCAGTATAAAAAATATGAAAATGATTTCAAACCAAAAGTAAAACACACACACAAATATATATATATAACAGAAACATTAATTAAAATGTAGGGCAGGAAGAACGGATCATTGAGGGAATGGCAGACAAAAAGAAAGTTTGCATGCAATGGCGTGGTAGAAGGGGACAGACTCCTCTCACTCGGTTCATCCTAGGGTTGCCAGCTCTGGGTTGGGAAATACCTGGAGATTTGGGGGGAGTGGAGCCTGGGGAGGGGAGGGACTTCAGCAGGATAGAAAGCCATAGAATCCATCCTCCAAAGCAGCCTTTTTCTCCAGGGGAACGGATTTCTGTCACCTGGAAATCCGTTGTAATTCCAGATCTCCAGATGCCACCTGGAGGTTGGCAACCCTATCTCATCTTGTCATCACTTCAGGAAAAGTCATTTGGTATAAATCTACTTATACACATGTGGTTCGTCTTTAAGGTGCCACTGGACTTATGCTTGATTTTGGTGCAATACGAGGGTTGCCAATTCCCTCTTTGCCACCGCCGGGAGGTTTTTGGGGCGGAGCCTGAGGAGGGCGGGGTTTGGGGAGGGGAGGGTCTTCAATGCCATAGAGTCCAATTGCCAACGCAGCCATTTTCTCCAGAGGAACTGATCTCTATTGGCTGGAGATCCGTTGTAATAGCAGGAGATCTCCAGCTAGTACCTGGAGGTTCAACCAGAAAAAGAAGGCTCTGTGCTGTATTGTATGATTGATAAGCAACAACATTTAGTACTTACCTTATCTTTTTGATCCTTTGTATTTTGTGTATTGTTTGTTGTATGTGTTTTCACTGTACACCGTACACCTTTTTGCACTTAATATATTTAATTGCATTGGAAATTTGTGCTGTTTTTGTCTTCTTCAGTACCTGGAGGTTGGCAACCGCACTCTGGAATCACTTCAGGAAGAAGCAGAAAGTGGAATAATTTCATTTTGAGTGAAACTGCAGCAGTGTGTAGGGGTGCTTCCTTCCTTCCTTCCTTCCTTCCTTCCTTCCTTCCTTCCTTCCTTCCTTCCTTCCTTCCTTCCTTCTTTCTTTCTTTCTTTCTTTCTTTCTTTCTTTCTTTCTTTCTTTCTTTCCTTCCTTCCTTCCTTCCTTCCTTCCTTCCTTTCTTTCTTTCTTTCTTTCTTTCTTTCTTTCTTTCTTTCTTTCTTTCTTTCTTTCTTTCTTTCTTTCTTTCTTTCTTTCTTTCTTTCTTTCTTTAAAATTAAGTGATAAAGGGATACAAAAGGAAAACAGGAAGGGGAAAGGGGTTCTTTCAACACTTTCCCACTGTCAGACTTTCTACTCCAAGTCCATCCCCCCCCAAACTGCCCCCACATCCTATGCAAAAGGAGACAAATCAGTCCCAGGACGGAGGTAATTTTTCGAGGAAGAATAACCAACAAGGTTTTGTTTCTCCCGCACTCCCGGGGTCCAAAACTGACAAAGCCCAAAGCTGAGGCTGCTTTTCATTTTTTAAAAAATGCCAAGACTTGCTTAGGGAGATTTACATTGCTAGAGGACAAGTTGTGTGGGAGACTTCACTCCTTTTTGTTAAAAATAAAAATAAAAAAAAATTAGGCTGCCTTATCAGCAGACAAGCAATCCCCTTGAACCTTTCATCTTCACAGAATGCAACCCTCTCCTCCCTTCCCCAACAGCAGAGAAGGGAAAGGCTGATCTCTCCCCCAGCCCACCCCAGCTGTGCCGGAGGAGCTGTCAATCAATTCGTATGCATATGCTGGGGTGGGGGGGATGAAATCTGCCTATCTGCCATCGAGGGAGGGGTATGGGATGGAACTGAGAACAGGACCTTTCTAAGAAAGTCTGGGTCAACAGATACTGGGGGGGGGGGCGAGAGAGGGGGTAGGAGATCCTTCGTTCCCAGCTGGCTCAGGTGGGAGAGGCGAAGGCGAAGGGAGCAGCTGGGTTCATGCTTTAGCCCTGAATCACTGGACTGTACAAAGCCAAGCGTTTGAACCAGCTCCTTCGGTGCAGCACCTTGGAGGGTAAGTACGAGCCGATCCAAATGGGCTTACGGGAGATGATGGTGGAGCCAATCTTGGGGAGGGATGAAGACTACCTGTCTTAACATTTTGGCGTGACTGCAGAGCCGGTGCCAGTCATTTTTGCGCCCTAGGCAAGGCGGACTACTTGTGCCCCCCTATATTGCTAACCAATTTTCAAAAACAGATGTCTTGTAGAAAAAACAAAAGCGCCAAACCTTTTCATAAGTCTATTCCACCGCAGTGTTGTGGTACTTATCTTAAAATTTAAAAAAATCTAAATTGTCAGTTGCATTTTCCTCCAAGAAACTGATCTGTTTAAAACTGTGCCCCTCGGGCCAGTTCTGCACCCCTCTGAGGTCTGTGCCCTAGGTGACTGCCTAGTTCGCCTAATGGTGGCACCGGCCCTGGATCTACCGCACAGGAGCTAGAAACCAGTGCAGGTGGTTGGATCTAACTGGCACTAACCTCGATCTGGTCCGAGCTCTTAGTTTTCATTATTAGGGAAAGTTCCACAAACGTGGCTTCTTCACTCACTGCAGAGGGACGCCACGCAGGCCTGAAGTTGCTCTAACCCCAATCCTTGAGGAAGGAATACATTTGTTAATGTTATTTACTTTATTTATAACCCACCTTTCTCCCCAATGCGGACCCGGAGTGGCTAAGGTCCTCTCTTCCCTTTTAACCTCACAACAGTCTTGTGCGGTGGGTTAGGCTGAGAGTACGCAGCTGGCCCAAGGTCGCCCAGCCAACTTCCATGGCAGCGTGGGGATTCGAACCTGGGTCTTCCAGATTTTAGGCAGGCATCCTGACTACTACACCACAGAAACTGACAGAATTCTGTCATTTGGGTGAAGAGGAGTTATATTTTCGAAGGATTATGGTTGCCAACTTCAGGCTGGGAAATTCCTGGAGATTTGGCGGTGGTGCTTGGGGAGGGGAAAATTTGGGGAGAGGATTCGCCCAGAAGCTATGGGGTACCAGAGGTCAGGTTCCTGGAGAGGTGGCATCATTTTCCCCCCTAAATAAATAATGGACTACTCTCTCTGAAGCTACCATTTTCTCCAGGAGGATGGCTACAGCCGGTAATGCAGTCTATCATCTTCCCCAAGTCATCCTTTTCTTATGCTCATAGCAATTCTTTGAGGTCACTGTTTCCTTCTGACATGGGCGGCTGATAGAGTGATTTGTCAGAAGAAGAAGAAGAAGAAGAAGGAGGAGGAGGAGGAGGAGGAGGAGGAGGAGGAGGAGGAGGAGGAGGAGGAAGAGGAGGAGGAGGAGAAGAAGAAGAAGAGTTGGTTTTTATATGCCAACTTTCTCTACCACTTAAGGGAGACTCAAACCGGCTTACAATCGCCTTCCCCTCCCCACAACAGACACCCTAAGAGGTGGGTGGGGCTGAGAGAGTGTGACTAGCCCCAGGTCACCAGATGGCTTTGTGTAGAGGAGTGGGGAAACAAATCCAGTTCACCAGATTAGGCTCCGCTGCTCATGTGAAGGAGTGGGGAATCAAACCCGGTTCTCCAGACAGGTTGTGGAGTTTGAGGTTTGAGTTCAGAGTTCAGAGGTTTGAAATCCAATTGCCAGCCAAGGTTGTCCTTCCCCCCAACCCCACTATTTATTAGTGAAAACTCCAAGGCCATTAAAAATGTATTCACCTGGTGTTAAAAGATTAGGCCCACAACAGATCTCTAGGGAGGGCATCCCACACCTAGGGTGTCACCCCTGAGAAAACCCCTGCTGCAGTTTTCCAGCCCCCTCCCTTCAGAAAGTGTGGGGTGTCACTAGGGTTGCTGTCTCTGGTAGCGTTGCCAGATCCCTCTTTGCCACCAGTGGGAGGTTTGGGGGGCGGAGCCTGAGGAGGGCGGGGTTTGGGGAGGGGAGGGACTTCAATGCCATAGAGTCCAATTGCCAAAGCAGCCATTTTCTCCAGGGGAACTGATCTCTGTCGGCTGGAGATCAGTTGTAATAGCGGGAGATCTCCCGCTACTACCTGGAGGTTGGCAACCCTATCCCCCATGGCCACTGGTGGGGGATTGGGGGGTAGGGGTGCCAGATCCAGGTTGGGGAAACTCCTAGAGATTTGGAGATGGAGCCTGGGAGGACAGGGACCTCAGTGGGGTACAATGCCACAGAGTCCGCCGTCATTGCATTCATTTTCTCCAGGGGAACTGATCTGTGTACTCTGGAGATGAGGTGGAATTCTGGGTGACCCCCAGGTTCCACCTGGAGGCTGGCATCCCTAATCTCTGGTTTGGGAAATTCCTGGAGATTTTGGGGGTGACACCTGGAGGGGGCAGAATTTGGGGAAGAACTTATCTCAGCATGGTATAAACCCACAGGGTCCACCCACCAAAGCAGCCATTGCCTCCAGGGGAACTGATCTCTGCAGTCTGGAGATGAGTTGTAATTCTGGGAGATTTCCAGGCCCCACCTGGTGGTTGGCAACCGTAGGTGTCACACAGAGCACATTGAAATTAGATCCTGACTTTAACTGCTTATGCTTTGAACAATGTGCGTGAGATTTTTCTTTTGTGGCAAATGTGGGGGCAACACAGCCTTCAACCTTGCTTTCCCTCTGCTTTCTGAAAACATAAGAACATAAGAAAGGCCCTGCTGGGTCAGACCCAGGCCCATCAAGTCCAGCAGTCTGTTCACACAGTGGCCCACAAGGGGCCTCTAGGAAGCCCACAAGGAAGACGGCTGCAGCAGCACCATCCTGCCTGTGTTCCACAGCACCTAATATAATAGGCATGCCCCTCTGATCCTGGAGAGAATAGGTAAGCATCATGACTAGTATCCATTTTTATTAGTAGCCATGAATAGCCCTGTCCTCCATGAACATGTCCACTCCCCTCGTAAAACCTTCCAATTTGGCGTCCATCATCACCACATCCTGGGGAAGGGAGTTCCACAATGTAACTATGCATTGTGTGAAAAAATACAGGGTTTTTTTGTTGTTGTTGAATTAGGTGCTCCTTCAAAGGACAGCCATGATCTTCCTTCTGGCCTGCGTATTTCTGCTTCTAAGGGAGACACCGGCCAGGCCCACAGAGCCTGCAACCCAGGGAAATCTGCAAACTCTTTTCCAGCTGGTTATGCAGAGCCCTCAGGGGGAAAGCGGCAACCTCTCCAGCAGCCTATCCTGTGTGGAGCTGAGCGCTCACCAGTCAACCGTCTTGCACCTGCAAAACCGAAATCTTGCGTCTTTCCCGTCATGCTTGCCTCAGATCCTGGAACATCTGGATCTGAGTGACAACCTCTTGCCTGAATTCAATGGACAGGATGCAGCCTATCTGCCCGAGCTGCAGGTCCTTTCCTTGAGACAGAATAAAATCCAACACGTGACATGGGGTGCCGGTGGAAATCTGGGCAAGCTGCAGATCCTGGATCTGAGCTCCAATCTGCTGTCATCCCTGCCGGCCTGCAACGCCTCCATTTTGGGGGACCTCAAGGAGCTGTCTCTAGCTGGGAACCCGATTGCAGAAATCCAGGCCTTCGCTTTCTCCTGCTATCCACAACTGCAGTTCCTGAATCTGTCTTCCACTCTGCTGGGACAGGATGGCAACGATGGGATTCAGGATTCAGCCTTTGCGGTGAACTTTTTGCATGGAGACACCTCTGAGACTGTAGGAAATGCTCTCATCGCTAAGCTTGACCTCAGCGCAACCTTCCTGGAGAGAAGTAAGTGCTGAATATTTGGTGGGAAGCTCCAAGCTGGGATCTGGAGATCTCCTAGAATTACAACTGATCTCCAGGCAACATGAAATCAATTCCCCGGGAGAAAATGGCTCCTCTAGAGAGTGACCTCTAGGGTTGCCAGGTCCCCCCGGGCACCAGCGGAAGTTGGGGGTGGGGTAGGGTGGCCAGATCCAGGTTGGGACACTCCTGGAGATTTGGGGATGGAGCCTGGGGAGGACAGGGACCTCAGTGGGGTACAATGAGGGTTGCCAGGTCCCTCTTTGCCACCAGTGGGAGGTTTTTGGGGTGGAGCCTGAGGAGGGTGGGGTTTAGAGAGAGGAGGGACTTCAATGCCATAGAGTCCAATTGCCGAAGCAGTCATTTTCTCCAGGTGAACTGATCTCTATTGGCTGGAGATCAGTTGTAATAGCAGGAGATCTCCAGCTAGTACCTGGAAGTTGGCAACCCTAGGTACAATGCCACAGAGTCCACTCTTCAAAGTATCTATTTTCTCCAGGAGAACTGATCTTTGTAGTCTGGAGATGAGCTGTAATTCTAGGAGATCCCCAGGTCCTTCCTGGAGGCTGGCAGCCCTAGTGACCTCTATGGCATTATACCCTGCTGAGGTCCCTCTCCTCCTCAAACCCCACTTTCCTCAGGCTCTGCCCCCAAATCTCCAGGAATGTCCCAACCCAAAGTGGTCAACTGTCCTGGCAGCTGCACTCCAGAGTCCCAGGTGGAGGACTGTTACATTACCTACTCCCTGATCTATTTTATCTGTACTCTGTAAGTACTCTTCCATTCGCCTTGAGTCTCAGTGAGAAAGGTGGGCTTTAAGTAGGGTTGCCAGCTCTGGGTTGGGAAATATCTGAAGATTTGAGGGGGGGGTGAAGCTTGGGGAGGGTGTGGTTTGGGGGAGGGGGGGAGGACCTCAGCAGAGTATAATGCATTAGACTAGAGTCCACCTTCCAAAGCAGCCATTTTCTCCAGGGAAACTGATTTCTGTCGTTTGGCTATCAGTTGTAATAGCAGGAGAGCTCCAGATGCCACCAACTGGTGCTGTTGGGGCTTGAACCTGGGACCTTCTAAACACAAAGCAGATGCTGTACCACTGAGCCTATTCCACCACCCTCCAGATAACAGATATGGTGCTGTCACATGGAGTAAACAAAACTGAGCTAGCTAGATCAGTGGTCTGACAGTACAAAATCGTTTCATGTACTCATATTATTATTAGTGCTAGTAATAGTAGTATTGTTATTTTTGAAAACTCTCGGGCATTTGTCAGACAGCAGCCAAGTCACTTTCCAAAATGCTCAGAGTCACAGGAGTTGTCAGTAGGACTCCCTAGGGTCCAATCTCCTCTGTTTTGATACCACAAAGGCGGTTAAGGATTCCTTCTCTTCCCCCCAGTTCATCCGGAGTGGCTCAAAGACCTGCCCAGACTGACATCCCTCCATCTGACAAAAATGAGCCATCTGAGAAGCCTCGATGCGGCCGTCTTCGTGCATGCACCTCAGCTGAAAGAACTGAACTGCCGAGATTCCCACGTCCTTAGCCAGGTGGAAACAGAGTCCTTCAGCCAGACCCCTGAGGTGGCTTTTCTCATGTTCCAAAAGTAAGTTTTCCTCTGTCTGCTTATTAGAAGAAGAGTTGGTTTTTATACCCCACGTTTCTCTACCTTTAAGAAGTCTCAAAGCACTTTACAATCGCCTTCCCTCCCCTCTCTCAGCCCCACCTACCTCACAAGGTGTCTGTTGTGGGGAGGGGAAGGGAAGGTGAGTGTAAGCCGCTTTGAGACTCCTTAAAGGTAGAGAAACGGGTATAAAAACCAACTCTTCTTCATCAACAAATACTTTTTAACAGGTACTAGGCGCAGAGTGGTAAACTGCAGTACTGCAGTCCAAGCTCTGCTCACGACCTGAGTTCGATCCCAACGGAAGTCGGTTTCAGGTAGCCGGCTCAAGGTTGACTCAGCCTTCCATCCTTCCGAGGTCGGTAAAATGAGTACCCAGCTTGCTGGGGGTAAAGGGAAGATGACTGGGGAAGACAAACCATAGTCTGCCTAGTAAACGTCGGGATGTGACGTCACCCCCATGGGTCAGGAATGACCTGGTGCTTGCACAGGAGACCTTTACCTTTACCTTTTTAGATAGAAATACAGCAGCAGATCCATGGCTCAGACTGTCAGAGACAGCCTATCTCCGCAAGCTGCTATGCCTTCAGCCAAGTCTGATGGGTATATAATTTTTTAACAAACCCTCAGGAGAGCTTGCCAACTCTCAGAAACCATTTTTTTGTCATTAGTTCTCACTGAAATATCAGCCAAGCAGTCTGGGCAATTAGCCTAATAAAGAATGATTCAGCTCTCCACCATAACAATCAGTATGACAGATTAATCTCAAACTGAACAGGGAGTCCAGAGGCTCCTTAAAAACTGTCAAATTTTATTCCAGGCGTACGCTTTCATGAGTCAGAGCTCACTTCGCCGTATGCACTGAAGTGTATATCCAGAGGAAGTATATTTACAACGGAATAGTTGGAGATATTATAAAGAGACACCAGTTTAACATCTCTCTGCTTCCACCTTTCTGTTGCTTGCAACTGTACATAGGATTGCCAACAGGCCTAGAGCAATTATGTCCTCTCCCTTTAACAGAGGCTTAATATCTAGAAACGGGCAGCTGAAACTTTTCCTGGTGTGGAGGTAAATAACATCACCTGGTGAGCAGCATCACAGTAAGCCTTTACTAAAGGGACAGGGTAATTTTTTTCTCCAGGCAATTGGCAACCCTAATTGTAAGCATGAATATATTTCCCATGGAAATGAGCTTTGATTCATGAAAACTCACGCTGGAGTAAATTGTATTAAAGGTACCACTGGACTCCGGTTTAATTTTGCCGCAACAGAAAAAAAATGGCTAGCCTTCTGGAATTATTTTCATGTCAAATAATGAACGGGATCCCATTGTGGTTTAGGATTAAATAGCATACTGGGACTTCCGGTGGTGCTGCTGGGGAGAGCACTCCATTTCCCCAGGTTGTCCTGGGAGAAATCCAAGTTTGCGTTATTTCTGGGGTACATAGATACCCCAATCCGACCCTTGCAAGTGGGTTGGAAAGCAGGAACTCCCTGCAGCCCGCAAACGCGGTTTGACCTCCTAGGTACTCTGAGGGGGCTTTTTAAGCCCCTCGGAGTCCTGGACGCCGGTCCTGCGAGGGCACTAGGGAAGGACATCGCCAAAACGCAACTTAGGCATCAAGCTCCACCCTCCACCACCTTAATACCAACATAAGGACTACATAAAGAAAAGAACCTCACCTCTTGACACCCAAGTGAGTACAAAAGAACTCTTCGTCTACTTACTGGAAACTTGAACAGACGGGGGGCTGATAAGAATATTTCTGGGACCCCCATTCCTCCTTAATCCGAACTGAAAAAGTTTGATCTGAGTTAGCCATCGGGATTAGCGACAGGAGCCTTATCAATCCGATCAGCCTAAACCATAATAAAGAGTCGGAAGGATACCTTTTGATTGACAAGAACTATCACCAATGGGTCCAAGGGAAGGGGAGGGTGATTTTTCTTCCTGATTTTCCGGCGAAGAATATCCTGCCACGTTTGCAGTAAGGGAGCGCCTGGAACGGAAGACCCTCTATAACAACCTATCTATCATCGGAACTAAAATAACAGGAAGTAGTTGTAGGACCGATTACGCGTCGCACTCGAGTTACTTGGAAATCATTCCTGAAGGAACAACCATCGAGAAGAGGCGGTAGAAGGTCCACGGCACTAGCAACTTCCTGTATACTTCCTGATCAGCCCGACCTAGAGCGACCGAAAAAAACTCACTGGTATTTCAAAACTTTAAAACGCAATTCTAGAGCCAATTTCGACTCTTTTCAACCCGAAAAAATTATAAGGCTGATGTTTGAATTATTATCTTTTAATTAGAACTTTAAAGGCCCTGTCTGTGGACATGTATTTTACCAGCTTCTTTTGGCTTAATACATAGCCCTGCTCCTATGAAATCAAAGGGAATTTTACAGAATTCAAACATGGAAAAAAAAATACAGGACATGCTTGCTAAACATTCTGAGGCGACAATTAAACAATTAAAACAGATTTCAACACAGATGGCTCAACTGATTTCAATGATGACGACTCTTGACCAATCAGCACAGGTAGGCAATCAGAAGTTGGATCTGGTTATAGAAGACATAAAAGTCTTGAAATTTCAAACGATGACCACAAATACAGACATACAAGCAATGGACTCTTCTGCCCAAAAAGTCATGGAAGAATACAAGGATACAAAGAAGAAGACAGAAGTTCAAGAAAGCAACCAGCCGGCAATAAAGAGATCAGACATACAAGAAATAGACTTTTCATTTAAAAAAGTCATGGAACGACGTGTGGATATAAGGAAGAAGAGAGCAGGTCAAGGAATACAGATTGAAGCCACGATGGAGATGAAGCCCAGAAAGAGTTATTTTTGGATACGTATCCTGTCTGAGGAAATGAGAGAGAACAAAGAAATCCTGTTCCCATACCTGACTGGCCTATTTCAGTTACAGAAGGAAGTATTAGACCATGGTTAAAGGATTGATTTAAACATGATTGCTGGATCCAAAGGCTTTGATAGTGTGGACGGGTGGCATGGCTATTAATGATGTAGTGGAATTAAGATTAAGACATCATTTTGGGAATAAAGGGCTAGAAATTCTTGAGAAAAAAAGACTGGATTGTTAAAATGTTTGAAGTGGCAGAAATGGCAAAACTCACAGCTATTCTAAATGAAGAAAATGACGTTCGGTTTCTGGGGGAATGGGAGGCGTGGATGCATTATTGTGAATATGAGTTAAAATTGGGAAGAATGGAAGAATATTTTCTAATCTGACCCAGAGGATTATTTTTGGTTTTTTTTATAATGAATAAGCATAATTATATTTACTAACAGATTATGGGTTTTTTTATACAGGATATTGATAGTTTATTAAGATTAGATTAACTACGACGAGATGAACTGTTTATTAAGAGGAAGATAGAGGTGAAGGGGAAGTCAAAATTTTCCATTTCTTTTTTTTTCTTTTTTTTCTTTATTATATGTTATGGAACTATAACAACTTTAGGTTAGAATTGAAATTTTATATTGTCATAGATGTTGTTTAATGCAATGGAAAATTTTTAGTATAAAATCCAATAAAATCTATATAAAAAAAAAGGATTAAATAGCATACTGTGTGGCAAATATGATTGGCACGCTTGACATATTTATTAATGTCAAGTAGCTGCAGTCGGGGAGCCTGATTTGGACCAGGGGCCATGATGAGGGGGTTTTTTTTATGCTTTTCCTCATGCAGGAGAGGTGCTGTTAGGCCCAGCGGAGGTGGGGAAAGACAGGCAATCATGTTGGACATGTATTTTTTCCCCACCAGGACTAAAAGCAGATCAGAGAAGCTGTTCTAATGGGCAAACAGTATTGAGGCAGACAGGCAAACATACACCCTCTTCCCGCTGTGCCCATAACTCCTATCAAACTGGGAACTCTGCAGCCCCTCCCCCTGAAGCCCAAAATGCCCCCTCAAAATGCTGCTACTGCAGCCCCACCTTATGTGTATGGAAAAGATCAGCAAGATCCAACCCTACGTAATGGGCAGAACAATTAGTGAAAGTTATAACCCATATGTTAGTTAACGTCATACTTCTTTCTCTTATTCTAGCTGTAATTTGAGTTACTTAAATGCATGGAATCTTAGCTCATCAGACAATCTGGTCATCAACCTCTATGGAAACCCTTTGAAGTGCCATTGTGAGATGTCCTGGCTGCTCTCTCAGCCAAAAAGATTAGTTCTGCAGAGGTAAGGAGAGTTACAAAGATGGTTCTTATTTCCTTGTTGGCAGTCCCTGGTTCCTTATTCATTGCTGAGTTACAGGTGGCACAGTCTGGCTAGGAAGTATTTTTGATGGCCTGTATCCCACCATCTTGAAACCATCCATCAGCCTAAGGAGCATTCCTCCAACTGAAGTGGCTCTTCCATTGGAAGAGGAAGAGGAAGAAGGTTGGTTTTTATATGCTGACTTTCTCTACCACTTGAGGAAGAAACAAACCGGCTTACAATCACTTTCCCTTCTCCTCCCCACAACAGACACCCTGTGAAATAGGTGGGGCTGAGAGAGCTCTAAGAGAGCTGTAAGTAACCCAAGGTCACCCAGATGGCTTTGTGTAGAGGACTGGGGAAACCAACCCAGTTCACCAGATTAGCATCTGCTGCTCATGTGGAGGAATGGAGAATCAAATCTGGTTCTCCAGATTAGAGTTCACCGCTCCAAACCATCACTCTTAACCACTACACCACGCTGGCCACTTAATTAGGAGGAAGTCTCTTAGGACAGAGGCAGGTTTCAAACTGTGCTCAGTGGAGTGTTAGAATACAGGCATATGTTATAGTGTGTACTTATGAAAGAGGGAAAGAGCAAGAATCCACAGATCCTGGTGATCTCTGAGCCCATGACAATTCTGTGGTAGATCCAAGCCAAAGAGATGTTGCAAGACTCAGCAATCCAAAGGTGGGTGTGTGACATTGCTATGCAGATCCACAAATGGAAACAAATCCCAGTCAAAAGCCCAAATGATCGAGTCAGAATGGGTGTTGGTCTCCCCCAGTTGGTGTTGTGCAAGTGAACAGCAAGTTGAATGGTATACATAAACCTCTAAGGAGGGAGAACTCCTTTCTGCAGTAAATGAACCACTCCCATGTTTTATTCTGACCGAGACTGCTACCATCAAGTTTGTATGAGTTCCAATTTGGCAGCTTCAAGCTGGGGTCTCTGTTTGAAACTTCTCCTTTGGCTAAAGTGTGATAGTCTGTTATTGACGCTCCACCCACCCCCCGCCCACACACAGATTTCAGTGTTGTACCCATTTTGTGATTCTCCTGCGTAGATAAAGGCAGTCCAATGCAAATGGCAAAATGGCTTTTCTGGCAAATGATAGTGTATATCCTGTAGGAACTCTCTGTGTTACTAGGTTTTTCAACAATCACGGTATCTTTCTGGTTTGACTTGTTGAGATAGGGATCATGCCAAGCTTTGGTGATTCTAATCCCATCTGTCAACCAGTGGTTGGTGCCTGGGGACAAGTGATCAATTTCATGGCATCTACCCTATGGAATTCTTCATGACACCTCTGCTATGGGGTATCATAAGAACATAAGAATGTAAGAAGATCCTGCTGGATCAGACCAGTGGTCCATCTAGTCCAGCATCCTGTCTCACACAATGGCCTACCAGTTACTCCGGAGGGCCAAGCAATCAGGTCATTGAGACTGAGGCTTTCCCCTGATGTTGCCTACTGGCACTATTATTCAGAGGTTTACTTCCTCTGAATGTGGAGGTTCCATCATGGCTACTATCAGGTCTCCCGTGCAATTTAACATCGATATAAAGCCACCAGGAGTTGTTGTCTTGGTGATCGTGAAACCAGTGCTGATGATACTCAACCAATTTTTCCTCTTCATCTCAATCAGATGATGCAGTGGGAGTCTTCTAATGAGTGCTTCATAAATGAGTTATTGAATCATATAATCATGGAGTTGGAAGGGGCCATACAGGCCATCTAGTCCAACCCCCTGCTCAATGCAGGATTAGCCTAGAGCATCCCCAGCAAGTGCTTGTCCAGCCTCTGCTTAAAGACTGCCAGTGAGGGGGAGCTCAACCACCTCCCTAGGTAGGTGGTGGCAGTGATGACCGATAGACTGTCTAAGAGACAGAGCAGCTATGGGTCAATAGTACAGCTGCAGGAGGTTTATGGAGTCAGCTTTTCTGGAAAGTGTTGTGCGCCTTGTACAAGGCAACTTGAGGATGCTGTTATGTCTAGGTCTACATTTGGAGCGGGCATGGCTCAGTGGTAGAGCACCTGCTTTATATGCTGAAGTTCCCAGGTTCAGTCCCTGGCATCTATGAAATCTCAGAGAGCAGGTGTTGGGAAATATCCTTCTCTGCCTGAGACCTTGGAGAGCCATAGCCAGTCAGGGTAAATAATATTAGGCTGGAGGGACCAATAGTCTCACTCAGTATAGGGCATCTTCATGTGACTTGTAGTTCGTTTTCCCAGTTATTGTGCATACCCTTTCGTCTACAAGCAAGAAGAGCCCTGGCTCATGCTTTGCATGGGAAAGGTCCAAAGTTCAAACCCCTGGCATCTCCAGTTAAAAGGACTGGGTAGTAGGTGATGTGAAGGACCTCTTCCTTGAGACCCTGGAGAGCTGCTGCCAGTCAAAGTGGACAATACTGACCTTGATGGACCAAGGGTCTGATTCAGTAAAAGGTAGCTTCATGTGATTATCCATGATCTATTTATATCCGGATCAGGTGATTGTAGTACACTTTATTCAGGACTGCCTTAAGGTCTGTTCTGAAGCTTCAACCAGCGTACAATGTGTCAGCCCCACATAGAGTGCATTGCAATAGTCAAACTGGGATGTTTAGCCCGATAAGTTGCAGATGCATCATTTGAGTTATGTGATTTCCATCAGATTTCTGTCTCCAAGGACCCTTTTTCTAACTCTATCTCTGCTGTTTTATCTTAGGGCATCAGAAACTATTTGCTACACACCTCCAGAAGACAACGTAGCACCCAGATCCATGCCCCTGCCAAGGCTCTATGATGAGTGCCAACCCAACAGAACTACTGATTCAACTCCAGAGCTCATGAGCGCACATTCCAGCTTCACCACAAAAACACTGCCAGGCTCTGGTACATTTCCCCAGGAATGGCATCACAGTTCTGTTGCCTCACAGAGCTTTGCATTGACTAGGGGCGACCTGAGAATAGAGGAATCTACACAAGCAGACAAGCTTGCCTACAAAGAAGAAACCGTTTACAGATCTACAGAGAGCCCGCCTACAACGGTCACTCTGACCACTACCTCAGCAATTCTGGGAAAGACTTCTGCTGAGCAAACCATGGGGAACACGACTGAAATGGATCCAAGAAGTCATGATCCCACAACAGCAGATTCTCTTGTCCGTCCAGAAGGAACATTGTACCACTCTGCTCTGAGCACAGCTACAGCTGCACCAACGGGAACAGGTTCTTCACCCATCCCAAGTGCTTTATTTATCCCACAGAACACGGCAAGTTCCACTCCAACCAGCCCACCAATGCAAAACCACACCAAGTCACCCGCTCTTCCAAATCCTGCGTCCACCGACGTTCCACTCTATTATGTAGACCACGATGACTACGAAGATCATCGAGAGGAATCAGAAGTCCAGCCGCTCAGCCCATGTGCCTATGATCCCTGCAGGCATCTGCAAAAGCCTTGCTCTGAACTCCAAGAATTATCTCTTTGCTTGTGCCCAGGGATATCGGATGAACTCACTATCCCGGAACCGCCAAGGCTCCGCGAAGTGTCTGAAATACGGGACACCTCAGCAAAGATCCACTGGTGTGCCCCGAACTCGTATGTAAGATTCTACCAGCTTGCCTACCGCCTTAAGGGCGATTTGAATAGAGACACCGTCTCTGGAGAGATTTACCCCACAGCCAGGGAGTACACCCTGTACAACCTCCGACCCGGTTTCACCTACCAGGTGTGCATAATTGCTTATAACAAAGCTGGGACAAGCCAGACCAAAGGCCAGAACGCACACGATGTGCCGTGCGTGACCTTTGCCACCAAATCCAACTACAAATCCAGTTTTGCTGTCTTGAGTGTGATAAGTGGACTCTTTCTCATAGCTACTGTTCTCACATCAGGGTGCCTCTGCAAGAGACACAAAGCGCCCTACCCTGAGCAGACTAACACACATCTAGTTTCCTATAGAAACCCTGCTTTTGAAGATTCCTCAAAATAGGAAAGGTTAATAAGACGCGCGAGGATTTATCGTTGGCGCTCGACCTTGTTTGTTTTTTAATAGACTTTTTTTGGTTTGTTTTTCAAATGACAAAAATGGGGAAAAATGGGTTTCGGGGGTGTTCTTGCACCTGCAGAAAGAGTCCTATCAGTAGAAGACGCCTTCTGTGGGCGGAAGGGCACTTTTGGATTCATCCCTGGGTTTGGCTTCCACTTAGTGTTTTCAGTTTTTTTCTTTATCCCTCCCTTTATTTTTACTGTTTTATAAATGTGATAAACAAACGAGGGAAGTAGGTTGTGGGATCGTTTTCTTTTTAAACTTAAAAAAACAAACTCCAGTGCTCATTGTCCTCCCAAAATACATTTCAGCTCCAGTGTTTCAATCTTAACAAAGTAAGGAATGTAAAACTATGCGGTAGGTCAACTTCTTCTAGGTGAATGTTGCGGCTGGGAGTATCTCCCTTTCTGTCACCCCAGTGCTGAGGTTGGTCACTCCGCAGCATGATCGATAAGGAAGTGAGCACTAACATTTTCCAATCTAGGAGCTACAAGCATGTGACATCAGAATCAGGCGACAGGAAGAGGTGCAGCCAAAGACCCAACTCTGCTGGGTCAAGGATGTGGGCAACAGATCAAGGGAGCTGGGGAGGGTCAGGAAGCACAAGCTGAACATCAGAAAGTGTGCCGTAGTGAGGAACAAGTCAGAGCCAAAGAAATTGTGGTTCTAGAGGGGCAGGTGAGGTTACACAACACACCTGAACAGCCTGACCCATGGGTTGAAGTTACGGGCTGCCATAAGGAATCCCCATAGGAGACGATGGATACCATTTTCCTCCCCTCTCTGAACCTCCAATCTTCGCCTGGCATTTCTGTATGCTTGGCCAACTGCTGCTTCTTAGAAGAAGCCCCATGTGCGCATCAGCGCTCTTCCTCCTCTGGGCTGTCCTCCAGGTTCCTTCCTTGGGCTCTGTGCACCAACGCCTGCGTGTGTGGTCCTAGTGAGAAGCAGGACAGTTGGATCTACTTGTATAAACCTCACTCAGGCCTTCTTTGTCAGGTAATGCATGGTTGTGTCGTCTACCAGTTAGGGCTTCCTACCTCTGAACTCTTTGGTTGCTAATGAATGGGCCTTTTGCACTTGGAAGCACAAGCTTTAAATATCTGTTCATTACTCTGTCACCCCAAACCATTCCCATTTTTCATAAAACTGCTAGAAAATGGACGAAGAGTCGTCCATTTTCTTATCAGATTATGATAGCCATTCCAATAAGATTTTATATGCCATTGCCTACAGCCAAGGAGCGCTTAAGGATTTTTATCATGTTTTGTTCTTTGAACAACCCAGTCCATCCCCGGCACACAAAAACACATATTATGAACTGCTTTTTGCAAGGCCTGTCGGTTTGGAGAGAGGTTTGCGATATGGCCTGGTGTGGGTGGAGCTTGTTGAGGAAGCACAACCTGGGCGGCACACCTCATGCCCATTTTCAAATCAACTTTCTGCTTGAGCAGTTAAGAATGACGGGCACTTCTTTGAGATCCGGATATCTGTTGTGATTTGGTTGCAACTGCCGTCATCTTTGCCCATTCCTAAATCTGCGTCATCGTCAGGGTTGCTGAGAAATGAAAGAAGGAATGGTTGGCTAAGCGGAGCGGCCTCCCATATGACAAAATTAACTGCTAAAGTTTCAGCAGCACTGATGTTTAGAAACAAATTATTCTGACAATGGGAAAGTAATAGTTCAAATAAAGAAATGATATATATTTGTAGGGCATATCAAACTGGATCTTATGTATAATATCGCGGTAGAGATTGAACTTTTTTTCTTTTCCTCTTTTTGTGTTTATGAAATAATAAATAAATAAATGCCTGATTTTTGGTCATGTTACATTTATTGGTGTCTTGAATGACAACTTGCTTCCTGAACCAACTAAATATAAATACAACCGTTTGCAGGGAAATTGAATTTTTAATGTTGGGGTGGGGAATGTTAAAACTAAAGCTACTTAATAATAACACTGTTCAGCGTGTTACCATAAGGCAGGAATCTGCTTTGTCTGCTAAAACGGCACAGCACATTACGGCTGCCGGTCCCCCTGGCCACTGGTGGGGAATGGGGGTAGGGTTGCCAGATCCAGGTTGGAAATCTCCTGAAGTTTTGGGGACAGAGCCTGGGAGGGGGGGAAAGGGACCTCTGTGGGGTACAATCCCAGAGTCCACCCTCCAACACGTCCTTCTCCAGGGGAACTGGTGATGGTGCAGTGGTTAAGAGCAGTGGTTTGGAGTGGCACTCTAATCTGGAGAACCGGGTTTGATTCCCCACTGCTCCACATGAGCGGCAGACACTAATCTGGTGAACCGGGTTGGTTTCCCCACTCCTACACGTGAAGCCAGCTGGAGTGACCCTGGGCTAGTCACAGTTCTATTAAGAGCTCTCTCAGCCCCACCTACCTCACAGGGTGTCTGTTGTGGGGAGGGGAAGGCGACTGTAAGCTGGTTTGATTCTTCCTTAAGTGGTAGAGAAAGTTGGCATATAAAAACCAAATCTTCTTCTCTTGTCATGTACTGAGGTTTACTGCCTCTGGATATGGAGGTTCCCTTTAGTCACCATAGCCAATAGCCACCTATCTGTCTAGTCTTCTAAGTCTCTTCCTGGGTTGTATTTTATTTTCAGTAAATTAGCTTTGAGCAGAGACACAGTTCTTTTTTAATATGTCAAAGAACTGGATTGGTTTCTGGCATTTCAAAACCAGGGACAAAACCCCCACACAAACTTATCGGATAAAATTGATGTTGAAAGAGGTGCACACATCTGGATTGTTTTTATTTATAACCTACTTTTCTCCCCAAAGCAGAGTATAGCATTGCTCTCCTTACAGCCATCAATCTGTGAGACAGGTTAGGCTGAGAGATTCTGGCGCAAGGCCACCCAGCAAGCATCCACAGCTGAGCAGGGATTTGAACTTGGGTCTTCCAGATCCTAGTCCAACGCTAACCATGTTGGCTGTTGTTTGCTATACCCTATGTTATTGTTCCAGTAAACTGCTGCTAAGATTATGGTGGCGTAAGTAAGACCGGAAACAATTTTATTAAATTATTTTCCAGATAAACCAAAGGATAGTAGAGTTATGTTTCTCCATACACTAACAGTTGCTAGAACAAATCTTGCAAGATATTGGAAAAGCAATAAATTCCCTGAAATAAATAATTGGCTTGATAAGGTTAAAGAAACCTATGCTTTAATTAAGTCGACGTATTATAATAACGACAAAAATCAGGAAGAACTAGATGCTCGCTGGAATTTAACAATTTCATGGATGGAAAAAACACTCCAATGTGTAAATCGCAGAGGTAGTGATGTAATAATCATGCGGATTTTAGATTAAAAGATTTTGTCGTTATTAAGAGATCAACTGCGAAGAGCCTTGTTTAATTAAAGTGGTTGGATACAAACTAGCAGTACAATTGAGACGCAGGAGTCCAGACACTGGTAAAGATTTATTTCTTTGAAAGTGCGGTGGTGCTGACAACGGACAATCCTGCATATCCAAGATGGCATTCATCATTCACTTCTAACCTTTCACGTTTCTTTGTTGGCACAGAAGAACATACCTGAGCGGCTCCTACAGAACGCAATGTTCTATTTCACCTTGATAATCTGGAAAAATCCTATTTTCAAAGACTAAAATCCCCTCCTCTATCCAGTTCACATCACAAGACACTATTAGATTGCAGCATCCAGAGGTTGCATATGAAGTATCAAAGGGTTTTTTCAGTATACATTCTCTATTCAAGTTTAAATATAAAAATCATACTATAAAATTCTTTTATATACATACAGAGGAGAATCCCAATCACTTCACCCAGCCTTCATTTCCATAGAAAGCTCCTATCTGGTGAGTTTGCAGCCTGGCCCAACATGCACAAATCCATTTTTACATTATTTAGTCCCGTAACAGTGCAATACTTTGCTTACTCCATGCAAAACATGCCACATGGCTACACATCCTATGTTATGAAATCTAGCATTCTTCATTTTTGTGTCTGTTTTACAAAGTTTTAACTTTTTTTTTTTTAATGGAGCAGTACAACTCTGCTTTCTGTACTGGCACACTGGGGTGAGTTCAGCCCAAAGGAGCTCTTCCCTGTTTGGTTTGCCTGCCTGAGGAGTTACAGACCACCCTGAAACTGTTTATGTCTTTCTTAGCCTCCTGTGAGAGAATCCTCAATTTAAACACAACCCAGAGCCCAAGCCATTCGCTATTTAATCTGACCAATCCCTTTAAGCCTTTCCTCCCACCAAACTTCTCAACATGCTATGTGAACAACATGGGGGCAGGGAGAGAATGCTTTCCTTGCTTTTGATATTCACTTTGCATTTCTCAGTTGAGGAATGGGGACCGTGCCTCAGTGACAGAGCATCCAGGTTGGACGCAGAAGGTCCCAAATTCAATCCCCGGCATTTCCAATTAAAAGGATTAGGTGGTATGTGATGTAAAAGACCGTCACAAGAACCTGGAGAGTTGCCATCAGTCAGAGCAGACAATACTGACCTTGATAGACAAATAGCCTGACTTGGTATAAGGCAGCTTCCTGCATTCTATATTTGTACCACAGAGGAATAAAAGGATCAGTGGCTTTGACTATATAGTATCTCCAAGAAATTCACTACTCCAACAATCAATTTTAGAACGAAGCCTTGACGGCTTTTCATGCTGTCTTTGTCCATAGGCAACATGCTCCTAATGTATTCACAAATAGCCACATTTATGCAGCATTTCAGGCACGTTATTTTGTTGCAGCCCTTACAACAAGCCTGAAGGGTAGGTTAGTATTATTCCCTCTTGTAGGTGGGAAGGGTTGAAGCTAAGAAAGAGAATTGCCTGAGTTTTTAAAATGATCTTAAAATGTGACATACCTCAGTCTCTTGGCCACCATCTTAAATATAGTGAGATGAGGATCCTGATGTAACAATTATGCCTAATTTTTTTAAAGTTCATAAACAGCTTTCTCCCAGAGGCTCCAAGTTGCCTTTTGAAATCATCGATTTTGATCCCCAGCCTTCTCACCAGCCTCTTAGTGCAACACTGATTCTGTGCTGGCGTAGCACTATGCTTTAGGATGTTTAGGTATAGCTAAACCTTCCCTTTCCTAAGCTTCGGGTGCTTGAAGCGAATGTTCACGGTTTCATTTTACACTGTGAAAGAGGGCTTCATAAGAGCACAGGGCCCATCAGTCACATCCATTAGGAAGACAAGCAAAAGGACAAAATGCTTTTCCTGCCTAACATGTTACATTAATGCAATGTTCCAAACCAATAGTCCTGCTGGCTAAATCTGCCCTGAAGATATATTTGCTTGGGTTTTATGCAGCATCGGTAGAAGAATTGGTTTTTATATGCCAACTTTCTCTACCACTTAAGGGAGACTCAAACCGGCTTACAATCACCTTCCCTTCCCAACAGACACCCTGTGAGGTAGGGGGGCTGAGAGTGAGTGACTTGCCCAAGGTTACCCAGCTGGCTTCATGTGGAGGAGTGGGGAAACCAACCCGGTTCACTAGATTAGCCTCCGTCGCTCATGTGTAGGATTTGGGAATCAAACCTGGTTCTCCATATTAGAGTCCACCACTCCAAACCACCACTCTTAACCACTACACCATGCTGGCTCTCATAGAAGTAGCTGAAGGGTCTTTTCTGCTTTCTCCTTCCCACAGCAGCCAAAAAAGTCAATGCTGTGAGTTGAGGAGCCTGTGTGGACAAAAAAGCCACGCCGACACAGGTGGCTTCAGTGAGGAGGGGGAATTGCTCCTCATCGGAGTGGAGCAGGTTCCTAAGGTTCTTTTCTGCTAATCAGAGAGCCTTCTGGAGAAGTGAGCTGTGGCTCGTGAATGCTCCTACCGTGCCATAAATTTGGTTAGTCTTTAAGGTGCTACTGGAATCTTGCTCTTTTCTACCACAGAGAACCTTCTGTTCACGTACATGGAAGGTGCCTCAGTTAGTAGACGGGAACACTATATCTACCCCATTCCAATTCACTTCGGCTGTGCTTGTGCCAAGAGTTTCACGGCAAACCAGTTTCCATTCAGACGTACCGAACGGAGCAGAGCGGCTGCCTCGCATCCTCCAAGACCAACTGCAAGCTTCTGAAAGACCGGTCGGCAAAACACATGGCATCGGGCACTAACCTCCGCATGTGTGTTAAGTACATTAATGTACAAAATTATATTTTATTTGTAACAAATTGGAAAAAATTACACTGAAAATTCTGCATATTTACATGATCAAAACTTCATATTAACTTCATGTTAGCTCCGTTGTGAAGACATAGTTTAACTGAGACAAAATTGTTACCCCACCCCCAAAAAAAAGTTCTTTATCCACAGTCCGGACATATTGCAGGCAACACAGTTCCAAAGTAAGCCCAAAGGGTCAGGAGCAGCTGTGCTGCAAGACTTCATTTGTTGTTTAGCACCCGAACTGTCTTTCGGCCATAATGATAGTAGCTGTACGCAGACGTGGCCGTCGTGAAAGCCGTGACGCACCTTCGGGGAGGAAAGACAAATCACATTCAGTTTCTGAGGAAACGATGGGGGAAAGGCCAAGCCTAAATCACCGCTGATCCCTAGCAGTACGGGGTTTCCAAGGCAGGGCTTAAAATGTGTCTCTGCTGCGGCAGCTAATGCTGATTAAGAAGACTGAGCTGTCTGGCTGCTCAAGCCAAACCTAAGCGAAGACAAATTATGAACCCATGAAATGGATCTATATTAGGTTGGTGTATGCAATGCCAAACCGTAGTGTGGCTACATGATGAGAATACTTAGATGTCTGCTGCTCTGTTCCAACCCCTTAATTTTTTTATTTTATTTCTTTTTCAAATTTATAACCCGTTCTCATCCCCAGCAAGCCAGGCTTAGGGAAGATAACAATAATTAAAACATAAATATATCCAATATATAAATCAAGTACATCCTTAAAACCATAATCATTAAAACCATTAAAACCCTAATCAGATGGCCATAACTATATCTAGGTGCCACAGCAAATAAATGTCAGCAGATCAGCCCCACAGATTTCAAGAGTGGGGGGCAGGATGGGGAGGCCAGTAAAGATGGAGCTTCCTGCGGCTGTCCTCAATTATAGGCCTGGCGGAATAGCTCCATTTTACAGGCCCTGCAGAACTCCTTATGGTCTCTTTCAGATTCTTTCCTGTATCATAGGTTGTCAAACTACGGTTTACACTGACCTTCCCTAACCCGGACTGAAAACGCCTTAAAAACTATGATTTGTAATTCTGGTTTTGAAAAGCAACTAGAAAATATGTCTTTCTGGGAAAGAAGTGTGGGGACAAAAACGGGAGTGTTGTAAGGGAGGGCAAGAGAACATGTAACCCCAAAGCTTGGTCATATAACACCACAGTGTGGTGTGGTCTGGTGTTACCCATCGAGTCTGGCGGTACACTGCTCTGGCAGCAGCTCTATCTTTCCCAACCTGCCTTCTAGGAGGCTTGTTCAACTAGAAAGGTCAGGGACAGGAACGGGGATTTTCTCCACCCACCCAAAGCATATGCTCTGTGGCCTTGCTAGCAATTATAAGTAGTATTCAGAAGAAGAGTTGGGTTTTATATGCCGACTTTCTCTACCACTTAAGGCAGAATTAAACTGGCTTACAATCACTTTCCCCTTCCCACAACAGACACCCTGTGAGGTAGGTGGGGCTGAGAGAGCTCTGATAGACTAGCCCAAGGTCACCCAGCTGGCTTCATGTGTAGGAGCGGGGAAACAAATCCAGTTCACCAGATTAGCATCCAGATTAGCCTCTGCCACTCATGTGGAGGAGTGGGGAATCAAACCTGGTTCTCCAGATTAGAGTCCACCGCTCCAAACCACTGCTTTTAACAACTACGCCACGCTGGCTCTCACAGAGTACTTTAGACCAGAGCTGTCACTCATTTGTTACGAGGGCTGGATATGACATAAATGTCACTTGGTTGGGCTGGGTCGGGCCATGCCTTACCAGCCCAGATCGGGACTGGGGGGGCGGCAGCCTTGGCTACCTCACTGGCTGGATAAGAGTTCTCAAGGGGCCGGATCTGGCCCATGGGCTGTATGTTTCACACCCCTGCTTTAGATTGTGGTAGTACTTACAGCAATAAGCCTGTAAAAAAGGTCTGTTTTATTACTTCCATATTACAGACCGGGGCAGGAGATAATGGCTTGCCTACTGCCTTCTGGTGAATTCAGTGAACAGGCAATTGGAACCAAGGACTTTTTTTGTGTGTGCAAAGCTCAGCTATTAAACCATACCAGTTTCACTATTACACTCATTGTACATGGATATAATGCCATTCGTACTAAGGTTATTTTGCATTCAACTCAATGGAACTTATTTCCAGGTAAATATGCATCAGACTGAGTTTCACACTATTATAGTTCAACTTTAAGTTTTGGTTTAATCTGGTCATAGAGTGAGGAGCTGTAAACTTCTGGGTAACCTGATTTCAGCAGCAATACAAATCTGTATCTATGCATTAACCAGGTTCCCACCTCTCTCACAAATTAACAGTATAATAAAAAACATTAATGTTTACATACCATAACGTTTGAAGATATACACTGTCCACATAATTGAAAACCGGAGCTGCTAAAGAAGCTGCCACTAAGATTAGCTGTACTACTGTGTTCATCTGATAAAAAATTAAATGACAAACCTCAGTCACTTGATATTAACCAGCCTGTCAACATTAAGCATTTTTACATCCCACAATGTCAATGTCATCCTTGTGCTTAATCCTTTGTCCGCTAAAATCAACAGTAACTTCAAGCACTTCACTTTTATCTGTCTAGACTATTTCAACTCTCAAATCTGTAGATTCTATCTCAGCTTCTCTCTCTCTCGGTAGGACCAAGATTCTGCTTGTTCTACTAGTTGAACGAGCAGAATCTAGTTCCTTCCAAGAAACCTTGGCTTAAATGAATCTACCGCTTTACATTAGGAGTAACAAGTAAAAAATCTCAATGCAACTACCACCCACATGCAAGAAATGGAAGGAAGATGACCCATCCTGTGAGACCAGATCCAGACACGCTGCACATCTAACAGTTAGAGCGGTTCCTCAGTGGAACAGGCTTCCTCGGGAGGTGGTAAGCTCTCCTTCCCTGGAGATTTTTAAGAAGAGGTTAGACGCCCATCTGTCAGCAATGCTGATTCTATGACCTTAAGCAGATGATGAGAGGGAGGACATCTTGGACATCTTCTGGGCATGGAGTAGTGGTCACTGGGGGTGTGGAGCGGGAGGTAGTTGTGAATTTCCTGCATTGTGCAGAGGGTTGGACTAGATGACGCTGGTGATCCCTTTATGATTCTATGATCCTCCAGCAGGAAACGGGTTGGATAGGTCCCTTTGACCACCCAAAAAGGCTATGCTGGGGAACCACAGGAACCACATCTCCTTGGGACAGGGACTGCCAGTACAGAGGGGAATTGGGAGACATCGAGTAAAAAAGGTAGCTCGAGCCAACCCAATTACTAGCTGGTGAGACGGGAAACAGGATGGAAGCAAAGGACCTTGTAATGTTCTCCCCAGGGTTTATTGATAGCAAACATTCAGGTAAAAGGACTTTGGCACCAAAGGATATGGGATGACAGCACCAGAGTCCCTTGCGCTCTAGCTCTCACAAGTTTGTTACAATCCCCATTCACAGATGCTCTAAATTCTTCCTGTGACAAATTGGAGGTAGGGGGCAAGAAAAGACACCATGACATAGGAGCAAGTTCACTTGTCTCGAACTTGCCATCTGTTTAGCCGTCACATCAGAATTTCCCAGCGCTGGGGTGGAATGACATGGATTGGATGCTGAACAAAAACCAAGATGCACCAATTATTCTTACCTTGCTAATAAACGTCGGCTTTAACTGAGCAGTGGCATAACATGGATTGAAATATCTACTAAGTGTTCTCTGTGAAAAGGAAAAAAAATCTTTACTAAGCATCGCAACAAGAAAACTTACTGATGCATTTAGGGAGGTAACACTAATTTTCCGTATTTACCATTATGATACACAACACTGTTAGAGCAAGTTCAAATGCAAGTTCAACCACAAGATAATAACAGCACTAAAGGGGGGAGGGTTGAAGAGAAAAGAGACAGTTTAAAAGCAGGCATTTTTACCATTGTACAACTGCTGGCATATCTTTTCAAAACTGGGATTTCGTTTTTCTAGCTCCTCTGAACTACTTAGTACAGAGTGCTTTATGAGAATTACAAGCAGGAAAACCACTTGCAGAATGTATCCTACTATTTCCATAATTAGAGACACCTCTGGCTTCCAGTCTCCCACAGCGGAGGTTTGGGGTTGCATTTGAACAAAGATTTGCCCATTATTTTGCCCCTCTCTGCTGCCCCCCCCCCATTCTGTTATTATACATAACGTTACAATTGGGTTTTTAAGACTAAAATAAACAGCTATTACTTACTGGGGGAGGAAGCGTTCTGTACCGCACATAAAAAACAGCAGCAATTAATGCAATGTCTCTTAAAACAATCATAGAAGTAAGAGGAACTGGGGAAAAAACAGAATTTATTTAAATATATCTTAATGTACATGCAGAAAGGCAACTAAAATCTATTATATACCTGAAGGCACAGCATCCAGATTCATTAACGCACAAAGACAACACACACAAACTACTTGGTCTTTTCCATTCAATCTAAATTAGTGGTGTTGCATGTGCTGTCAACAGGCTGACTAACACTTATTATAACACCATGTATACGGGTCAGGAACAGAGGACAAAAATCTATTGCTTAATATCACCTAGGGAGAACTAGAGCGACTCGCCTTTTTAATATGCTCTCAGATAAAGACAGATAAAGCTTACATTTAAATTGGCCAAATTTGGATGGTGAATTATGAAGACTAGGCGAGCATGGGTCGAACCTAACGAATGAGTGTTTTTATATTTATATGTGGATTCTAACTGTGTTTTAGTTAAGCTTAAGTTTTTAATAGTTCTCCTATGAATGTATGATTATGTATTTATTGATGTATATAGCTATTATTTTTATCATGTAAAAGTTTTTTATTGTTGGTCTGGGACCGTATTAAACACACTATTCACTGTACTATTGCTTAATATTCGGTGGATGCTACAGAAGCACAACTTTAAAAGTGCTTCCCAGAATCAGACTATGCAAGAGAAAGTGTATCAAAAGACCCACAAACATAAAAGGGCAAACGGACCACTAACTGGAGAGTTCAAGCTGATTTACCAGCCACATTGGCAGACACAAGTCAACTCTGTGACTGGTTCTCTGGAAATATTTTATGTGTACATACATACCAATCACTTCCTTATTAACATGTGCACACATCTTCAGATCAATTCTGATGTCTACATGCTGTTTAGCAAGCAATTCCGCCAGCAATCAGGCTGAAGTGAACCTTGTAATGAGTCCTGATGAAGGCCAATTATCACTTACTATTTCTAGGTCTTTCACAACTATTCAAAGGTCCAGTTAAATCATCTTAGATAAGAAAACGAATGCACTAAAACGCAGTAATGAATTCAATTAAAAGAATGCATAAATCACATTTTCTTTTCAATGTGAATTTTGCTAGGCTATCTAGTCCATTTTCATTCTGCCCTCCCTCCAAGGAGCTCACCGTGGCATCCTTTGGTTATCCCTTCCCGACGGTATCCTCATAACAACCCTATGAGGTAGGTTAGGCAGAGAGAACATGACTGGCTGAGATCATACAGAGAGCTCCCAGGGCAGAGCAGGGCCCTGAACGTAGGCCTCTCAGAACGAGACTCAACAGTCCAATCACTACACCACACCAGGCTTGCTTGGAGAGCCTAAGCCCTGAGGTCGAGTCACCCAAAAACTAGAAACAGGAAAGTTCCTCCGCTTTCCATCATCAATAAAGACAGTCATTTGAAGGATGGCTATTTTCTTACCTGGAATAAGTTCTGCATAAGTCAGGCTAATGTACAGGACGCTGATAAGTACTTTATCAGCCAGAGGGTCCAAGGCGCTCCCCAATGCAGATTTCTGGTTGATCCAGTTCCGTGCAATAAAGCCATCCAACTGAAAACATACACAGAAAAAGGACTGCTACTGCCAACTTTAAAAGTTTGGTCAAGATCCAAAGAGTTGTTTTTGGCATTCCCAATGGCTTGACTATGCCCCATGGAATGGGGTCAGCAGACCCCACGTTATTTCACAAACTGTTCTGGAGAAGTCTGCTCAATTTCAACAGAGGCCTGGAACAAGCCAAAAAACAACAACAACCTTCTTGGGCACAAGGAATGAGTTGCACCATTCCTTGGATCCTGGCTGTTGGCAGAAAACTAACTGTTCCAATTTATTACACAACATGGCACTCTGCACACTTTTCTCCTAACAGCTCAATTTACATAGTAATAAATACATAGTAATACAGGTACACTGGAAATCCAGCCAGACATCAGTAAATTGTAGCTGTGTAAATGCATATGCATATGAACAGCGCCGCATGGCGCAGAGTGGTAAGCTGCAGTACTGCAGTCCAAGCTCTGCTCACGACCTGAGTTCGATCCCGACGGAAGTCGGTTTCAGGTAGCCGGCTCAAGGTTGACTCAGCCTTCCATCCTTCCGAGGTCGGTAAAATGAGTACCCAGCTTGCTGGGGGTAAAGGGAAGATGACTGCGGAAGGCACTGGCAAACCACCCCGTAAACAAAGTCTGTCTAGGAAACGTAGGGATGTGACGTCACCCCATGGGTCAGGAATGACCTGGTACTTGCACAGGGGACCTTTACCTTTTTAAATGCATATGCAACAGGGCTTTTCATACACTAATGACAAGTGGCATTAAGACCTCACAGGCATGCTGATCGTAGGGACTCCCTGTTTAAAGGCAAACTTTAAAAGTGCATTCCCATGGTTCTCTCAGAAAGGGACAAAAATTTAAGGCTGTCAAAACAAGTGTTAAAGCCACAGCATTCTTTACGAAACTGTAAACAAAAATGAGAAAATATTTTCTTCTATAATATGATTCAAGAGACAGCTCTACAATAAACATTGCGTGAAAAGTGAAATGCATTTCAGAACTATATCGTAAGACTTACCAAATCGGTGACGCCGGCTAGAGCAAATACACCCAATGCAATATTGAAATCTTCTTCAACGATCAAGTAGCCCAAAACTGGTGCCAGACCAATCCTTGCCATTGAAAGGAAATTAGGGACCGTCCAGGGGTTTTCATACTGGGGAAATAAAAACAGCAGGCACTTCATGTAAGTCTGTTAGTACAATCTTATGCTGAGATACTTCAGTCTAAGCTCACTGGTTAGTTGGTTTATGCTGGAGTGCCACATTAGATGGCTATCTGTCAGCAATGCTGATTCTATGACCTTAAGCAGATGATGAGAGGAAGGGCATCTTGGCCATCTTCTGGGCATGGAGTAGGAGTCACTGGAGGTGTGGGGGGGAGGTCGTTTGGAATTTCCTGCATTGCGCAGGGGGTTGGACTAGATTACCCTGGTGGTCCCTTCCAACTCTATGATTCTAAGCCAAACACAGAAACCTGAACTCAGCCTGACTTAATATGATAGAACTTGAGCCTTGATTTCAAGGTGGGTTGGGGGCAGGGAAAGAGTTGCCCCTGAACTGCAGCAATTAATCCCCCCACACGCACACAAATCACAATCCCTTTTGAACCACACACCAAGGTTAGGGAAAAAACCTTCCAAACAGCTGGGAAGCATTGAAACCTACCATCTAACAGTTTTAAAACTTGATTTAAATGCCACGTACTAACCGTATACAACTGATAGGGTTTAAAAACTGATATTATGGTTTCAATGTATAAAGGCTATTCCTGCCATTATTATAATGTTTAAAGTGGAATTTCTGTCCTATTGACATGGCTCAATACCTCAGGTAACCTAGATAATTTACCAAGGACTTTCCTCCCATTTTTTAATGTATGAAATTTAATGCACATTGCCAACATAACTGCTCAACAGTAGATGTAAGCCCTTCATTAGACTAAAATACACTGATTTCTACACATATGATTTACTCCAGTTCATTTTCTTGTCCTGTCATGTAACTGAATATGCTAAAAGAGTTGAGATTGAGTTATATCGCCTCATGGGAGAAAACTACCAGAATTAAATGAATATCTAAGTGTTTACTGAGAAGTAAGCCACACTGAACTCAGTGTAACCATGCACAGCACCTGAATAAACCAGAATTTCTTACAAACCTTATCCACTATTGATCCAGCTTTGTAATAATTTCATGGTTCCAAAAAGAAAAAGTTCCCAGTTACTTTAATAGTCCAAGAACTCAAGACCGAACAACATGGTGTGATATAGGGTACTGAGAAATATCGGTTCAAATCCCTACTCTACCATAGAAGCCTGCTGGGTGACTTTGGGCCAGTCACCTTCTCAGACTAACCTACCTCACATGGTTATTGGGAGGATAGTAAGGAGGAAAAAATGAGAAAGGGCAGGATAAAATGTACTAAGTAAAGATTTCAATTTCTACTGATACTGGAGCATTTCATAAAAAATGTGTGAAGTAGCAGTGGGGCCAAAAAGCAGCTTACATCACCATTCTCTCCCCTTCCATCCTACCTTTACAACAACCACACTGTGAGGCAAGTTAGGCTACAGAGAGGCTATTCACTGATCTTCTATGGCAAAGTAAGGATGCAAAGTTGGATCTCCCAGAGTTTCTAGCCCTATACCAGGCTGGCTTTTCAGTAAGGCCATTTATGCATGGGAGGTTTTGCCCTGGATTTGCCACTCTTTAGATGCACATTTTTCACATCCAAATTCTCAAAACTCAACAGTAAGCCCCCATGCAGAGTTTTGAGAATTTGGATGGGGGGAAATGTGCATCTAGAGAGCGGCAAATCCAAGGCAGAGCCTCCCATGCATAAACGGCCTATGTCGGGAAAAGAGCCCCACAGTATTATGCTCCTTGATCAACTAACTTTCTAAGAGCACTTAGAATAATAGAATCATAGATTTGGAAGGGACCACCAGGGTCATCTAGTCCAACCCCCTGCACAATGCAGGAAATGCACAACTACCTCCCACACACGCACCCAGTGACACCCCCCCACACTCCATGCCCAGAAGATGCCCTCCCTCTCATGAACTGCCTAAGGTCCCACTTTTTTATTGTATACTTTTTTATTTATTCATTAATAAGTAGATATACAGAGGGGGAAAATAGGGAAAGGGAAGATATTATTTACATATCATTTTGTTGGTATCTAACAATCTCTACCCCTCTTTATAATACCGTCTTCCATATTTACTCGCACGCAAGTTGTGACCTTAGCCATCTAACTGTCACCGCTTTTGACAATGTGAGAAAAGTGGGACCTTAACAGTCAAATCATGATGGAGATGGCGAAACTTACTGCTTATATTAATCAGACCGATAATGTACAATTTTTGGGGGAGTGGGAGGTGTGGAGAACTTATTGTGAAAAATATTTTTCAATGGGTCATTTTAAAGGATACTCTTTGATTTAATCCCTCACATTTATTTGGTACAGTGAAAATATTAGGATGATTACAGGTATATTAATTAGATTAAGTAAGATACTTATAAAGTAACTGAGCAGGGGAGTTATACTGTTAGCAAAAGTATATACAATTTAATTATGGACAGAAGAGAGTGAAGGGGAAGTCAATTATGTTTTATTATTTCTTAGATTAGAAATTTTTATAGATTCAACTTTATATTGTTAAGTATTAATGGAAAATGATTTATGATGTATAAAATGAGAAAACAATAAAAACTTTATTTAAAAAACAGTCAAATCAAATTACTATTGTTGAAGGCTTTCACGGTCCGAGTTCATTGGTTCTTGTAGGTTATCCAGGCTGTGTGACCGTGGTCTTGGTATTTTCTTTCCTGACATTTCGCCAGCAGCTGTGGCAGGCATCTTCAGAGGAGTAATACTGAAGGACAGTGTCTCTCAGTGTCAAGTGTGTAGGAAGAGTAATATATAGTCAGAAAGGGGGGGGTTGAGCTGAATCATTGTCCTGCAAAAAGTATCAAAGGTAATGTGCTAATCATTGTCCTGTAAGTATCAAGATAATGTGCTAATGAGGGTGTGGTATGTTAATATGGAACCATTGTATCCTGAAGTGATCTGTTAATTGGTTCTTGTAGGTTATCCGGGCTGTGTAACCGTGGTCTTGGAATTTTCTTTCCTGACGTTTCGCCAGCAGCTGTGGCAGGCATCTTCAGAGGAGTCACACTGAAGGACAGTATCTCTCAGTGTCAAGTGTGTAGGAAGAGTAATATATAGTCAGAAAGGGGTTGGGTTGAGCTGAATCATTGTCCTGCAAAAAGTATCAAAGGTAATGTGCTAATCATTGTCCTGTAAGTATCAAGATAATGTGCTAATGAGGGTGTGGGATGTTAAAATGGAACTCTTCCTACACCCTTGACACTGAGAGACACCGTCCTTCAGTGTGACTCCTCTGAAGATGCCTGCCACAGCTGCTGGCGAAACGTCAGGAAAGAAAATACCAAGACCACGGTCACACAGCCCGGATAACCTACAAGAACCAACAAATTACTATTATGTTAAAGGTCCCACTTTTCCCACACTGTCAAAAGCGGCGAAAGTTAGACGGCTAAGGTCACAACTTGCGTGCGAGTAAACAGATAACTCACGCCTTCCCCATGTTAACAAAAAAAAACAAAAAACGAAACCCTGCTGCTAGAAAGCTAGCCTGTCAAGGGGCATACCATCGTCACATGACACCCCCCACACACACAACTTCCGGTACCGCCACAGGCTGACAGGTGAGCAACGGCCCCTTACCAGTTCGGCGTATCCGCGTGGCTCCGCTCTCCCAGCGCCCCGCTCCCAGGGCTCCCCCGGCGGCCGAGAGGCCCCCTCATCGCTGCTGCGGGACCGCCTCGGCTGCCCCGCTCCGCGAGAGGCGGCGCACGAAGGGAAGCCGCCGGCTGAGGCCGGAGGGGCGGCGAACAGCTCCGAGCTGCGCACGCGCGCTAACCGCCGGTTGAGCCCGCATGCCGAGGAGGAGGGGGAGGAGGGACAAGAAGGCGCCGCGAGGCCGCCCAGCGAGGAGGCCGCGAGCGACGCGCGGCGCGCGCCGGCCGCTCCGGCTACGGTGGCCGCGGCGGGCCGCCCCTGGCTGGCGCTCCTCAGGACCCTCCACCTGCGAGCGGCGCCTCGGCACAGCCAAGCCGCGGCCAGCATGACTCGGGGAGGCGGGCGGCCGCCTCGCCCGCGGCGACAGGGCTCGGGGAAGGGGCGGAGGCCGCAAGCCCCTCCTCTTCCTCGCCTGCGTCCCCAGCGCCGGTGGCCGCTACCTCGCCTTCCGCCATTCGACTCAAGCGCCCCGCCGACTACCTCGGCGGGACACGGCGCGGAGCCTGCGTGGCCTTTACGACGTCGCCGCCCTGCTTTACGGCGGCACGCCTCCCAGCTTCCCCCCCACCCCTCTTAATTCATGGAGCAGATGACACCCCCCCCCCTCCAGGCACTGTCCAGCAGAGCCTTGTCGGGGAGGGGGAAGTAAAACTACTTTTTTTCTGAATGGAAGGGCTGTTTGGCTGAAAAGGCAACTGGGTATCGGGAGGCACTGTCACAAGGCCCATGGAAGCGCTCTCCTGGGTCACCTTGCCCGCCAAGAGGTAGACAGGTGTTGCAAACAAGGATGGGAACAAGGAGAGGGTGCATTTTATTGTCGAAGGCTTTTACGGTCAGAGTTCATTGGTTCTTGTAGGTTATCCGGGCTGTGTGATCCTGGTCTTGGTATTTTCTTTCCTGACGTTTCGCCAGCAGCTGTGACAGGCAGCTTCAGAGGAGTAACACTGTCCTTCACTGTCCTTCAGTGTTACTCCTCTGAAGATGCCTGCCACAGCTGCTGGTGAAACGTCAGGAAAGAAAATACCAAGACCAAGATACCAAGAAAGAAAATACCAAGGATAGGGTGCATTTTATTGTCAAAGGCTTTCACGGTCAGAGTTCATTGGTTCTTGTAGGTTATCCGGGCTGTGTGACCGTGATCTTGGTTTTTTCTTTCCTGATGTTTCGCCAGCAGCTGTGGCCGGCATCTTCAGAGGAGTAACACTGAAGGACAGCGAAGGACAGTGTTACTCCTCTGAAGATGCTGGCCACAGCTGCTGGTGAAACATCAGGAAAGAAAATACCAAGATCACGGTCACACAGCCCGGATAACCTACAAGAACCAATGAACTCTGACCGTGAAAGCCTTTGACAATAAAATGCACCCTCTCCTTGGTATTTTCTTTCTTGGTATCTTGGTCTTGGTATTTTCTTTCCTGACGTTTCACCAGCAGCTGTGGCAGGCATCTTCAGAGGAGTAACACTGTCCTTCGCTGTCCTTCAGTGTTACTCCTCTGAAGATGCCTGCCACAGCTGCTGGCGAAACGTCAGGAAAGAAAATACCAAGACCACGGTCACACAGCCCGGATAACCTACAAGAACCAAAGGGTGCATTTTGTTTGCATGAACGCGAGTGCTACTTATATCCCAGGTCCGGTCTCTTTTGCAGAGTTTTTAATAATGCACTACAGTGTCATTTAGCAGTTGAATTGATGAGCAGGATAGTCATAATCAGTTAACATTGATAAAGAAGGGGATTGGGTAAAAGTCAGATCTGTGCCACTGCAGTACTGTGAAGTTTATATGTCCCACCTTACTCCCCAATGGGGTCTCAAAGCAGCCTACATCATTCTTCTCTCCTCCATCTTATTCTTCCAACAACCCTGTGAGGTAGGTTAGGCTGAGAGTGAGTGATTGGCCTATGGTCACCCAGCAATTTCTCATGGCACAAGTGGGGATTCAAACCTGTTCTCCCAAATCCTAGTCTGACACTCTAAGCACTACACCGCACTGGCTCTTCAAGTACTGGATCAATGTTTTTTATGGTTCAGTCTGTGGTCCTGGCTTTAACATGTGATTTGATACTGGATTTGGGGGAGTTCTGTTTAAAAAACAGCCAGAGGGTCCATGTAGATCCAGCTTTTACTTTTTTCAATAATCTGCTAAATTGATGTTCATGGTGAACAAGGTAGGATAAAAATGTGCTGGGGGGATGATTCATGGCAAACACAAAAGATGTAACTGAGCAGCCATTTCTTGTCATAACAGGCAAGTTAATTTTATTAGAATCTTTTAAAGTATCAGTGAAGTATTTTACTAAAGGCAGAAGTGAATAAATATATTTCATCTTTCTCCCCAGTGGGGAGCTAAAACATCTTACATCATTCTCCATTTTATCCTTACAATTATGCTGTGAAGTAGATTAAGGCAGTGTGTGTGACTGGCCCAAGGTCATACAGCAAGATTCTACTAAACCACACTGGCTTTCTAGCCATTACATGATATTAGTACTGCTTTGTCCAGTTTGAGATGTATAGAGTATTTAAAGCCTAGCTGATAATGCATCTAGACCACCCCACAGCTTTAAACCCTCTGTTACTTCAGAGCAGACTGAGAAGACAGAGGGAAATTATCTACTATAAACACCATGGCCTGAAAAAAATCACATTTTGGCGAAATGATTTACAAATGTCAAAAGTTTTCAAACTTAAGTGTTATTGTTTGAAGTATGCTGGGCTCTATACACAGAACACATGTCCCTTAAATTGTACTGCGTATTTTGTGTTTTGTTGATGAGAGCACAGCTCAGTTGGAAAATATTGCAACTTGACCCTCCTGCTAGATTAAATGTAAATAAAAGGAGTAAAACAAGGCCGAAGTAACTTTGATCCATACTGGGAGAAAAGGCGCGGGTGATAATTTTAAATCACTACATAATCAGATTGACAGCAGTTCTTATAAAGTACACGTCCTAAGATATTCATATTCAAGGCATTTGACACTTATGGGGAATTTCTTCTTCAGCTTGTCTCAAGAAGGTGTGCACGGGAGAGATTGCTTTCGCTTCCATCCAGAGCTGCTTAAAGCAGTTGCCAGAATTGTTAATTTACCTTCAGAGAAATGCATGCACGTGAAGCGCTCCCTGTGCTGCTTGTGTTAACAGCTGTTCCCTCACCTCCTCTTGTTTAGCTGGGAGGCAGACCATGCCCATGGAGAGGACTATAATAAATACCACCTGCTGTTGCCCTCCCCAAACACATGCCGTACAACAAAGTCCAGCAATTCTCTTGACACAATATTATAGAGGTTATGCCTGTGCTTTATGCACATGCACATAAGTGGAAGTTTGGCTTACCATGTTACTGTGCAACGTATAAACACACAAAGTGAACATTTGAAATTCAGCAAGGTTTTTATTTTAATATTAAATAATCCAACATTTTATCCTGTGTATGGCTTAAAGGTGGCACAGTAGTTTTATCCAACTAAAACAACATTTATTCACAGTGCTCTGAACATGTACAAAGAGACTGGTTTTTTTTTTTCAGTTTAAGAACTGAAACTTCCCAATAGCGTGAACTGTTTTTTTCTCTTTAAAAAGGCAAAACACAGTCGTTCAAATGTAACAAACCATTGTGAACTGTCTCCATGAAAAACGTTAAAACACCAAATTATATTAAGTTTCTCAAAAATGTTACAAAATAGTATTAAGAAGCTGCTACTATTGACTCAATTTCAAAGCATTTTAACAACAACTTGCCTCAGGAGAGGGTCATGAACAAGCCACGGGTTCCTATGCTCTCTCCCTCCCCCCACTCACATGCAGCTTCCTTGCGCATTTCCTGCTTAATGCTAACCATCATGTATCCAAGACAGCAAAATTATGGTTAACACTAGAAATAGAGAATAGCTCCATGAGAGAAGGAAGGAGATGTATGAGCTGACATATCCTTCCAACCTATCTTATGCAAATACCCACTTTAGTAGTCTTTGCATGCAGTGTATACAATTATGCAATTTATAATACATGCAAACAGTGTTCCTGGAAGTACTAATTTGTAAAATTATCTTGAATTTCAGCCAAGATTGTAACTTTGATTGCCTGCAAGTTGTAATCATCCTTACCACAACACAACACGGTGTTCTACTGGACCTGTTCCCTCACATAGTTTGAAGCTGATATAATCTTGGACCTTTTTTCAAGAAATAACCCTGATCGTTTAAAGATCCAATAAAATTTTCAAAATCAGCCACCTGGAAGAAGCAAAAACACACTAGTTATGTAATCCAGACAAACAAATATGCAATACGTGAAATGTAAATATATGGTATCAAGGTTCCTTTCAAAAAATTTACAGCAGCGGAGTTTCAAAAGCAGTTAGTGCTGTGGCATTGTGGAATGCTACTTAAAAGAGTGGGGAATCAAGAATAAGCAATGGCATGTTCCAGCCCAGCAGAAATAGCTCTTGGTGTCTCTGTGGAAGTCTTCCCCAGAAAGAGCCTTGGCTACTTACCGTGAAGGCTTCTTCTGCTCAGAGGGACGAAGGGCATCTTCATTATGGGTGTTTCCTTTTCCTCTTATCTCGGGAGGCAGGAACCAAATATTTAAATTTTTCTGACCTCTGAGGGTAAACGCCCCCTTGTGATCAGTTAAAGACTTTCCGAGCCTTATGTATTTAAGATAGACTGAAGAAACATGTTAGTTATAATTCTATACAAGAAATAAGTTCCTAATAAACATTAACGATGAACCTTTAGGATAACTATAAGTCATGAACCAACAAACAGCGTTTAACTTGAATTGAATGTCAACTGGAAGTTAGATGTAACCATGATTACCTGTAATTTTATTTTATTTGTTTTATTTATATTTTACTGACGTCTGGGCGGGCAAGATGCCCTTCGTCCCTCTGAGCAGAAGAAGCCTTCACGGTAAGTAGCCAAGGCTCTTTCTCGCTCAGAGGGAGAAGGGCATCTTCATTATGGGACATACAAGAGCTGTCCCCCGCCCTTGGGAGGGTTAGACGTCCTGAAGTATACTTTGCAGTACTCGTCTGCCTAAGGCGGCATCTGCTGACAAGTATAGATCTAATTTGTAGTGTCTCACAAATGTGGACACCGAGGACCAAGTTGCAGCCTTACATATCTCTTCCATAAAGCACGGCAGTCGAAGGCTGCTGAAGTAGCCGCACTTCTTCCCAAGTGGGCAGTAACGCCCGCAGGAGCAGGTAGGTTATTTATTCTATAAGCCTGTGTTATGTATAAGGTGATGGTCCTACTAATGGATGCCTTGGACATATGCTTGCCCTTGTCAGGTGGTGAGATATGAACGAATAAGGAGTCAGAGTTCCTAATAATTTTAGTAAGATAAATGTAAACAGGTAGTGCCCTTCTTAGGTCTAGCTAGTGCCAGGCCTTCTCCTTAGGATTCTTGGGGTTAGTGCAGAAGATGTAAGCACTATGTCCTACTCCCTGTGAAACTTGCAGCTACATTTTGTCCTATCTCAGTGATTGGTTCGAATGGTAGTTGTGTGAGTGCTGTCAAAGCTGTGTGCAGGCTCTAGTTGTGAACCTGTGTCTAACAGGAGGAGCTAAATAACTGACGCCCCTTAAAAAGGCTTTTATGTGATGGTGTTTGGTTAAGCGGTATCCAGATACCTTGGGTACTATGGTAGCTATAGATGCCAGTTGCCTTTGTAGAGTGCAGGTAGCTAGCCCTAAGCTCTGTCCCTCCTGATGGCTTCCTTGTTGTCAATATGGTAGTGACGGCCACCGGGCTATAACCTAGGGCTATAAGTCATCTCCTTTCAGTGCCCATGCGGTCAGTTTGTACCACCCTGGATTGGGATGGCATATTGGGTCTTGTAGAGGGAGATCTTGTCTGTCTGGAAGTCTCCAATGGTTCTGTATGGACATCTGAATTATAGATGGGAACCACGGTCGTCGCAGCCAATATGGAGCTATGAATCTGACTGATGCTTTTTGAAGTCGTACCTTTCTCAATACCCTTGGAGGGAGGGGGGGAACCCGTACAGTAGGTCGTGTGGCCCTGGTGACATTAAGAGGTCCATTTGTTCCGCCCCCTGTTGACGGTACATGGAATAGTACCTTGGCAGCTGGTCGATGATGCTGGATGCAAACAGATGAATCTGTGGCGTGCCGAATCTCTGAGTAATAAGTTGAAAGACCTCTGGATGTAGAGACCATTCTGCCTCGCTGATGTCCTGTCTGCTGAGCCAGTCTGCTTGTATGTTGACTGTGCCCTGAATATGTTCTGCTGATTTTGATGAGAGGTTGGACTCGGCCCAAGGAAAAATGTAGTCGCTTCTGAGGATCGTCCTGATTTCTAGGGCACTGATGTGAAGATTCTGTTCTTGATGGTCCATGTTGCTTGAGCCATTGTCCCTTGAGTGTGGCTTCCCAACCTGATAGACACGCGTCCGTGAAGATTTGAATTGGTGTTGGACGGAGATACCAACTTCCTTTCGTCAAATTCTGAGACTGAAACCATCATACTAGTCTTGATCTGACTTCCTCGGTCAGGATGAGATTTCTGTCACTTCTTCCTTGGTATGTCTCTTTGGTACGGCCTTAAGAACCATTGAAGAGGTCTTGCTCGTAAGCGTGCCCCTTGAACTGCGGGAATGCATGCAGACATGTGACCCTTCAGTTTGGTCAGGGACATTAGAGAAGGCGACCGGGAATTAATTGCTTTCTTTGCTAGAGATGAAATGTTGTGGATTTTTGTCCACTGGAAGGTATAAGGAGTTTGTCAGTGTGTCTATGTCCATCCCCCATCTCTCTCAATCGTTGGGATGGAACTAAGTGGGTCTTTCTGAAGTTGATTATGACCCGTGTTCTGTTAACCTCTTCAGAACTCTCTCTGAATGATCTATGCTCTGCTAGTTCGAGCTTGCGCAAATCAGAATGTCGTCTGAGAAGGGTGCATTCTCACGCCCTCCTTGTGCAGAGATGTGACTGGTGTGTCCAGAACTTTGGTGAATACTCGAGGAGGGGCGATGATAACCCGAATCGTAAGGCCCTGAATTGGAAGAGGTGTCCCTTGTACGGGAACCGAAGGAAACAACAATGTGCCGGGTGTATTAGAATGTAAGAAAATGCTTTTCCCTGAGGACCTGTGTGACTGACTTTAGTGTCTCCATCCTGAAGCGCTTTAATGGGATAATCTGTTCAGAAACTTGAGGTCTAGGATGGCTTTCCATCCGCCGCCTTTGTTGGGAACAGTAAAGAATACTGAATAGACTCCCAATGTATGCTCTAATGGTGAGACTGGCTCCATCGCCTTGATGTCTAAGAGGCCTCTGAAGTTCTATGGATTTTTTTTGGGGGGGGGGGAATGTTGGAGATATTACTAGTCGATGTGGAGTGTAAGAAAAACTCTATCTGATAGCCTTGTGAGATAATGTTTGTGACCCAGAGGCCTGGTTGGGAGGTGACCACTGACTGTGTAATAGGCTGAGCCTGCCTTCCACTGACTGGTGGCTGGCGTCACTGTTTGGTTGGGCGGTCGGGTTTATCCCCTTTATTGCCCTGGAAGGTGGAGGATTTTGGAGATTTATTGAATCGTCCTCCTTTACTAAAGGAGCTGCGATTCTGGTTCCGGTGGTTTCTAGGTTGATCAGGTCTGTATCTTTGAAGTATGTGGTATGCACAAAAGGACATAGAGGGAGTGATCCCTTGGATTCCTTGCGCAGAAACTTGTCTTTGGTCTCCACTGATATGGGGACCAAATTGTCTCCAAGCAAGGTCTTTTCCTGATACAGGAAGCCCATAATAACCAATTTTGATCTATATACTCCGCTTGCCAGGGGCGTACCCAGAGAGCCTTTCTGGCAGCTGAGGCTGTGGCTAGTGTTCTAGCTGCATATGACATGTTATCTAAGGAGGAATCAGCTAGAAAGAATACCACTCTCGAAAACATGGATGACATGGTATCTAAGGTAGAATCAGCTGGAAGGATACCACTCTCAAAAAAAACATGGATGCCCTTCTGGCATCTGATGCTGCGGCTAGTGTCCTAGCTGCATATGGCATGGTATCGAAGTTCGAATCAGTTAGAAAGAATACCACTCTCAAAAAACATGGGTACTCCTGTAAAGGCGTTTCTTTCTTCCTGTGGAAAAAGTTGATATAACTTCCTAGTCCAAATTATTGCCACTCTGTGTACTAGGGCAGATGTGATAGAAGCGCTTGATAGTGAGTGCCAAGGCCTCTGAGCATTTATGCCTGCTAACTCTGCCTTCCTATCTGTAGGTCCCTAATCATGGCAAGGCCATGTAACAAGGTTGAAGGAGTGAAGGCAGTGACAGGTGATTCTACTGAAGGCACTTTTAGAATTTTAGAAGCGCCGATAAACCAAATATAAAGGCTTCCTAGAGGCTGTGGAGCATTGTATGGGTGCCATTGGTTTCTCCCGCTCTGCTTTCAACAGAGTTAGAAATAATCAAGCGCTGGCACAAACCTATCTGGAGTCTTTTCTCCCACTCTGAGTCCTCTGAGAGATCAAGAGTAGCTAGGTTTTTATGCCAATGCAGAAGGAAATCTTCTGCATTAAATACTATAGACAGTCTGGGTACCAATTGGCAATTTTGTGACCGTGAATTAGCTTTCAGCGCTGCTTAGGCTGGCCAGCACGTACTCTCTTGATACTACTTGGACTGGTGATTGGCTCACCAGGATCTCAGGCAGAGGTCTTCCACATCACCTACTACCAGAATTGGCCCTCTGCATGCCAATCCGACGCTCTGCCACTGAGCCACAGCCGTTCCCCTGCTTTGGCTGATATTCTGCCCTTTTAGCAATCAGATTACTGTTTGTGGTGCTGGAGGGTGTGATCCCTACGATCCCTGTATGGATGGGGCAGGATAAGGAGGTTGTACTGCCCTTAAGCCATCTGAGAAGGCGTTTTTAATCAGGGCGGAGAGCTCTGCTCTTACAGGAGTAAAACAGGCTGCATCTATGAGGGGGGGGGGCGAAGTCACCTTACCGGCAGTCGATGTCTCCGTTGATGCTTCCCGTCCTTGAATAATAATAGGCGAGCCGCCTGAGGACGGAGCATTGCGAGGCAAAAAGGCGAGCCGCCAGCCTCCTTCATTTTCCCCGTTTGTGCAGTGTGGGAGAAGTGGCTATAGCCGCTGTGTTCTCCTGGCTGCTTCCCGCTGCTTCCCGTCCTTGAATAACAATAGGCGAGCCGCCTAAGGACGGAGCACGGCGGGCGAGGCAAAAAGGCGAGCCGCCAGCCTCCTTCATTTCCCCCGTTCATGCTGTGTGGGAGGAGCGGCTACCGCCGCTGTTTTCTCCCGGCCGCTTTCTGTTGCGATCTGGCAGTCGCGTCTTTCAGGCGCGGCAGAGCAGCGTGCGTTTTGCAGCAGGCATTTGGCGCGCTTGTTAGCGGTCGAGCCAAGCCGTTTGTACTTGCCTGCGCCGTTCTTGCCGCTTTTGCCTTTCCCTTTTGAGTTTTGGTCCTCAGGTCACCAGAGTGACTGTCCGAGGGTTCATCTAATTGTAGTGGTAAGGCCACTAGCAGGCTAGGGTCTAAATTGGCAGGCGCTATATAGCTGTCCTGATGCCGATCCGCCATTTTTTTTTATTTTTTTTTTGGCAGGAAAAGACCCTTCTGAGGAGAATAGGCAGAAAATTAAGACAGTAAATAGAATTGAGTAGTAGATTAGTTAGGTTAAGTTTAGGTTTGTTAAAATAAGAATATTTTTAGGTCTAATAAGTAAGGTTAAGGTTTCTCTATTATTTCTGTAGCAGAGAGCTGCTAGAAGGCTGCTCTCCCGTTCAAGGCAGGAAATAGAACTGATCACAAGGGGGCGTTTACCCTCAGAGGTCAGAAAAATTTAAATATTTGGTTCCTGCCTCCCGAGATAAGAGGAAAAGGAAACACCCATAATGAAGATGCCCTTCTCCCTCTGAGCGAGAAACATATGTCTCACAGAGGCAATCAGTTTGGACATATGTTGTCAGAACTGCATGATAAGTCACACCAATTACTGTATTCTGGGGAACATGGCTTTTATCCTAGGTCTATTTAATGAATTCAAATCATTTCTATTCTTTAATAATGTCCTCTTCAATAAAGCAAAAAATCTAATTACATGCTGATGCTATATAAAGTGTGATAAATTAAACTATTTATTGCCATATTAATTGCCATATATTGCCTACCCAATTGTTAGTGACCACACAGTAAAATAGGTGCAGAAAACTGCATAAAAATATGCAGAAAACTACACAGTAGATTAGAAATAGGAGAATATTATTTAGATCAAGATGTCAGGTTTCTCAAGAAGGAATAGCACAAACAAATAATTCACAGGAGCAACTGTCTGGTGTGCTGATGCAAGATGACACATGAATAGGGAAAGCAACTTCAATATACCTTTTCTCAATGTATAGGTTTGAGTTCAGCAATCAGAGCTAGGTACTGTATGTTTGGATCACGCTGAGTAATGGAGTAGTTTTTTCCCCAATTAACTTCTACAACTGTTTTATGGTTGCTAATGCTGATATATAAATTTCATCCTTACCAAACACATATTTTTAGTTTCCAACTTACTTTTATGTTTGCCTCCTTGGCAATTTGCCGGAGCTGCTGAAACTCAAAGACATTGTTGTAGGTTCTTTCTGCAATGCGATGGAGGGCAGAAACAAATCTCTTTGCTTGTGATCTGTTGCTCATACCAGAACCATGCTGAGAACGGTCAAAATCCAATCTTCCAAACTCATCAGAGTAGGTTCCTAACATGCTTGAGACAGAAAAAAAAATGCGCACACAGAAATCAACAACAGTTTGTAATCCCAATTACTATTTAAACAAAAGCTTCTGTGCAGTAGTCCTCCCTTGGACTCCTTTCAGCTTACATCAGTCTGCAAATGATAACATTGCAACAGGATCTCTAGGAAATATCAGGACTACTGACAACACATTGATTCCAACAGCCCATTCCTGAGGTTGGAGGCCAAATGGGCTTAGGAGGTGGCGTGACCCCTACGCCGGTGTCCGTGCCACTTGCGCCGTCTGAACTGGCACTTATGCCAGCCCCCCTAGACTGCAGTGGCAGCACGGCCCTTGGATGCCAGCTCTGCCTCCCGCTGGTGTCCTCCCAGCGCAGGTTCTCATGCCGGTGTCCCAGGAGGGCATTTGGGGGGCATTTTTTTTGGGGGGGGGGGCTGCCGTTAGGCAGCTTTCTAACTCGTTTCAGCCCAGAAACAGCCCCTTAAGCAACGGCGGTACTGCACCACTTTTTTGTTGGCGCAGCATTGCTGTTTTTAATGCCCCCCTTTTCTTCATTTTTATTTAAAAATAGCCCTTTTTTCCTCCCATTGCAGCAGCAAAACCTCTTTGGAGGCACTGCCACACCCACACTGTCCCTGGCCTGCAACTCTCAGGAACGGGCTGTATATGTTAAAAGAACAAATATGACCAGCACTGGTCTATGTTACTTTTTTGGGGGTGTTCACTGTCCTTCCTTTACTGGTCGAAGTGTGTCCCACCGATGGAAGATTCCTTGTACTACAGAAAGGCTCCACCATTCATGGAACAGAACTTTTGACCCAACCCCTCACCACACTTGGCCCATCATCTTTACTAGCTAATTAGGAATTTGTTTGCATGACAAACACAGTTCGAACTATTCAAGTCAGACTTTTACTCTAATCTTGTGGGGCTCCACATGTACATGGCGCTCTGAGTAAATAAAGGCAATACTCTGGGGACGTGTGAAGCTCACCCAAGTGAATGAGGGCACATAGAATTCCAAATACCTATCAGAGCCCCAACAAGTTTTGATTTTACCCCAACCACATTTTATCTAGTGTACGCACCTGTATTTCATTATTTCTACGACATCTTCAGCATCTTCTTTGGTGGCCTTTTCCCTTAATTCCAACCTTGATCGGGCCTTAAATGAAAAATTAATACTTAATCTCATGTAGTTAAAAGGTAGAGGTAGTCCCCTGTGCAAGCACCGGGTCATTACTGACCCATGGTCCCATAGTCATTACTGACCCATGACATCACATCCCGATGCTTACTAGGCAGACTGTGTTTACGGGGTGGTTTGCAATTGCCTTCCTGTCGTCTACACTTTACCTCCAGCAAGCTGGGTACTCATTTTACCAACCTCAGAAGGATGGAAGACTGAGTCAACCTTGAGCCGGCAACCTGAAACTGACTTCTGTCAGGATCGAACTCAGGTTGTGGGCAGTTTGGACTGCAGTACTGCAGCTTACCACTCTGCCCCATGGGGCTCCTCTCATGTAATTACTGAGCTCCTATGAAATGCAATGAAAGCATACCTCTGTAAGACGTATCAAGGACTCGAGTTGCCTTGTAGTGATAGGCATACCGTCTGCTCTTTGACTCTGCCGTCGAAGCTCAAGGTAAAAATCCTGCAGGACCTGAGCAGCTTCTGGAGACAGCCTGGGATGTACATACTGCCGAGCGTAGCCAACATACTTCCTTAACAGTTGGTGTGGAATTGGGTCGAAAGTTTCTCCAGGAATGACCTACGAATGACAACTACTATAGTTCAGGCCTTAAGGAATTCCAGTTCAGCCTCAAACACACAACCCTCCATGAGTTCAGTCAATGAATGGAGAGGATATGCATGAGCGTGCTAGCTGTGCCCCCTGCCTTCATGAGATTGGTGGCTCATCAGCATGTGGAGGAAGCATGTTCGCATACACTCCTTCCCCATGATCAGAAACATTTGAAAAGCAGCACCCCAAATCACAAGGAGGGAGCGTACACATGCGCACTTCTCCACAGGGAGGCAAAGTGCTGGCAAGCTGCCAGTCCGGTGTGGGGCCAGTACACTCATGCTTGCTCTCCCACTCAGTGTGTTGAATGAAAATGCAGAAGGCTCACGTGCTCCAGGCTAGTAAGAGTGCCATCATACTGAGAGCTACCGTGGTTCAATGGTAGAGTAATAGGATTTTGTAGATCAAGCCTAGTTAGCTAGAAATAACTCTCAAAGCATAGCTCCGTGACCCTACAACAAAACATACAAAAATAGCCGCCACCACTCTTCAGAGCCAGGGTGGTGTAGCGATTAGAAGTGGAAGCCTCTAATCTGGAGAACCGGGTTTGATTCCCCACTCCTCCACATGCAGCCTGCTGAGTGACCCTGGGCCAGTCACAGTTCTCTCAGCCCTTCCTATCTCAAAATGTTTGTAAGCCAGTTTGAGACTCCTTAAAGGTAGAGAAAATCGTGGTATAAAAACCAACTCTTCTTCAATGATCAGAAGAAAATCACTGATCTTGGTGAAAGACTTTTTGGATCCCAGAAGCTGATGAAGTTGTTCCCGAGGCTTCCACCAGCCCTCTTTCTACGTATCCATTGCAATTGTCCTTGCCCAAGTGTGCCCGTGGAGATGTGCATGCCACCACTTGCGTTCTCAACTCTTACCCTTCATGGCCATCAAGATCTGCCAGAGATAGTTTCCAACCTAACAAGTACCTCCTTATATGAAGAGTCCTCTTCATGTAGGGGAGGGAGGAGCTGCTGCTCAGTGGTAGAGCATCTGCTTGGCATGCAGAAGGTCCCAGGTTCAATCCCCAGCACCTCCAGTTAAAGGGACCAGGCAAGTAGGTGATGTGCAAGACCTCTGCCTGAGACCCTGAAGAGCCGCTGCCGGTCCGAGTAGACAATACTGCCTTGTTGGACCAAGGGTCTGATTCAGTATAAGGCAGCTTCAGCAGTCTTAAAGGAGGGTGTTAGTCATCCTTTGCTGGGGGGGTGGGGGATCTCATCATGAGCCAGTTGGCAATCGTGATCACAATGGCATCAAATTTAATTTATATGCAAGTGGGAAAGTGACTGGGAATTCTCACACAATTACCTTTGACTTTAAAAGAGGGAACTTCTCTAAAATGAGAAAACTGGTAAAGAGGAAGTTGAAAGGAACAGTTAGGAGGGTTAAATCTCTTGAAAAGGCTTGGGGGTTACTCAAGTCCACATTACTAGAGGCTCAGCTAGCTTGTATACCGCAGGTCAGGAAAGGTAATAAGTCCAAGAGGTCACCACCATGGCTAACGGGTAAGGTGAAGGAAGCAATTAGAGAAAAAAAGTCTTTCTTCAGAGACTGGAACATTTGCCCAAACGAGGCGAACAGAAGCAAACACAAACTTGCACAAAGGAAATGCAAGCAGATAATTAGAGATGCAAAAAAATATTTTGACGGGCATATTGCTAAACACATCAAAACAATAAGAAATTCTTTAAGTATATTAGGAGTACGAAACCAGCTAGGGAAGCGGTTGGACCATTGGATGACAATGGGAGTAAAGGAACTCTAAGGGAGGATAAAGCGATTGCTGAAAAACTAAATGAATTCTTGACACTGAGAGACACTGTCCTTCAGTGTTACTACTCTGAAGATGCCTGCCACAGCTGCTGGCGAAACGTCAGGAAAGAAAATTCCAAGACCACGGTTACACAGCCCGGATAACCTACAAGAACCAATGAACTCTGACCGTGAAAGCCTTCGACAATACTTTAAATGAATTCTTCTCATCTGTCTTCACTGTTGAAGATACAGGGCAGATTCCTTCTGAACAGAGATTTTGGAGAGGGGAAAATGAGGAACTGAGGCAAATAGTGGTAACAAGGCAGGAAGTCCTAGAACATCTAGACAAACTGCAAACTAACAAGTCACAGGGACCAGACGGTATTCATCCTAGAGTTCTTCAAGAACTCAGATGGGAAATTGCTGAACTTCTAACAAAGATATGTAATATGTCCCTTCGATCAGCCTCTGTACCAGAGGACTGGAGAATGGGCAATGTAACACCCATTTATAAAAAAGGTTCCAGGGGGGACCCAGGAAATTACAGGCCAGTTAGCTTAACGTCTGTTCCGGGTAAATTAGTGGAAAGCATTATTAAAGATAAAATTGTCAAGCATATAGAAGGGCAAGGTCTGCTGGGCAAAACCCAACATGGTTTCTGTAAGGGTAGGTCCTGTCTCACTAACCTGTTAGAGTTTTTTGAAAGCGTCAATGGACAGGAATGAGCCTGTGGATATTGTGTATTTGGATTTCCAAAAAGCTTTTGACAAAGTCCCCCACCAAAGTCTGCTAAGCAAACTTCATAGTCACGGGATAAGAGGACAAGTCCTCTTATGGATTGAGAGCTGGCTGAAAAATAGGAAGCAGAGAGTAGGAATCAATGGTCAGTTCTCACAATGGCGGGATGTGAGCAGTGGGGTGCCTCAGGGATCTGTGTTGGGACCAGTGCCTTTCAACCTGTTCATCAATGACCTGGAGTTGGGGTTAAACAGTGAAGTAACCAAGTTTGCAGATGACACCAAATTATTTAGGGTGGTTAAAACAAAATCGGACTGTGAAGACCTCCAGAAGGATCTCTGCACACTGGAAGAATGGGCATTAAAATGGCAAATGAGATTCAATTTGAGTAAGTGTAAAGTGATGCATATTGGGGCAAAAAATCCCAACTTCACATATACACTGATGGGATCTGTGCTGGCAGCAACAGACCAAGAAAGGGATCTTGGGGTGGTAGTGGATAGCTCAATGAAGATGTCAACCCAGTGTGCGGCTGCTGTAAAAAAGGCAAATTCCATGCTGGCCATAATTAGACGAGGAATAGAGAATAAAACTGCTGATATCATACTGCCCTTGTACAAATCTGTGGTGAGACCACACTTGGAATACTGTGTACAGTTCTGGTCACCACACCTAAAAAAGGATATTACAGAGCTTGAGAAGGTGCAGAAAAGAGCAACCAAAATGATTAGGGGACTAGAGCAACTGTCCTATGGGGAGCGGTTAAGACGCTTAGGGCTGTTTAGCTTGGAAAGAAGGCGGCTGAGGGGAGACATGATAGAGGTCTATAAAATTATGCATGGTTTGGAGAAAGTGGACAGGGAGAAGTTTTTTCCCCTCTCCCATAATACTAGAACACAGGGTCATCTGCTAAAGCTGGAGAGCGAGAGATTCAAAACAGATAAAAGGAAGTATTTTTTCACACAACGCATAGTTAAATTGTGGAACTCCCTGCCCCAGTATGTGGTGATGGCTGCCAGCTTGGAGGGCTTTAAGAGGGGAGTGGACATATTCATGGAGGAGAGGGGTATTCATGGCTGTTAGTTAGAATGGATACTAGTCATGCTGCATACCTATTGTCTCTAGTATCAGCGGAGCATGCCTATTATTTTGGGTGCGGTGGAACACAGGCAGGATGGTGCTGCTGCACTCGTCTTGTTAGTGGCTTCCTAGAGGCACCTGGTTGGCCACTGTGTGAACAGACTGCTGGACTTGATGGGCCTTGGTCTGATCCAGCAGGGCCTTTCTTATGTTTTTATATGTTCTTATGGGAATCTCAGGATGAAAATAATTTCCGCCCAAAATATTGTCGAAGGCTTTCACGGTCAGAGTTCATTGGTTCTTGTAGGTTATCCGGGCTGTGTAACCGTGGTCTTGGAATTTTGTTTCCTGACGTTTCGCCAGCAACTGTGGCAGGCATCTTCAGAGTAGTAACACTGAAGGACAGTGTCTCTCAGTGTCAAGGGTGTAGGAAGAGTAATATATAGTCAGAAAGGGGTTGGGTTTGAGCTGAGTATTGTCCTGCAAAAGTATTGTCCTGTAAGTATCAAGATAATGTGCTAGTGAGGGTATGGTATGTTAATATGGAACCATTGTATCCTGATCTGTTAATGTGTGTAATCCAAAACTAATCTGTATGGCTATTGTTGAATGTTGTCTTTGTCTGGAGGTTTTTCAGGGCAGGAAGCCAAGCCTTATTCATTCTTAAACTCTCCTCTTTTCTGTTAAAGTTGTGCTGATGTTTATGAATTTCAATGGCTTCTCTGTGCAATCTGACAAAATAGTTGGTAGAATTGTCCAGTCTTTCAGTGTCTTGGAATAAGACCCTGTGTCCTGTTTGTGTCAGTCCATGTTCAGCCACTGCTGATTTCTCAGGTTGGCCAAGTCTGCAGTATCTTTCATGTTCTTTTATCCTTGTTTGTATGCTGCGTTTTGTGGTCCCGATGTAAACTTCTCCACAGCTGCAAGGTATACGATATACTCCTGCAGAGGTGAGGGGGTCTCTTTTGTCTTTTGCTGATCGTAGCATTTGTTGTATTTTCTTGGTGGGTTTAAACACTGTTTGTAGGTTATGTTTTTTCAAAAGTTTCTCCATCCTATCAGTGACTCCTTTAATAAATGGCAAGAATACCTTTCCTATGGGAGACTGTTTTTCTTGAGTTTTCTGATTTTTGTTTGGTTTAATGGCCCTTCTGATTTCATTCTTGGAGTAGCCGTTTGCTAGCAGTGCGTGATTTAGATGATTAGTTTCTTCCTTGAGAAACTGTGGTTCACAGATCCGTCTTGCACGGTCCATTAATGTTTTGATTATTCCTCTTTTCTGTCGGGGGTGGTGGTTGGAGTTTTTGTGTAAGTAGCGATCTGTGTGAGTTGGTTTCCGGTAGACCTTGTGACCTAACTGAAGGTTTGTTTTACGGATGACAAGGGTATCAAGAAATGGGAGTTTACCCTCAATTTCCTTTTCCATGGTAAACTGAATGTTTGGATGGATATTATTAAGATGGTTTAGAAAGTCCATTAATTTTTCTTCACCATGGCTCCAAATGGTAAATGTATCATCTACGAACCTGAACCAGACTGTAGGTTTGTAAGGTGCTGATTCTAATGCTGTCTTTTCAAAATATTCCATGTAAAAGTTTGCTATTACTGGACTGAGTGGACTTCCCATAGCTACTCCATCAATCTGTTCATAAAATTCTTGATCCCATAGGAAATAACTTGTTGTCAAACAATGGTGAAATAAGGCTGTTATATCTTCTGGAAAAATCTGGTTAATCAATGAGATTGTGTCTTTTACTGGAACCTTGGTAAAGAGGGATACAACATCAAAACTGATTAATATATCCTTTGGATTGAGTCTTAACGGACTGATTTTGTTGATGAAGTGAGTTGAATCTTTGATGTAAGAAGTGGTTTTTCCAATGTGGTCCTGTAGGAGGGTGGTCAAATATTTAGCTAATTCATATGTTGGGGAACCAATGGCACTCACGATGGGTCGGAGTGGAACGGAATCCTTATGAATTTTAGGTAGTCCATATAATCGTGGTGGTTGTGCTTCAGTCTTGCATAGTTTTCTGTGTGTGTCGGGATGACGAGTGGAATTCTTGATCAGAATGCTAGTTTTCCTGGTAATTTTGCAAGTTGGATCTCGTTTTAGTTTTTTGTATGTGGCAGGGTCCAGAAGTTCCTCAATCTTCTTTTTGTATTCTTCTGTTTTCATGATCACTGTGGCATTGCCTTTGTCAGCTGGTAGAATAATGATTTCTGGATCTGCATTGAGGGTCTTGATGGCGTTTCTCTCCTTGCGTGTTATATTGCTAGCAGGGGGCTTTGCTTTTCGTAGAATTCTTGCTGTCTCTCCTCTTATTTCCTCAGCATCTTCTTCAGGTAGATTACGAATGGCAGATTCTACATTTGCAATGATGTCTTCCACTGGAATTTGGGTGGGAGTGACTGCAAAGTTTCCTCCCTTAGCTAAGATGGAAGTTTCTTCAGGTGAGAGTTGTCGGTCTGTCAGATTGAAGATAATCCGTTTGTTGTCAAGTTTTGGACTGTTCTGTCTTCTTTCCTGTAATTTGTTAAACTTTTGCTTCTGTCTGGAAGTATGGCTGGTTAACCCCTGTTCGACAATATTTTGAACGCCTCTACGGGGAGGAAATATTTCAACAGACCCGGAGATTGGAAACACTTCGGAACAAGAAAGCACATCTACTTTGTTCTTTAACTTTTCTACTGCGATGCAGAGACACTGGAACCAGTCCATCTTTTCTCACAAGTAAAAGAATCTTTAAAACTTCACGAGCTAACCGCATTTATGACCATCTAGAACGGGCTCTCTTACGAGAGAGAATTCACACTACCCGCAGAGAACTTGCTGCCACAGACAAGGAGTTGTTTTCCTTACATATCAATACTAGCCACAAAATGAGAAGCCATGATTGGGACAAGATTGATAATCTCACCTACAGAAAAATGGAACAGGGGTTAACCAGCCATACTTCCAGACAGAAGCAAAAGTTTAACAAATTACAGGAAAGAAGACAGAACAGTCCAAAACTTGACAACAAACGGATTATCTTCAATCTGACAGACCGACAACTCTCACCTGAAGAAACTTCCATCTTAGCTAAGGGAGGAAACTTTGCAGTCACTCCCACCCAAATTCCAGTGGAAGACATCATTGCAAATGTAGATTCTGCCATTCGTAATCTACCTGAAGAAGATGCTGAGGAAATAAGAGGAGAGACAGCAAGAATTCTACGAAAAGCAAAGCCCCCTGCTAGCAATATAACACGCAAGGAGAGAAACGCCATCAAGACCCTCAATGCAGATCCAGAAATCATTATTCTACCAGCTGACAAAGGCAATGCCACAGTGATCATGAAAACAGAAGAATACAAAAAGAAGATTGAGGAACTTCTGGACCCTGCCACATACAAAAAACTAAAACGAGATCCAACTTGCAAAATTACCAGGAAAACTAGCATTCTGATCAAGAATTCCACTCGTCATCCCGACACACACAGAAAACTATGCAAGACTGAAGCACAACCACCACGATTATATGGACTACCTAAAATTCATAAGGATTCCGTTCCACTCCGACCCATCGTGAGTGCCATTGGTTCCCCAACATATGAATTAGCTAAATATTTGACCACCCTCCTACAGGACCACATTGGAAAAACCACTTCTTACATCAAAGATTCAACTCACTTCATCAACAAAATCAGTCCGTTAAGACTCAATCCAAAGGATATATTAATCAGTTTTGATGTTGTATCCCTCTTTACCAAGGTTCCAGTAAAAGACACAATCTCATTGATTAACCAGATTTTTCCAGAAGATATAACAGCCTTATTTCACCATTGTTTGACAACAAGTTATTTCCTATGGGATCAAGAATTTTATGAACAGATTGATGGAGTAGCTATGGGAAGTCCACTCAGTCCAGTAATAGCAAACTTTTACATGGAATATTTTGAAAAGACAGCATTAGAATCAGCACCTTACAAACCTACAGTCTGGTTCAGGTTCGTAGATGATACATTTACCATTTGGAGCCATGGTGAAGAAAAATTAATGGACTTTCTAAACCATCTTAATAATATCCATCCAAACATTCAGTTTACCATGGAAAAGGAAATTGAGGGTAAACTCCCATTTCTTGATACCCTTGTCATCCGTAAAACAAACCTTCAGTTAGGTCACAAGGTCTACCGGAAACCAACTCACACAGATCGCTACTTACACAAAAACTCCAACCACCACCCCCGACAGAAAAGAGGAATAATCAAAACATTAATGGACCGTGCAAGACGGATCTGTGAACCACAGTTTCTCAAGGAAGAAACTAATCATCTAAATCACGCACTGCTAGCAAACGGCTACTCCAAGAATGAAATCAGAAGGGCCATTAAACCAAACAAAAATCAGAAAACTCAAGAAAAACAGTCTCCCATAGGAAAGGTATTCTTGCCATTTATTAAAGGAGTCACTGATAGGATGGAGAAACTTTTGAAAAAACATAACCTACAAACAGTGTTTAAACCCACCAAGAAAATACAACAAATGCTACGATCAGCAAAAGACAAAAGAGACCCCCTCACCTCTGCAGGAGTATATCGTATACCTTGCAGCTGTGGAGAAGTTTACATCGGGACCACAAAACGCAGCATACAAACAAGGATAAAAGAACATGAAAGATACTGCAGACTTGGCCAACCTGAGAAATCAGCAGTGGCTGAACATGGACTGACACAAACAGGACACAGGGTCTTATTCCAAGACACTGAAAGACTGGACAATTCTACCAACTATTTTGTCAGATTGCACAGAGAAGCCATTGAAATTCATAAACATCAGCACAACTTTAACAGAAAAGAGGAGAGTTTAAGAATGAATAAGGCTTGGCTTCCTGCCCTGAAAAACCTCCAGACAAAGACAACATTCAACAATAGCCATACAGATTAGCTTTGGATTACACACATTAACAGATCACTTCAGGATACAATGGTTCCATATTAACATACCATACCCTCACTAGCACATTATCTTGATACTTACAGGACAATACTTTTGCAGGACAATACTCAGCTCAAACCCAACCCCTTTCTGACTATATATTACTCTTCCTACACCCTTGACACTGAGAGACACTGTCCTTCAGTGTTACTACTCTGAAGATGCCTGCCACAGTTGCTGGCGAAACGTCAGGAAAGAAAATTCCAAGACCACGGTTACACAGCCCGGATAACCTACAAGAACCAATTTCCGCCCAGTTTCCAACTTATTCTTCTTGGGCAAGGCACAACTCTTTGGGGCTTTCTGAATGAAACCGATTGCCTAGGTCCCCTTTCAGTCTGCTTTCTGTCCTAGCTGTGGCACAGAAACCGCCTTGGGCCCCTAGTTAGATGACCTTCATGAGTGGGGGGAGTGCACTCTGGTTGTTCTGGACTTCTCAGACACTTTCAGTATCATCAGCTGTGGAATCCTTCTGAGGCAGCTAGCTATATATATATATATATTTGCAGGCAGGTATTTCCACACAAAACAAGCAGTAGTCAGAAAGGAATTTAGGGCATGTTAAGAACTTGGCAAAAATCAGATTAATAGATAGTCGTATAGAAGAAACTGCGTGTGAAGTGGAGCAGAAAAAGGGGAGAAAAAAGAGGTAAGAAAATGATGAGTAACATAACACAAGTTGGAGGCAGGAGGAAATAAAAGAAGGATCTGTGGTGCCCAGAAGTATCACAAGTGAAGTTTAACTGAAGCATACAGTAAGCAATGCTTCCAGAGGTCAGAATAGGACAATGAAGTGCAGATTAAAGGCCTTGTGCCGTCACAAACCTGACAAAGTAGTAGAAGAAGAAGAGTTGGTTTTTATATGCTGGCTTTCTCCACCACTTAAGGAAGTATCAAACCGGCTTACAATCACCTTCCCCTCCGCACAACAAACACCCTGTGAGGTAGGTGGGGCTGAGAGAGTGTGACTAGCCCAAGGTCACCCAGCTGGCTTCATGTGTAGGAGTGGGGAAACCAACCTGGATCACCAGATTAGCATCTGTTGCTCATGTGGAGGAGTGGGGAAATCAAACCCAGTTCTCCAGATCAGAGTCCACCGCTCCAAACCACCCCTCTTAACCACTACACCAGAATGGCTAGAGGGATTTAGTGTGAGATACAGAAGATAATGCCCAAGCTCCCTGTTCCAGTTTTGCACATGGAAAAAAAGGATAAAGTCCTTCTGTAGCACATCTCATCTAGGCAGTGTCTGCTCATTCTACGGAGATACGGGATGTAATTTTTAAAGAAAATACCTGAACTAAACTACCTTTAAACGTTCTGATAACGGCTTATCTGGAAAGGCTTCAAGGACTGACACATGTGAATCTTGTGAGCTTCCACGTGTCACTACAGCGCTGCTACACCCAGCCTGTTTCCCAGCACGCATTGCCATGACGTGTTCGGAGAGCAGGTGGTCGTGGTCCTCATTTGGTATGTCCAGCAAGATGAACACCAAGTCAAACCGGGACAATAAGGCACTTCCCATCCTACAATATGGGGAGGGAAAAACAAATGGCAAGCAGAACATCTATAACTGTGCAGGATGTTGGGTATATATTTCTTCTACAGCAAAACACATCAGAAAGCACAGTGTGGAGTAGAATTCACATACACAAGATCTATTCAAAGCAAGCCATGAAAATACATTTGCAAACTTTTATTAAGACACTACACACACACAAACAATTACAAGCAGCAAGAACAATTCACATTGTGCATTCTGGAGAAAACGACAAATGCATTCCCTCCCTAAAAGCTAACAGAAGCATAAATAGGTTCCTTACAACGTAGTTTTGAATTTTTGCATGAATGATCGCAAACCTCCCACCCATCTCATTTCTGCTGGAAACAACAACAAACATTGTAGAAATACTTACTTCAGATTCTCCGATACCGTTTTGCCTTTGTTATAGTGACCTCCAACTGGATTGGCCGCCGCTACTATTGACGTCCTAGCTGGCAAGCTGCAAACGATACCAGCCTTCGCGAGGCTGATACTTTGCTGTTCCATTGCTTCCAGCAAGGCTTGGTGCTGGTTGCCCATCTTGTCAAACTCATCTATTCCACAAATTCCTGGAAATAATTTTCACAAGGGGAGGAGGAGAAAATAATTGGCAGGTGCATCCTTTCCAAAACTATCACTGTGACAGCAGAAAGCATCAGAGGAAAAGGACTGGATATAATGGGGTGGAAGCAACCATCCGCCAAGGAGCCTTCCTCCATCTTAAGTGGCTCTTCCTCCAATGGAAGAGCCACTTGAGTTGGAGCGAGGCTTCTTAGGCTGGAGGAAAGTTGGAAAGATCGGTGATCCTTGTGCAGTCCCCGAAGCATTCTTGTGCTGGATCTAACCCACTGGGAATACAGATTTTTTTTTTTTTTTTAATGTTAATGCAGCGTATCAACGGCTAAATGAATTGGTCGAAACTAGCTGATCCTGTCTGTGCAAGAAAGCTAACAGCTCGATGTCATACCTTGATCTCCAAGTACGAGGGCACCAGCTTCCAAAGCAAAATCCCCAGAGGCACCGTCTCTAGACAGAGTGACCGTCAGGCCAGATGTAGTTGTGGCATTGCCACAAACATACACTCCGCGAGGAGCAATGTTGCATACAGCCTAAACAAACAGAAAACATTTCTTGAATGTGCTAGGTTCGGGCTACCGTAATCACACCAAAAGAACAAGCCCAGGGGAAAGGACATGGGATATTTTTGTATTGTCGAAGAAATACGGTAGCTAGTGCTTTTTAAAAAGAACTTTAAGGATTACAGTAGAAAAGAGCAGGAGTCAAGTATCACCTTAAAGACTAACAAAATTTCTGACAGGGTATGAGCTTTTGTGAGCTCACGAAAGCTCATACCCTGCCAGAAATTTTGTTAGTCTTTAAGGTGCTACTGGACTCTTGCTCTTTTCTACTCCAATTGACAGACTAACACGGCTACCCGTCGTGATCTTTAAGGATTACAGTATTTTTAAGAAGCCGTATTTATGAGCCAATAATTCCATACCTGCAGCATCTGACTCTTCCCCAATCCTGGATCCCCAACCACCAAGATATGTGGGTCTCCTCGAACAGGAATCCTGTTTTTATCATCCACGTATTTTTGGCATCCTCCAAATAATGCCAGCACTAAGCCGGCTTTCACTATCTGTTCAATCAAAGACAGGCAATAAAAAGAGACAAAGAGACTCCTTTGATGGAAACATTTAATATTTCTTGAAAGGTAATTTATTCTGATTTAAAGCCTGGCTAATAGTATTTGATGTTTAGTTTTGATAGATTATTCAAAGGCAGATTTGCTCACATATCTTAAAAATATTAATTTTCCACTTGAGACCAAATAAAATACACAAATATAAAAGCTGCATAACTAAAACAGTTCCTCACAGAGAAAGTTATGCACATAAACCAGTAAACAAGACTGCTAAAGAACAGCTAAACAAGTCATATGCAATATTCCAAGCACTAATTTATATGCCAAAGCTCCAGAGACCTGCTTGGGGTGGCTCAATTTAAATCAAGGGGAAGGAAAAAACCCTTCAAAGCGCCTGACATCTCCAACTACCAACAGTACCTATCCCCAAAAGACTTTTGAAGCATATCTAACAATACAATGACTTTAATACTGAACAAAAATGTTCTGACGTTTTCAAGGGCTAGAATATCTTTGTTGGGATGCACTTACCTCATGACCGTAGATAGTAGGACAAAGGGAGCTATGGAGAGAAAAGAAAAAAGTGATGTTAACACATAATTTAAAGTGAATATATGCTATACAGGGGTGTATGTAATCTGTGTTGATGACCTCATAAGCCCCATTCTCCCTCCCCCAAAACCACTGGGCTCTAAATGAATGCATATTCTGCACCAAAACTGACTTCTGCAGCCATACACATTTGATAGATTTAAATGTGCTGCCCCTGCTAGGCACGGCATGAGGCCAGAAGCGAAGGAGGACGCTAAATTTCTACCCCCTCAACCCTGCGTCCTCTTGAGACCCCACCATGGCTTCAGAGATTTCACCAGGCACTGCTCACCAACCTTTGAAACTCACCTTTACAGCCATAACAGTCAGGAGAAACGTGTAGTTAAAAAAAATACAGCTTGAGATTTTTAAAATGCTGAAATCCTTGACCGATCTCCTTCTGTTGTAGAATACACATGGCTCTGCTCTGACCTTGCCAACTGCAACAGAGCTGGCAGAACTAGTGTTTTTGTTTTCTTACAAGTCTCACAGCTACTTCTGTACAGACAGCAGAATCTAACTTTTCAAAAATTTCAGGTCTGTCAGATACGCAAATAAGTTTAATCCAGCCAAACATGAGTACTTGTACGCCCCACGAATTCCAACTGGAGTATTACGCTTTGTCTCATTAAGACTTAAATGCTCCATGGGAGAAGCTCCATATATTTTCTTCTGTAGAAGCCTGCTGTTTGCTGTAAGCAGTGAACTTCAAGTAACCCTCAGCAAGGTTTTATGACCCTTCTGTTAATAGCACCTCAAATACTAATCAGGATGCTTCCTGTCCTACATTTGGCATTAACTCTCTCCCCTCCCAGGCATCAGGTAGAGAACAAGGTGGTTCTTTTGTTCTTAGTTTTGACTTATGAAAAATAAGTGAGGATGGAGGGGGGATTCTTCAGGATTTTTTTCCCAGTAGAAAAGCGGATTCATGTCCTTATAAACAGTCATCGTTGTGACTATGGCCAAAACCTCCTCCACAGGAAGAGTCAACAAGGGCACAAATGACACCTCCTCCCTGAGAAGGTTGCCTAGGAGACTTGTTGCCATAGGGGACATCCTGCCTGCTGATGTCACCACCTTTGATGTTTTTACTTTTGCTGCTCTAAATATAAAGACACAGCTTTGTTTTAACTGCAGCCCCTCCCCGCTCATCTTCTTTTCTCCCTGAAATCTACCCAAGTTGTATTTTGCTGAAAGGGCAGAATGCAGAGAGAAGCGGCTCTAGAAACGTCTCCTCTTAGGACGTTGTCCCCTGTACAGTAGCAGACAGTGTGCCCAAAGTACAGCCAGTTACCACTAACAGTTTTCTTACTGTAAACAAAAAAAGCATCTGTGGTAGAAAAACATCCCAGAAATCTATGCAGTTTGCCATTAGGGTAGTTTTTGCACCCCAGTCCACTTACAGGGGTAGGAAAATACCCCATGAGGTTTCTAAATAAAACACTGCTCCAGAGAAATAGTTTCAGAGGGTAGCCATGTTGATCTGCAGTAGAACAGCTAGATTCAAGTCCAGTCGCACCTTACAGACAAACAAGATTTCCGGGATGAGGCACACTAGCATGCATTGCATCACAGATACCAAAACTGGTGCATTTTAACCAACAGCTTCTGATACGTTGCATTCACATATTTTTAAGTTGTATGAAAAATCCACCAGTTCTTTCTAACGGCAAGTTCACGCTTAACCAAGGGGTCCTGCCCTACTATTAAAACCCATGTGAACGAAGACTGAGATGCTGACGTAAGAAAGCAAGCAAACACTGATAGAAAACCAATACCCATTACATACTTGACAATGAGTTTGAGCAGGTGCTCTTCTGCCTGGATCTCCTGGACAGCGTAAAGATCTCTAAGCGAGAACTCCATGCATGGCCGATGGTGCGTTCCCTGTTCATAATCCTTGACTTTCTGTCCTTTATTGTTGCTGATGGAGTTTGCTTCGATGTATAACAGGAAGACGCATTTATCGGTTTTGTTTTTAGATGTCCCTGTTAAAATTGTCAGAGCAGAGGTACTTTTAAGGTCTTTGTTCAATGCCGTAATTTACAAGGTCTCACAGTAAACACTAGCCTTAATTTTTAAAATGTGTGAAGAACGGAGCAAATGGTTCCTGAACACTTTGGGAATAACTGGACAAACATTATCAGCACGTGCAGTTTGAAGATAAACCAGGTACTTCTAATTTTAGAAGTGCTTAATTTCCATAATGGATATCAGACAATGGTTAGCAGAAGCACTGAGTTTTATCCGGACAGTGTTCTGCTGCTAGGAGACAGGAGGGCCAATCTTGTCTGATTCCCTTCCTCTCTGCAGGTGTCTGACCCTCATGGCTTTTCATCCACAACGGTCCCATAACTCCAAGCATTAGGTTTCAGAGGTCACAGGATGTGGCTGGGGGAGAGGAACGGATCCCCTCCCACTGGTGGAAAGCTGGTGGGATCCAACCCATTATGCCTAAGGTGGGGCTTGCCTTACTCTTTTCAGTGAAGAAAACAAATGGGTGCCTTCCATTTTCGTGGCAAACGAGAGGCAGAAGTAATTGAGCAGGGAATAGTGCCACAGCAAACAGTTCTTTCCCAGTTGGATCCCTTTCAAGCTGTTGGCAGGATGACTAAATATGGTCTGTTGAGCATATGGTTAAGAATCTCAGAAGTCACGGCACACAGTGGGAGATAATTTTCTACTTAGCCAGACACATAATGGGTTACTCAGTTGGCATTTGCAAGCAAAGAGAAGTGGAGCATCTTTGAATATACCTATAAATGGCTCATGTTGCATTAAGCACAGCAAGAGCAAAGCTGGGTGGAATTTAAGTCCCTTCCCCAACAACCAGGTTATCTAGATGTCTAAAAGGGGTTGTGATTCTTGGTCTGTCCCGAAGCACTGGATGCCATGACCACCAAAGAATATGCTACCTGTTCTTGGTTTGTTTTCAGAAGACAGAGACAAGTACAGGCAGAGAAGTACTACTAAGAGCCTATAGGGAATAAGAGAAACAGAGCTGAATTCTAAAGTAACCCGAGGCCTACATCTGATGTTGACAGAGCTGTGCAAAGCATCTGCTAGAGTAGATGCGGTCCTTCCCGTCTGCATAAAACAGTGCTGGCTCCAAACACAGGGTGCAATTCTCAGAGTATGGGCAGGGAGAAATGCAATGAACTTCATAGTGTTTTATAACAGGATTTCATATGCTTAAGTTTAATACTACCCATACCCCAGCTTCAGGGTACTTCTTGCTATCCATTTGGCTAAATCCTGGTTTCTCTGAATCTGAAAACTCATTTTAAAGTTTTTCTTAAATTATCCCACCTCAATACTTCCTTTCCATTTTGTAAACTAACGAAAAGCGTGCCTGTAACCGAGCGACAAGACCACCAGATAACATCAAAACAAACTCTTGCGACGAGTCGCTTTGTTTAGTGTTCAGCTTCTCAGTGACCACTGTACAGACACAACCAGCTTCCCCCAATGAAAATCACTGCTGAGGGAAGGATTTATTTATTTTATTAAATTTCAATTTGCTTCAAAAGCGATGGCCAGATTTGGCGTACCCTCCTCACTGCTGGAGACCTTGACAATTCCTGTGACAGTGATCACATCTCCTGGGACACAGCTGTCTACTAGATCCTGAATCAGCTCACATTCTATGGTGCGAGGAATTCTACCGGCTTCTCTGTGATCATCTGACATGAGCTCCTGAATCCTAGAATACATGGCACAACACATATTATTATGATATTTATGCTCTGCCTTTCCCCATAACGGGGACCCAAAGCAGCTTACAACATAATTCTTCCCCTCCTCCATGACAACAACCACCCTATGATGTAGGTTAGATTAAAAGATAATGATCAGCAAGCTTCCGTGGCAGAGCTGGGGCTCGAACTGGGGTTACCCAGATTCTAGTGTTACCCTAACCACTATACGACTTTATTAACTTTAATCCCAGGAAGGTTGGAAGCTTGTCCCTTGGCTTCTGGCTGTTAAAGGGACTGGTGGCAGCTACCTAGACTGAGGCGTGTGGGTTCACACCTCAGGGTTTTGTAATTTGCATGTTAACTGCCCATCCTGCGACTAGGGGTTCTTGACAGTAGCGTAGCAATTAAGATACAAATTTCAATTATTGTAAAAGATAACGGCTTTAAAGAAAGAGGAACTGAGTGCTTACTTAATAGACTGCCAGTCCACAGTAATGGTATAAGGAGAACGTCTGTCTGCAGTGAATGATCGTCCGTGGCATTCAGGCAAAGAACACTAAAAACAGATGACATTCACCTTAAAATGCCAATCAATGTTTACATTGCAACACCTGGAATGGCTTCATTTGATGGTGGGGGGGCAGTTAATTTGTATTTAATTCTTTCTCCATAAATCACACTTTACAATTTAGCTTAATTTTTCTGAAGACATTTCGTCTCCTCTCATGACTTTAAGATCTATAATCTTACCTAATGAAAAAGGTAGCTAATAACGTTTTTAAGTGGTATGCTTCTCTCATGACTTACGCCTATAATGTTACCTAATGAAAAAGATAGCTAAGTGGTTTGTTTACCTTTTAAAGTGGTTTGTTTACCTTTGTAGGGGGTATGTATTTTCCATCAGGCAGAGATACACTCTGAATATTTCCACATGAGCTGCATATAAACGCCATCTTGGTGCAGAAAGGCTTAATATTACTGACACGCACAACAGTGCCACGCACCACAATGTATTTCCCATAGCAATTGGCTCGAATATTCTTTAGCTGGGTAAGCGGCTCATAGTTATAGACTCTAAAAAATAAGTGGTTAAGAAAGAATGATATTCCTTAGTTGTACCTTAAGCGTACCATGCCCAACACAGAGCGTTAATCATTCTAGTGGATACAATCTGTCTAGGACAGGGACCCCCAACCTTTTTCAGCCTGTGGGCACATTTGGAATTCTGACATAGTGCGGTGGGTGCAGCCACAAAATGGCTGCTGCAGGAGGCACAGCCAGCCACAAAATGGCTACCACGGCTACATTAAATCCTTTTGACTGATGGAAGGAATTGGATGATTGCACACGGATAAGTCAGTTAAACGAAAGGCTACCTTGCATGGATATACGGCACGTTGATTATGGGTTCCTCGTCAACGGACAGTCCTTCCTGAGCCTGCAGTTCTGCTGCATGTTTCTCAAGATCTTTGCTTAGCACCTCAAGGACAAAAGAGGCAAAAACATTTCTATGAAAGTGTACAAATTAAAAGAGATAGCACAAAGAGAAACATTTGATGCCAACAATAGACACACAGTGGCAATGTCTGAGTTATTTGTTTGAGGTATTTACCTGATGAATCGCCAAGCCCATGCAGTCCAGTATTTTCTGTGGCATATCCCTAAACTCAGTGGAAATATCAGGTATTGACTCAACTACTTCTTCAGCATTAATCAACTCTTTATAATCCACAAGAATGCTTCCTTTACTTTCTACTTCATCCTATAAAATGAGATGTGGGGAAACAGATTTGTCACAACAAAGGTTATGGCCTTTGGCTGTAATAAAGATGACAACAAAGGTTACATCAACATCATTAAGTGTTTTGTCAATATCATCGATACTTTGATATGATATGATTTAGCCATTTGAAAAGAAATTTAAGAGACATAGATATTATTTTAAGATTTGTTCAAGTTTCTTTGTTCTCAATTCTGTTTTGTTAATGATTTTATTTCCGACATTGGCTCGGAAGTGTAAACTTTATGATATCTGACTCCTTTTCCCTTATCCCTTTCTCTTTTCTGTATCCCAAAGTTTTATAATTAAATTTTAAAAAATATCATTGATACTTTTCTCATGGGGCAATTAAAAGGAGGGGTTAAATTATATGGCTTGGCTAATGCGGTGGTGCCTTCTGAATGGTATAATCAAGCAGTTATTTAAACCACGAAGGGACCTCTGCCCTGCACGTTCTCATTTTCTCGTTGTGCCATATTGTTATTAGGGTGTGGTACATGAAGCTGTGTGAAGACTAACACAGCAGTGGATATGGTATGGCACAAGGAGATCTAGGCAGAACAAGGAAGATCTTTAAATGCCTAGTTCCCTTCTAGTCCCAAGACTGAACCTTAGGACAGAGAGTATTAACAGCAGAGCTTTCGGTACACCAAGGCACTCAAAGGTATCCACAGCATGAAACCATAAATACAGTAACAGATAGATTAAAGGTAAAGGTAGTCCCCTGGCACTGATGTGGCGTCCATGGGGTGACGTCCCATCCCGACGTTTACTAGGCAGACTTTGTTTACAGGGTGGTTTGCCAGTGCCTCCCGCAGCCATCGTCCCTTTACCCCCAGCAAGCTGGGTACACATTTTACCGACCTCGGAAGGATGGAAGGCTGAGTCAACCTTGAGCCGGTTACCTGAAACCGACTTCTGTCAGGATCAAACTCAGGTTGTGAGCAGAGCTTGGACTGCAGTACTGCAGCTAACCACTCTGCGCCATGGGGCTCCTTAGATAGATTAGCAACACAAAACTCAGTAAGAATACAATTGCAACAGGAAACAGTGAAAATACACACACATAGCAAGGGTCCAAAATGAAGCTACCGCCCAAGCCCCAAAAGACAGAACAAGGTTTCACAATCCCCCTAACAGCTCCTGCACACAACTGGTCTGCTCAGCCTCTCTAGGAGGGGACTACATAGGAGATACACTCCCATGGGAAAAGCCACATTACTTCTGTCAACCAAGCAAGACTTCACCTGAAGATCTTAGCATACGTGGTGAGCAAGTGTTGGTACCGCAATGCCTTCTGTGTGTGTAAAGTGCCGTCAAGTTGCTGATGACTTATGGCAACCTCAGCAAGGGGATTTCAAGGCAGGTGAGAAGCAGAGGTGGTTTGCCATTGCAGAGTCTTCTTTGGTGGTCCCCCTTCCAATTACTGACCCTGTTTAGCTTCTGATATCTGATGAGATTGGGCTATACCATGCTGCCTTCCCTCCCCACCCCCCATGATGCCTTACCTTATCATAAAAGTCTATGTGAGACGTGAAAAACTTTTCAAATGCTCCAATCTTCTGAACAAAAGGGGAGTTGTCATCATATGCTGAATTGGACAATTTCCGTTAATTTAGATATTTAGTCTTTTACATTCATACCCTTAAGTCCCCCCAATCTTATACACTTAAGGGATACACAGTATTTAACAGTACTTTTAACCTGCCTTGCTCAGAAGAAAGTAGGTTGCAATGCAATGAAAACCATGACAATTAAAGCCACCAGACTAAAATCTCATTAAAAATAACCAACAGGCAAGGACCCTTTCATAAAAACCATATGAGCCCACTGTTCTGCTGATAGGCAGTCATTAAGCCAAAGTGGCTTAAATCATTAAGCCAAAGTGGGAGAAATAATTTGAGACCCTCATTTAGATTGTAATTTGGGCTTCACTTGACATATTATAGCCTAGAATTTCTGCAGCCAACTAACTGTATGCTTATTGCGCCAATGGGCGTGACACACATTATCAAGTGTGTACAAGCAATCCCAATAGAACTGAACTACTTTGATTAAAAATGTACTGATCTGGTGACTGTTATCAAGGAGCTAACTTCAGCATGCATGGATTGATTTAAACTGAGGATTAAGTACAAGTTGAAATGCTATTTCCTTCTTCAGCCCTCAGGTATAGTCTCTCTACATGCAGTCATGTGCTTCATAAAAAAATGCTCACCTTCTGAGAAATAAAGCTTCCAGCCTCTGTAAGGACTAATGGGGTTCAGTGTCGCTTGAATGAGCTGGGATGGAACTGCAAAATATCAAAACTATCAGTTAGTGATAGGAGAAGGCATGAAATTCTCAGTTTTTAAGAAAAACAGAATAGAAACATATTGAGAAGTTTACCCTTTAGAACTAAAGTGATAAAATAATGGGGACCACAAAGAAGCAACTTGGACACGTGATTCAGCTGTGAAAACTTCGGTCCACCCCAAATCTCTCCTTATGTGTCTTGCTCTTCCACAGTACAGCACACCCAGTGGCCCGTCATTGCATTAGGGTTGCCAACCTCCAGATGGTGGCTGGAGATCTCCTGCTATTACAGCTGATCCAGGTAATAGAAATCAGTTTCTCTGGAGAAAATGGCCACTTTGGCAATTGGACTCTATGGCACTGAAGTCCCTCCCCTCTCCAAACCCCACCCTCCTCAGGCTCCACTCCCAAAATCTCCATTTTGTATGCAACCCTACATTGCATACAAGCTACTGCAGAACATGTTTGTAGGCATAAGATGCAGCAGTAAGCAGCCTGACTATAGCCTGGGTCTGGTCAGTGCGCGACTAGATCTTCAGAGAACCCTACGTACAACACCTCAAGTTCCATGACAGAAGAAAAGAGGATACCGAAGTAATAAAATAAAACAGATGTTCTTATCTTTCTAGCCAACATGTAACGAAAAATAAAAAGACCCAACAATAAAACACAGCAAGGTCACATTGTGACGTTAGCATACCTGATCCCGGCTTCCCAGCCGTGTTTTTCCAGTCTCCTCTCTGTCCTTGCACTTTTCCTCTCCCTTGCCATCCTCCTCTTACTCTCCACCGCTGGAAACCTCTTCCTCTTGATCCTGGCCCAGGCCCTTTCCCTCTGGGCTCAGCACTCATCTCAGCATTCTAGCCCATCAGCAACATACAAAGTAATCTAAAGGACAATTCTGTCACTCTGCAACATATGGCAAATGGCATTAACTCTTGCAGGTAATGGGTTGATTATGAAGGGGCCGGATGGGATGGTTTGAAGAAGAGTTAGTTTTTATATGCCGACTTTCTCTGCCATTTAAAGAAGAATCAAACTGGCTTACAATCACCTTCCCTTCTCCTCCCCACAACAGACATCCTGTGAGGTAGGTGGGGCTAAGAGAGTTTGGAGAGAACTGTGACTGGCCCAGCTGGCTTCATGTGTAGAAGTGGGGTTCACCAGATTAGCATCCGCCGTTCATGTGGAGGAGTGGAGAATCAAACCCGGTTCTCCAGATTAGAGTCCACCGCTCCAAACCACTTCTCTTAACCTATGTTTTATTCTACGGTGAGAAAAAGCCATCTTAGTTGCTTTAGAAACAGAAGTGCAGGTTAGACATTACTCTTTAATAAACAGAGGCCAAAGCCAGACACCTCTTTCAGTAGTGGCAGGGAGATCTTAATTGCTGAAGAGAGGGCAGGTTTAGCCTCCGGACCTACAGAGAAGGGAGTAGTATACACAGGGCCGGTGCCAGTTATTTTTGTGCCCTAGGCAAGGCTAACTACTTGTGCCCCCCATTGCTAACCAATTTTCAAAAACAGATGTCCTGTAGGAAAAAGATAAACGCACAAAACTTTGTATAAGATGTTATAATTAATCCTATTCCACAGCACTGTTGTGGTACTTACCTTAAAATAAAAAAATATAATTTGCCAGTTGCATTTTCCCCCAAGAAACTGATCTGTTTAAAACTGTGCCCCTCAGGCCACCCCTCTGAGGTCTGCACCCTAGGCAACCGCCTAGTTCGCCTAATGGTAGCACCGGCACTGAGTATACAGCAGAATGACAAGGGCACAGGGGAAGCAGCTCCAACCCCAAAGACACCACCAACACTTGGTGGTTGAGCACAAGCTCAGCAGACTACTGGGGGAGGGGGAATAGAGGCCACCATCACTATGGCCTGAAGGAGTAACAGCAGCCAAAGCAACCATGGCAGGGAAACCCAGACGTGAACCCTATAAAGATTACATCAGTGGGCCATATATGGTAGGAAGGGCAGAATAAAATAATTGTAACGACTACAGACACAAGAAGTCTGTGACCATCGAAAGCTAGCACAGCAGGGGGAGACCCAAGTTAGGCTTTTCCTCCCTGACGTGCTACCTTTCTACACGCGAGGAACTTTTGGACAGGAAGGTCAGCACAAACTTCCAGCCACGTGAGCCTTCCAGCACCCCAAGCTTGAAACAGAGAAGCCCCCACAGGGAACACCATGAACTATTAACTTTTAATTAATTAATTAACTATCAATTATTCCATTAACTTTACCGTAGTCCATAATAAATACTGCGCTTACCTTAACACCCGCCGCCAATCCTTCTATTGTTTTTCTTCCTTAATTTCTATTTTGGCGCAAAAAACATCCCGTCTCCGCCCACATCCGGAAGCGAAGCCAATAAGAGCGACGCTTCCTTCTGTTGCCATAGTCACACAGCGAGACCGCCTTGTAAACAAAAGGAAGCGCATGCGCAGCCCGTGCTCTATTGACAGGCCCGCACCCCCACCTGATCCGGGGCGGGGGAGGAGGAGGAATCCTGTTGCCTGAAGACATGCGCAGTTGGGTATTTCTTATCTGCCAGTAAAGAAGTGAAGAGATAGGTAAAGGGAATACTGGCGGAGAGGAAGGGCCACCGTCTGTTTCCCCCACATTTACCAATTATTTTATTAGAAGTGCAAACATATAATTTCCAAAAACACTTTTTTTTAAAAAAAGGAAACCGCCTGTCTTCCGTTAGAAGAGCACGCATTGCGCATGCGTCCCCAACGGGCACTGAGCCGCGGATGTCAGCAGGGAGGCAAGACCATAGAGAGAAAGAGCGGAAGCCCTTCGCGCCGTCCTTTTGGCGCATGCGCGTAGCCCGGCGCCTGGGCAGGGGTTGCTGTTTTGATTGGGGAGCTTCCGGGGAGAGAACGGCGGGGGCCTCATGGAGGAGAGCGTGAGGTCGGGGTCCCTCCACGTGATCCACGAGGGGGACTGGGCAGTGCTCAAGCGAAACGAAGTCTTCAAGGCGGTGGCTGTGCTGAGGCGAAGGTGAGGGAAAGGAAGGGCTTGGTCGCCATAGGGCTCGCTTGTCGCTTCCGACTTGTGGCGACCCTATGAATTAATGGCCTCCTAAACATCCTGTCGCTAACAGCCTTGCAGAATGAAAGCCGTGGCTTCCTTTATTGAGTCAATCCATCTCCTGCTTTTCCTGCTTGCCTTCAACTTTTCCTAGCGTTATTGTCTTTTCTATTCAACTTTCCCTACCGTTATTGACTTTTCTATTCCTTGGCTCCCGTCATCAACCAAAAGGGAGACTTGCAGCCAGGACATCAGGAGGAGACTGAGACTGGGAAAGGCAGCCATGAAGGAGCTAGAACAGATTCTGAAGTGTAAGGATGTGTCACTGGCCACCAAGACTAGGTTAATTCATGCCATCGTATTCCCTATTACTATGCATGGGTGTGAAAGCTGGACATTGAAGAAAGCTTATCTGAAGAAAGGTATCTGAAGAAGTGAGTTGTGGCTCACGAAAGCTCATACCCTGCCAGAAAATATTTTTGTTAGTCTTTAAGGTGCTACTGGACTCTTGCTCTTTTCTACTACTGCAGACAGACTAACACGGCCACCCACTGTGAATTGAAGAAAGCTGATAGGAAGAGAGTAGATTCCGTTGAAAGGTGGTCTTGGAGGAGAGTGTTACGGATACCGTGGACTGCCCCAAAAAACAAATCAGTGGGTTCTAGATCAAATCAAGCCTGAACTGACCCTAGAAGCTAAAATGACTAAACTGAGGCTATCATATTTTGGTCACATTATGAGAAGACAGCAGTCGGTGGAAAAGACAGTCAGGCTGGGAAAAGTTGAAGGCAGCAGGAAAAAACCCAACAAGAGATGGATTGACTCAATAAGGGAAGCCACAGCCCTTAATTTGCAAGACCTGAGCAAGGCTGTCAAAGATAGGACATTGATTCATAGGGTCACCATGAGTCAGAAGCGACTTGACAGCACTTAACACACACACACACATTGTCTTTTCCAGTGAGTCTTGTTTTCTCATAATGTGACCAAAGTACAATAGCCTCAGTTTGGTCATTTTAGCTTTTAGGGAGAGTTCAGGCTTGATTTGATCTAGAACCCACTGATTTGTCTTTCTGGCATTCCACAGTATCGATAAAATTCTCCAACGCCACATTTCAAATTCTCCAACGCCCCCTTTTCTTTCTAAGCAGAGAGGGATTTCAGTGCAGGGCTTGCTTTCTTTAGTTCTCAGAGAGGGCATGCAAAACATGCTTTATCTTGGGGTTGCTTTATTGTGAGAACATTGGATAATACTGTTGTTGTTGTTAGCATCATTGTCCCAGCTTTCCAGAGATCTCAGATAGAAAGTCTGTCACATCACCTACTACTTGACCTGCTTAACAGGAGATGTCAGGGATTGAACCTGGGATCTTCTGCATGCAAAGCTGGTACTTTAAGATAGAGTCATGCATCCCAGTCCCAGAGGAGATCAAAATAGACTTTATTAGACAAAAGCATAAATGAAGGATACAATACTGGTACAAACCTCCCTTATGAATAATATTCTTAATTGACATGCAAGTTACAAGGATGACAGAAGCATCAATGTTGCATTTATATATTAATCTACTTCATTTCTTCCCTGCTTTTCTCCCCAGTGGGGGACTCAAAGCAACATACAAAGCATTCTCCTCTTCTCCATGTTATCCTCACAGCAACCCTGTGAAGTAGTTAGGCTGAGAGTGTAGGACTGGCCATGGCAGAGTGGGGATTTGAATCCAGGTTTCCTAGATCCTAATCTGACATTCAAACCACTACACCATGCTGCACTAAATGAGCTCCTGCTTTTCGAATGTATTCACCCTAAATCAACTTTCTTCATTTTCTCCATCCCTTTCGGCATATTTTTGCACTCTGCAGTGTTTGCTGCCTAAATCCCTTTAAGTTACACAAACATATCCATTCTATAAACCGTAAGTCAAATGGTGGCATGCATCAAATAAATCATTGTGTAACTTTTAATCAGTTCTCACCAGCAGCTGTAATTCATTATGTTGATTAGTGGTTTTCACGTAGGCATATTTATACATTTATATATTTTGCCCTGATTTGTTTTCAGTTTTGTGAAAAAATATGCTGTGTACACAAACACTGGCAAAGCTGTGACTGGAAGCAACTCTGTAAATACATATTTGCATTGTCTTACTTGCTGTGGCCCTGACCTGGATGGCCCAGGCTACATCGATCTCTGCAGATCTCGGCTGCTAAGCAGGATCATCCCTGGTTAGCACTTGGATGGGAGACCACCAAGGAAGCCCACAATTGCTACGCAGAGGCAGCCCTCGGCAAACTAGCTCTGTTCCTCTCTTGCCTTGAAAACCCTTTGGGGTCAGCAGAGGTCGGCTGCAATTTGACCTCACTTTCCACCGCCGCTTGCTGTTAGAAGTAAGTCCCGTGTTATTTGAACACACGAAGCTGCCTTATACTGAATTATACCCTTGGTCCATCAGAGTCAGTATTGTCTACTCAGACCGGCAGCGGCTCTCCAGGGTCTCAGGCAGAGGTCTTTCACATCACCTACTTGCCTAGTATCTTTAAGTGGAGATGCCAGGGATTGAACCTGGGACTTTCTGCATGCCAAGCAGATGCTCTACCACTGAGCCACAGCCCCTGCCTCCTCCTATTTCCATGTACACCTTGCTACTATATCTGTTACCACTGTTCTATCTCAGTAGCTAGGATAGCCTTGCACTGAGTTTTTCAGCCAGGGACGGCAGAGTGCAACACTGTGGTGAATGCACAGGAATGCTCTTGAAACCATAAAAATGAGGCTTATATTTCCCTAAATTAATTATAGCCCCATGAGCATACTTCTCAGCTGTTATGTCCCGAGCTTGAGCCCAGTTGTTATTTGCCCAAGGCAAGCAGTAAGTAGTGCATGTGTGAATACTGATGTTCTGCATGTTTATGATTTGCACAAAGGGCTTTTCGGCATTCTCATTTTCCTCGCTTCTAAGTTCTTGTTTCTTGGGGTGGGGGGGAGGTCAGTTCTGAATCTGCACGTGTTTTGCTCCCTCTAGTGGTCGATTTGACATAAAACAGCTTTTAATTGAGGAATTTAGTAGTGAGGAAATTGAGAATACGGAAAAGTTCATAGTATGCCCAGCTCCCAAAGAATCTCTGTTCAGCAGTGCTAAAGCTATCTGTAAGTAGCCATTTTTACTCATACTGTGATTGCAAATAATTGTGGAAGTAGGTCTCCCGTTAATTTTAGATGAGCTATAACACAGCTGGTTTTGCTTGCATTGTAATCTGGAAGGTCTTAGCATCTTTTGTTTAGTTTTCAGGCGAATTAGTGACATGAATGTTGCAGGGCATCAGTTTCCTTCTGTTCATTCTTTCAGAAAAATTATCTTTGAAAAGCAATGGTTCTATCTGGATAATGCCATTGGGCACATTTATGGAACGACCTTTGAAGTGACCGGTGGGGGAAGCCTTCAGCCAAAAAAGAGGGTGGAAGAGGCAACTGCAGGTAGGAGAGAACCGGCTGCCAGTTGCTTGGCAGAGATACAGTCAACACAGTCCTATATTTATGAGCATTTCTGTTAACCAACATATAACTTTGTTCTCATAATGTCAGGCTAGCTGAAGCCAAAGATTAACAGGAGAGTTACGCCAGTCTAAGCTCATTCATTTCCATGGGCTTAGACCTGAGTAACTCTGCATAGGATTGTGCTGTAAACTCATTTTCTTGGTTCTATACAAATTCCAGATTGGTTCAGTGCTGCTGTTAATTAAAAAACGAATAAAGGGGAGATGACTGATCCAGAGTCTCAAAGGTGTACAAAAGCTATTGCTATTTATTGTGAATACATGAAGCTGCCTTATACTGAATCAGATCCTTGGTCCATCAAAATCAGTATTGTCTACTCAGACTGGCAGCGGTTCTCCAGGGTCTCATGCAGAGGTCTTTCACATCACCTACTTGCCTAGTCCCTTTAACCTGATTGAACCTGGAACCTTCTGCATGCCAAGCAGATGCTCTGTCACTGAACCCCAGCCCCTCCCTTATTGTGGATCAATACCTTTTGAGTCACTTGAGTTGCTGCCTGCCATTTCACTCCATTAACCCAAGGCGCTTCCCACTGACAAAAGTTGCTTTTGTTGCCGGTGGAATGGTAAGATCCAGCCAGCTGTCTTTTTCTCCAGGGGAGCTAATATATGTTTCTTAAATGTTTGAAACTATGGCACTACGCTCTTAACCTCTACGCCACGCTGGCTCCTTAAGGAGCTGCAGACTCAAATCAAACTGTTCTGGTGCAGACCAAGATGGCTACACTCTGCAATATATATTTCTTAAAAGAAACTGTCACCCTCTTTCCTTGCTAAAAATACTTAGGAGATAACTCATCACCTCTGTGTTCCAGTTGCATAGAGTATATGACTGTCTTCATGCAGCGTTTTCTAAGAAATAGCTCCAGTTGCCCTTGAGGACGAGTCTTTGATATGAAACACACCGAGGCAGACTTGGCCTTCAGATGCTCCCTTCTAAATTGACTGTCCCTTCCAGGATAAATTACTTCCCCATGATTTCCCCCCTTTAATATGAATTGTAGCTGAAATCTTTCTGGCTGCTTCAACAATCTCTTGGCTTGTGTGGTGACTTACAGTGCCCTTTCAGTTCTGTGATAGTCTTGTTGAATATTTACTTACTGCTCAACTGGTATAATTCAATAGTGATGGCAAATACCCAGCTTTAAGACTGAAGAAATGTTTCCCACGTTAAGACTTATGCTTAGTTCTTAGAAGGTTGTCTGCATTAACATTTCACAATTGCAGATATGTTTTTTTTAATTCTTCAGAAACAAAGGAAGCAGGTACAGATAACCGGAACATAATTGATGATGGGAAGTCTCAGAAACTGACTCACGATGATATAAAGGCTTTGAAGGATAAAGGCATTAAAGGACAGGTAACTGTCATGCCAGCGTGGTGTAGTGGTTAAGAGCCATGGTTTGGAGCAGTGGACTCTAATCTGGAGAACCAGGTTTTATTCCCCACTCCTCCACATGAGCAGTGGACGCTAATCTGGTGAACCAGGTTGGTTTCCCCACTCCTCCACATGAAGCCAGTTGGGTGACCTTGGGCTAGTCACAGTTCTCTTAGAGCTCTCTCAGCCCCACCTGCCTCACAGGGTGTCTCTTGTGAGGAGGGGAAGGGAAGGTGATTGTAAGCTGATTTGATTCTTCCCTAAGTGGTAGAGAAAGTCAGCATTTAAAAACCAACTCTTCTTCTTTTTCATTTGGGACATGCTGCATTGCTTTAGTGGTCATACTTTTCCTCATATCTGAGCATTTTTACAGTATCTGATGGTATCGGAGCTGCAAACAAGGATTCACTGCCTGTTTTCCTTAGGGAAACTATTTTGTTCTGGAAAATCATGTAAAAATCTAACTGTGCTAATAGAATCCTATTTAATTGGGGGGGATGGCACAAGCCATCCTCTTCCACAGCTTCTCCCTTACCCATCTATCCCCCCCCCCCCAGCTAGGCACATTTGCCCATAGGGCAATATACCTAGCCCCAGCCTGGATGGAGAAGCCTTTTTGTGTCCCCAGAAGGATCCAGTCTCTTTTTCACTTAGAACACAGGTAGCTTGCGTGCCAGCATCTTAGGGAAGTGAAGGGTTGCTGTATTCCCTCCCCTTGGGGTATCTATTGCTAATTTTTAAAATTGTACTTTTATTTATCTGATGAAGGAAGCATTGAATCTCGAAAGCTTATACCCCAAAAATCTTGTTGGTCTGTAAGTTGCTACTGGACTGAATCTGGTGGTGCTGGAAAGTGCCCGTCAAGTTGCAGCCAACTTATGTCAACCCAGTAGCTTTTTCAAGGCAAGAGACTAACAGAGGTGGTTTGCCATTGCCTTCCTCGGTGGTCTCCCATCCGAGTACTAACCAGGGCTGACTCTGCCTAGCTTCTGAGATTTGACGAGATCGGGCTATCCTGGGATATCTAGGTCAGAGCTTGAATCTAGCTGTGCTTTTCTTCAGTTACCATATTTACTCAAAAGGAAGAAAACCCTGAATGTAAGATCACCTCCTTAAAAATGTTACCCACAAACATATATGTGAATGTATGGGGGGGGGGGTTTGGCATATGTGGAAAAAAACCTAGTCTTGCATTTGAATAATACCATATTATTTTGACACACACACAAACAATTCTCCCAAACTGAGTGATGTCAGTTGGAATTCAGTGCCCCAAAAAATTCAGATCAAAACTTCATGGACTGGATCCTAAGTACTGCCAACTGAGTGAAACCCTCAGAGAAAGCCAAGAGGCCCTGAGGAACAGTGTGGGGGGTCAAAGTGTGTGTCTGTGGGGGAGGGTGCATGCTGCCCTCTCCTCCTCCATCAATTTTGCCAGCATAATTGCTGTTACCCTGGCAGAATAGTGCCTTTGGATCAACCTTATGTAATTGACCACAAATACGAACTTGCAATAGAAACTGGATATCTATCTTATGATTTCAAAGTGAACTTTTTTCAAAAAACAAAAAACCCAGACTTATATTATTAACAAAAACGATTTAAAATTCTCTCCCCTAAAGGAAATAGTTCAGCAGCTGATAGAAAACAGTGCCACGTTCAGAGACAAGACTGAATTTGCCCAGGATAAATACATAAAGAAAAAGAAGAAAAAGTAAGTTCAGTAGTAGAAAACAGTATGTAGTGATTTGCAGGTCATCTGCCATTTAAATGCCATTGCTCTGCTTTGTTTACAGGTATGAGGCAGTCATTACAATCATAAAGCCGTCTACACGAATTCTGTCGACAATGTACTATGCAAGAGAACCGGGGAAAATCAAGTAAGGCTTAATTTTTATTTTTTAGTCTTTTGAGAAATATGATGTATTAAATTCCAAAGTATTTCCCTGCAACAATGAAATCTACAATATTTTTGTGTGTTTGGGGAAGAAAGTAGAGACCTACTTTAGCTTGATAGAGGTGGCAAATCTTGCTTTATTCTGGCAACTAGGAAACCTGTGCTACTAGGCTTTCTACTGGTATCAGGATTAATAACAAGTTTAGTCATTCTTTAAAAGATGTAACGCATAAGGAAGCAGTTAGTTGACAAACTAGAACAGTATCCATTTTTGACATCATGACAAAAAATATATAAACATATTAAATATACTGGGTTATGTAAAAGCCTGTATTATTTCTCACCAATTGGCTACACATAATCTGGAAGATTCTGAAAAATGTGTGTGCTAGATCCTCTCTGTATCCTGGGCTGAATGGGTTTGTGAAACACATACAAGATTGTGGAATTTGAGGCTTATCTCTTACAGAGTGGTTTGAGTGCTTATAGACGCGAATTCTAAAAATTCGTCTTGTCTTGTTTCTGTCTTCACAATCCAATCTAAATATTTTGCTGAATTCTTTACTTCCAAAGTTTGGAATACTTCTTATCGCTTAGAACTGTTATTACTAAAGCTGAACTATTTGTTCAGGGCAAAATTGGCCGTATGAACAGTATCATTAAAGTAAAGCTGAACTATTAGTTGAACCAGATGTGATTTGCTGTCTTGCTGAGAGTAAGCTGTCTTATTTTTCTAGCTATTTACGATACGATACTCTAGCCCAAATGTTGACTTGGGGAAACGTCCATGCTGGGAACAAGATGATCATAATGGAAACCTGTGCAGGATTGGTGCTGGGTGCGGCAATGGAACGGATGGGGGGTAAGAAAAGGCAGCCTCGCAATACCTAGACATTGGCTTCATTTGGAACGAGAGCATTAAATTGCAAGCGTTCTGTTTTGGAACGTGTATTTGACCTTTTGGCTTCATGTGTACTTAAGGCATTCATGTTGGAAAAGCACTTGTTCAAGCACAGCATTTGGACCAGAAATATACAGCCCCATATGATTTGTTATTAGAGTCCCAAAGGAGGATAAAGGTGTTAAGCTGCTGGCGAAATCTCACTTCCCCCTTGAACTGCATTTTTTCTGGCAAGCTTACTCCATGTTCAGGTGTGCAGAATAAGCAGGTGGAAGACATTTCTTGTTCCTGCTGTAAGTAATCACTGACTGCAGTGGGCTGTTCACTGGTGAATAGTTGTTTTAAGAATAGCAGTGTGGCATAGCTGATTCAGTTAGTCCAGAACTTGGAGTTTTAAGAATAGCAGCGTGGCATAGCTGATTCAGTTAGTCCAGAACTTGGAGTTACTTTAGATGTAGTTGAGAGTTAGGTTGTGCCTAGTGGATTCCCCTCCCCTCTGAGCATCAGAGCCCCATTTGCTGAGACAAACAGCTTTTGAAAGTCCCCTCAGTTTTAAAACGAGGCTGTCATATAAGTGAGTGTACAGCTGTTTGCAATACACAAGTCCAAAGTCTCTCTGGGCCTGCAGAACAAGTTTCACTCTCCTCTGGCTCCTAACCCCGCAGGGGTTCGATCCAAGCCTTCTGCAAATGGAGTGAGTTATTTGTAGGGAATTTTGCTGCCTCCTTAGCGTAACCCTCTCAGCTGTCTCTGAAAAAAAACACCTGCTGCTAAGTGTCAGGACCCGTGAGAACCATGTGGGGAGAGAGGGGCTGCTTTAAAAAGACAGGATTGACAGAAATCCCTCCCTCCCCTGCACTCTCACACAAGCAGAGCAGCTTCTGAAAACATAGCAGAAGCTTGTTGGGGCAGGGAGGGGGACACAAAATTTCTGCCTGTCCCCCTACCCTACAATCTTCATTGTTCCAGAGAGCCTCCCCCTCTCAGAAGACTCTTTTTCTGGGGGAGGGAGGTTGCAGTGGGAAGGCAGCAAAGGGCCTTGCGAGCAGTTGCTCCATTCATGACAAGGTTGAATTCAGTTGATTCCCTTGAACTAAGTCTGGAGCCTTGCTCTGTTGGGTGGAGCCTTATTCCATCAGAGGAATGCTCCTCGTTCAGTGGAAGGGGGTCATTGTATTGTAAATACTGTAAATATTATATTCAGTTCCACCAGCCTTCCTGTTGCTCATATTGATTCTAAGTAGGACTTTCTGTGGAGCCTGTTCATCTGAGTATGCATGCTGCTTGTGCGCTTGTTGAACTGCTGATCCTTGCTGATGCTTTACTTTAATGATACTGTTCATATGGCCAATTCGGCCCTGAACAATGTCACACTGAGTCCAACATTTTTTTAAAAAGTGGGGGGGAAGGAACTATCGAAATAACCTATAAGGAAATTAGTATTTTTTAATCTTAATTGCCTGGGGAAAACATTTGGTGACTGCCAGTGTAGTATTAAAATCCACCCCTGCTAAAAGAACCCTCAGATTATCCAGTTTAGAGACAGATTCCTGAATAAAAGGCTTGATCCATCCATCTCTAGCCTCGTTGAGCAAGTCACAGCTAAACAAGGAATGCAATCCTTCCTGATGCACTACTGCATGTATGAACTGTCCCTGTTGAAAAGTATTGTTCAGAAAGATGGGAAACCCCTTTAAAGTTGCATTTCTTTTTACATATGTTCATCTGAGACATTCCCTGAGTAGCAGGGATGTACGAACAGGGCATTGGCTAGAGACTGTCGCAAGAGTTTAGATCCATATGAAGTTAACTGTGACTCTTGTTTGCAGGTTATGGATACATTATTCAGATGTACCCTGGAGGTGAAGCCGTTCGAGCAGCCACAAACTGTTTTGGGTTTCCAGAATCCTTTTTCCAGACACTTTACGAGTTCCCTCTCAACAAAGTGAGAAATCTTCTCTCCGGAACATTTTCTATCAAGGTATTGCCTTCAGAGTCTGAAGAGAACATCCCATTGGCAGAAGAAAGCAATGGGTCATTGGATGAGAAGGAACTTTCCACACAAGAAACGGATATGGAATGCGGTACCGAGATAGCGACGGAGTCCAGTCCACCTGACGAACAAGAAATGGTGGATATTCCTACCGATGGGGAGGCATTGGAAGATAATAAAGCAAAGGGAACTGTAAGTCGAGTGACCAGTTTTCTTACATGCTATAATTTTAAGGATCTATACAAACGCTACTTGTGAAAACTGCCCCCAAAGGGAGCTTATAGTTTTAGTTACTGTGTCATCCTAGTTTATGGTTGATTTCAGGACCTTTTGATAAAATGCTGAATTCTCTAATAATTCTTTCAGGGGATTGTTCACACTCTCAAGGTGTCAATGATCAAAGACTGTTAAATAAAAGAAAATACTGTGACAGTGTTATTGCGTTAAGCATGATTGGCTTTGCCTGCGTCTTCTATAAAGTTTGTATCTCTGGTACCTGGCATTCACTGTTATGGTACACATGGCCCGGCCCAGCCGAGTGACATTTATGTCATATCCGGCCTGCATAACAAATGAGTTTGACACCCCTGCTTTAAGTGAACTGCCACGGTGCCTGCACATACTGGTCCATTGCAGAGGCTGCTATTGGTAGCTACTGGGGGTACCTTTTGTCTCCCTCAGCAAATCTATTTTCATGATAGAATGCATGTGATACAGCAACATCATTCAAGCTAAGGCAATGCGGGTCTTATAACTGCCTAGATGGGAGAATCCCCGGACACCCCTCCCCCAGATTATATTATCATGAAAGGAGGAAGTCAGGACATGAGCATAACGAAATATAACCAAGCCACTCTTCAAAACAATTTAAACTCTACGGTGAGACCATCACGCAAGAGATTTGTTTTCCGTGTGTTGATACCCCTAAAGTTGCATAAAAAGATTTTCTGTAGCTCCTTGGTTGCGACTGCTACTTAAAACTTCTAAAAATTATAACTCGTGTCCTTCTCAGATGCGTGACAAACAAAGGAAACAAGAGGAAAGGAGGAAAAAGTTGATAGAAACCGCAGCCTTGTTGAGAGACAAAGATGCTGATGGGTGAGTTTGATTATATAATACAAAATATTTTGCCAGAAGCCATGTCTTGTTTCCATTTCAGAAGCTCAAACAGAATAGATCTATGTAGTCTTCTGCCAAAGCAGAGCAGGCCAGTCTATCCTTTATGTTCTCAGTCAGCACTAAATTCTGGTGGTACAGGGTGACAACCTCAGTTTCAGTGGCTAAGATCACCCCGTCTCAAGTTTCACACTTCACCCACTGTTGTTCCAGCCTCTTCTTATGACTGCCCCATTTCCTTCCCCAGTAACTTCACTACTAAACATGGTTGAGAGTAATTGGGGATATCAGTGAATTTCCGTCGGGATATCGAGTTTCTGTGGTAGAGTGGGATCGGCCAGATTCTGGTTCGACTCACTAACCTAGGCACCACACTGTAGCAGTAATGTCACTATTTACCTGTGGCACCGGAGTATTGTGATATTTCTTGATGTCTTTGCTGTGCTGATCCACCCTCGACTAACCTTGAGGACTTTATCCCCATCCCTTTTTGAATTGGTGGTGGAGGAAAGTCCCGCCAGGTCACAGCCGACTTACGGCGACCCTGTTGAGTTTTCAAGACAAGAGACATTCAGAGGTGGTTTGCCATTGCCTGCCTTTGCGTAGTAGCCCTGAACTTCCTTGGTGGTCTCCCATCCAAGTACTAACGAGGGCTGACCCTGCTTAGCTTCCAAGATCTGATGAGATCAGGCTAGCATGCACCCTCCATGTCAGGGCCCTTTATGAAGTACCAGTCTGACATTGCCTTTCCTTATCTAATAAACTATGATACTTGTGGAACAGTATTTTCTCACATCCTTTCTGCAGCTGCAGAGTGTCTGCCCCTCACCCACCACAAAAAAATTCTGCTCTGGGGGGTCAGAGAGCCTGCATGAACAGCCCAGAGCAGGGTGGGGGGAATCTGCTGTGAGAGGAAAGAATTTGTGGGAAATTACCTTCCCCCCAGAGGCACACAGCAGGACCTGACCATAGGTGGAAGCTGATTTCAGGACACAAGCCATTACTCTCTTAATTGATGTTTTGGGAGATGTAGCTAACGTGTGTACCCCTTTCTCTTGCAGTTTAATTGTAGCCAGTCGATTCCATCCAGTGCCTGTATTACTCTCGTTATTAGAATTTGTTGCTCCCTCAAGGCCTATCGTTGTCTACTGCCAATATAAAGAGGTGAATCCAATACTATTTTTTTCTTACTTCTTGAGGTTTTCGAGTTCGTTTAACCATTTGTTTCCCCTCATTTATCTCTTAGCCGTTACTGGAATGCTACACAAAACTGAGAGAGAGGGGCGGTGTTATTAATCTAAAGCTTTCCGAAACCTGGTTACGCAACTATCAGGTAAGAAAACTCAATGAAGGAATTGATTACGTTCCCCCAGTCACTCAGCTGTAACTTGTGGACACAATATTTGAAATGTTTTGATATAGGCACCATTCTCAGAAAATGAAATGCTGCTCTTAGTCCAAGCAGGAAAAATGCCATTACTCAATAATGTTAGTCGGTGCTTGTCTGAAGAAAACAGAATAAGGAAAGTACTGGGGTCATGGTTAAAGCAAACAGAAACCTGTCATTATTTAGTGAGGCTTTCCTGTAGTTCACTGGTTTCTTTAAGTGTTCTGAGGTTTCCTCCAGTTGACAAAAAGCTATTCTATAGGAGTTGTACTTTGGAGGAGGATGTGTTTCAGTGGTAGAGCAGCTGTTTTGCTTGCAGAGGTCTCTGGATCTATCACAAGAATCTCCAGCTTAAAGGAACTTGGGTGGCAGGTCTGTGAAGGGTCCTCTCTTACCTGAGAGTCTGGGGAGCAACCATGAGCTTGAGCAGATGGTTCTTGGCTTACATAAAACATCTGTATAAGACAGGGTACTAGTGAACCTAGTAAAAGGTTGGGCTGTATCCTGAATCCAGTGACCAGTTTTGATTGGAGGCGCTCCCATGCGCACACATCAGTTCCCTACCTGTATTTCCAAAATGGTGTCGACAATTTTCTGGAAACCCCTATGATGTCATTCTGACAAATACGTCTCTAGTTTCTGTAACCGTGTCCAACTGCTGAGTGTTCGAGACTGTACACTTTTTAAAGATGAAGAACATCAGCCTTGTAGAGTAAGGGTTGGATCCTGCCAGTATTTTCTGGTGGTGACAGAAAGAAGAGGGTCCCCTTGACTTCCAAAAAAGATTATGATGGTGGTCTTGGGTTCAGCGTGGACAAAAGCCATATGGAAGGGGGGCTGCAGCAAGCAGAGGGAATCAGGCGAGATTGAAGAAGAAGAAGAGTTGGTTTTTATATGCCGACTTTCTCTACCACTTAAGGCAGAATCAAACCGGCTTACAATCACCTTCCTTCCTCCTCCCCACAACAGACACCCTGTGAGGTAGGTGAGGCTGAGAGAGCATGACTTGCCCAAGATCACCCAGCTGGTTTCGTGTGTAGGAGTGGGGAAACAAATCCAGTTCACCAGATTAGCCTCCGCTGCTCATGTGGAGGAGTGGGGAATCAAGCCAGGTTCTCCAGATCAGACTCCACCGCTCCAAACCACCACTCTTAACCACTACTCCATGCTGGCTCTCCAGGAGGGAAGGCTGCTGAAATCCAACTCTTAAGGGTTTTTCCTTTTTCTCCATCTGTTCTAGATAGTCTTGGTGATGCTGACATGTGCCATTTCTTGTTCTTTGTAAAGGTCTTGCCAGATCGAAGTCACCCCAAATTGACCATGAGTAGCGGCGGAGGGTACCTGTTGACAGGCATCACTGTAATAAATGAAAATCTAAAAATTGATGACTGCTCAGAAGAGAAAACTGAAGAACCAACATCCAAAAAACGTAAACTTCAAGAGCCGCCAGCACTCAAAGAAGACATTTTCCTTTAATTCCTTCGGACATGAATTGCCTTATGCTCCATTGCTAACCGTATTTAAGAGCACAGAAAAATATACATGCCTATCAGTGGCTGCCAGAAACAGAGGAAATGTATTTCAGGAGAGGCTGTAAAGAGGCTTTTAAATAGTAGGATGCTTTGCTGTCCAAACCAATCCATAGTTTCAAACATACATTTTAATGTCCAGGTATTGAAAAAAATGAACTAGAAAAAATGCTCTTTCTAGAGTTGTTGCGGAAGTTGTCAGGTTCTCCCATTTTGTTAAAAATAATGGAATTTGAATTTAAGCAAGAGAGTTGTTCCTAAGTGCACTGGCACCTTCTTCTGATGAGAAAATGGTACCACCTCTGACACCTTTTTACAAGGTGAAATGAGTATTGCAAAAGTTCATTACGGATGGACATAGAGTACTGTTGACGTGAGAACAGCCTGTCTTTTTATCCTTTACTTCTGAAAGCAAGGACTAAGAATCCTTGGGTGTATGTTGTAAATTTCAAAATGCAAATAGTTTAATTTTTTGCTAACTTTTTTCATGAAAGTTGGTTTGCCTTCTTCCTTTTTTTAAAAAAAGTGTGATGGCTTTTTGTATTATGTAGGATTTATGATCTGTAAATTTGCATTTCAATAAAGTCTAACATTTTTTTAAAAACGAGTGATTTTCTTCTGAGCACACAAAGGTGCTTATAGGAGGGAAACATGAACATACTGTGTTTGGTACTGGGATTCTGAGCCACAGCCCCTCCCCATAATCTGGAGGAAGGCTTCTTAGGCTGGTGGAAGTCCTAAGCAAAATGGTAGGGGATAGGCCAATGGGTACCTTACTTTTACTTTAATGATTCTGCTGAAAGGACCAATAGGCCTTAAGCAGGCCCACACTAAAGCCCAATGGCCAAAATATTTAATATATTTCCCTTATCCTTTAAAATAGGCAGCCAAAGTATATATACATTTTGCAATCTTTACCATCTCAGATGGTATTTTAAAAATGTCAGGAAGGGTGAGTGCCTTCTTTCCATTATCAAATGACTCAAACAGTTTTTGTCTATCAACCTCAAATAATGGACAATGAAAAAAACAGTGACTTATTGTACTTATGCTACCGGACCCACAAGGGCAGATCCTATTGGAAAATGAAACTTTATTAAATCTGCCTTTCTGTTCAGGTGACAGCAGAGCATTCCATCGGGCCATCGTATAGGCTCTCCTGTACTTGGGAATGGTACTCCATACTTTGTGGGAAAATACCCAAGAGGGTGGAGCAAACTCTCCATGCTCTATTGTACACACTATTGCGATCTAATAAAATCAAGCTTTTTTTACTCTGAGTTGTTTCCCTACAGGGAAACTGGAGTGTTCAAGAGGATTTTTCCTCTTTTGCTCATATTATATTCTTTCCACCTCCACTAGCAACAACTCTTTTGAACGGTATTTTTCTCTGAAGCCGAACCCTAAGCATAGCCTAATTTCTTTCACGCTACCTCATAACATTTTTATCCTGCCCTTCTTCCAAGGGGCTCAGTGTGCGAGGAAAGCTGAGTGCATTTCATGACTTGTGTGGGGGATTTGAATGCTGCTCTCTCCAGTCTTAGACTGACACCCTAATAAATGAGAGGGAAGTGGACATGTTCCTGGAGGAGAGGGCTATTCATGGCTACTAGTCAAAATGGATATTAGTCATGATGCATATCTATTCTCTCCAGGATCAGAGGAGCATGCCTGTTATATTAGGTGCTGTGGAACACAGGCAGGATAATGCTGCTGCAGTCATCTTGTTTGTAAGCTTCCTAGAGGCACCTGGTTGGCCACTGTGTGAACAGTCTGCTGGACTTGATGGGCCTTGGTCTGATCCAGCATGGCCTTTCTTATGTTCTTATGAGTCAGTGTGGCAGAGACTTGTGGCCGGAAAAGCTTGTCTTGCATTTCTGCGACGTACTACCCATAAACTAAATTCCAGACAGCTTGACTATTTTCCAGTGAGCCCTAAATTTGTGCATACAGAATGAGGTTGTAGACTCCTGAGTGGCAAGCCGGCAGTAGCGCTTATGTGGCAGGTTGGACATGTAACTTCTGAATACTCGTGTTTAAAAAAAAAAAATTCTTGAGAGTCAAACATAAAACTAGCCTATCAGGAAAAAGTTCTACCTGAACTTGGTCAGTGTTCTTGCTACTTTTCTACTTGCAGGGATTTTTAATGGAAAACATGTCGAAGTGTGATTTCTCCTGGCCTCTTAGGTTCTGAAGTTGTTCAAGCCATTCACTTGTCACATTTCCATCTCAGTGTGCTATATATATAGGCTGGGCCTAGTTTCCATGGATTTTAATGGCACTTCTGAATAAGCATGCTTAGTAATGCCTCTATACCAAATTTTTCCTCTTTGTGTCTGCGCCAGTTGTGATGTATCTGTTGGGATTTTTCCCCCCGGAAGGGCTGCAATGTAGAGGATGGTGCCAAGTTGTTTTCTGTTGCCCAGAAGGTCAGACCAGAACCAACGGGTTGAAATGAAATCAAAAGGGTTTCCGGCTAAACGTTAGGAAGAACTTTCTGACCATTAGAGCAGTTCCTCAGTGGAACAGGCTTCCTTGGGAGGTGGTGGGCTCTCCTCCTTTGGAAGATTTTAAGCAGAGGCTAGATGGCCATCTGTCAGCAATGCTGATTCTGTGAACTTAGGCAGATCATGTGAGGGATGGCAGGAAGGGTTGCGTCAATGTTTGGTTCTCGTGGCCCTTTCTTACATGCCCAGGGTAATGCCGATTACCACTTTGGGTTCAAGAAGCAATTTTCTTCCAGGCCAGATTGGCCAGGGATCCTGGAGGGTTTCTGTTACCATCTTCTGGCCATGGAGTAGGGGTCACTGGGGTTTGGAGAGGAGGTATTTGTGAATTCCCTGCATTTAGGGGGTTGAGCTAGACAACCCTGTTGGCCCCTTCCAACTCTATGATTCTATGATTCCCAGTGTATGATTGTTGCTTATTTTTTATTATTGTGGCTGATTTTAATTATTGTTGCTTTTTGTTTTTTTATTACTTTATTTATACCCTACTTCCCCCCCCCCCCATGGGAACCCATACTGGCTTACAACATTCCCTCATTCTCCATTTTATCCTCACAACCATTCCTGTGAGGTAGGTTAGGCTGAGAGTGTGTGACTGGCCCAAGGTCACCCAACGAGTCTCCATGGCAGAGTGGGGGATCCAAACCTTCCAGATCCTAGTCTAACACTCTAACCACTACAGCATGCTGGCTCTCATTGCATGTCAGAATGTCTTTATTTTTCAGGGTTGGAATGAGGCCTCGGGGAAGGCTGGCTAGATAATTCCAGCCTGCTGGAGGTTGTCAGTTGGGAAGAAAGAATAAATGCCCCCCAACCAATTCTGTTTACATTTGCAGGGAACTTTCACACGTTTGCCAGCAAAGCCTGTGGCTCAGCGGTCACATATGCTGTTGCCAGCTTTAAAATTAATGCAGCGACAAGACATGGGTTATTTTACCCTCCAATGGTGCATAGCCATCAGTGTAAAACAGCTCCCAAAGTGTGATTATTCTCCACAGTAACGTAACAACTCAATGCGATAACTCACTGTTGGATGTACTTTCATCGTGGGCAGTGTTCTGGTTGTATACTCAAAACTCCGGAAATATACACAGTATGCAGAAGCTCATAGAACCCTAGAAGCTAAAATGACTCAACTGAGGCTATCGTATTTTGGTCACATTATGAGAAGACAAGAGTCACTGGAAAAGACAGCCAGGCTAGGGGAAGTGGAGGGCAGCAGGAAAAGAGGAAGACCACACGAGAGATCGATTGGCTCAATCAATGAAGCCACAGCCCTCAACTTGCAAGATCTGAGCAAGGCTGTCAAAGATAGGACATTTTGGAGGACATTGATTCATAGGGTTGCCATGAGTTGGAGGTGACTTGACGGCACTTAACACACACACATGCAGAAAGGTGCTTCATTGATTCAGCCCAGCACAGAAAACAAGTCACATTTGCTTAACTCACTTTTGTGAATGCATCTCTTGAATACTTTATTCAAATTTTACCTGGTTGTTGTTGACACAGACTTTGGGCTTAGTGGTTGCCCTTGCAATTAAACCACAGCTGAGGGCTCCAACAGACCAGATGAAGAACATAGTCAACATAAGTACAAGTTTGTGTGGCCTCAATTTGCTTCGGGGTTGTGCAAGGTTTAACCCTTCAGCCTCCACTGGCTTTCTCTGTCCCCTAAATGCCAATATCAGAGCAGAGACTAATTTTGAACAGACATGTCCTTTAAAAATATGTATTCTTTCCTTTAATAAGCTGATATCATAGTGGGGGGACCTGTTTCCAACAGTAAAATCAAGTGGTAGTTGAAGGGTTAGTTGCAGAGTAGCCATCTTGGTCTGCAGTAGAACAGTTTTATTTGAGTTCAGTTGCTCCTTAAGGAGACAGCATGGTTTAGTGGTTAAAAGCGATGGACTCTAATCTGGAGAACTGGGTTCGATTCCCCACTCCTCCACATGAAGCCTGCCGGGTGACCTTGGGTCAGTCACCATTCTCTCAGAACTCTCTCAGCCCATATGGAGACAGGCAATGGCAAACCACCTCTGAACGTCTCTTGACTTGAAAACCCTACAGGGTCGCCATAAGTCAGCTGTGACTTGATGGCACACACATACAGCTTCTTAAGAGGCCAACAAGAGTTTCAGGGTGTAAGCTTTCGAGAGTCAAAGCTCCCTTTGTCAAACACAGTAGAGTAGAAATGGTGATCTGAGTGTTTTTATCCTTGTGGGAGGGGTATTGTAAAGAATGCTTGCAAAGGTACATACAATATATATTTTAACCAGCTCGATTAGAGCAATGGGGAAATGCTTGGGGGCAGAAAATTAGCATCTGTGATGAGATAAAAATCCTATGTCCCTATTCAGCCCTGTGGGGTCCATTGCTCTGAACTTGTGAATTAACTCAGATGCAGTAATCTTGCCTTGTAATTTATGTTTGAAATTTCTTTGAGGACTGGTTTGAGTTGAAGGGTTAAACACTCTTTTTCCTGAATAGCCCTCCGGCAGACTGAAACTGTAGAAGTCTACAATTTGCATTCTATAGCTGGAATGAGCTATTTTGTTTCATCTGTTGGAGCTCTGAGAATTTGTAAGTACCTTGACAATATAACTGCTGTGAGCCTGCAGCTAAATATTCAACATTTTGTCACAACAGAGCAGTTTATATGCACGGCAAGAATTCACTAATTATGAACTAACATGGGATAATCACAGAGCTCATAGGGGAAGCTAGAGAGTGTTGGGTGTGGAGGTAGGAAAGGTGCGTGCATTCCAATTCCCAGGTAACCTTAGGGAGTTACCGCATTATGTATTCCCAGCGATGTATTAAGACTTTGAAACTGTTATAAAAAACATCGCTTTTGGGATGCCACGGCTAAAAAATGGTTGGAAGACGTCTTCACAGCTAAAGGGGACAAACAAAGTGCAAACAGTATTTTTTATAACAGTTTCAAACTCTTAATACATTGCTGGGAATACATAATGCGGTAACCCCCTTAGATAGAATCATAGAGTTGGAAGGGACCACCAGGGTCATCTAGTCCAACTTCCTGCACAATGCAGGAAATTCACAACTACCTCCCCCCCACACCCCCAGTGACCCCCTACTCCATGCCCAGAAGATGGCCAAGAGGCCCTCCCTCTCATCATCTGCCTAAGGTCATAGAATCAGCATTGCTGACAGATGGCCATCTAGCCTCTTCTGAAAAATCCAGGGAAGGAGAGCTTACCACCTCCCGAGGAAGCCTGTTCCACTGAGGAACCACTCTAACTGTTAGAAAATTCTTCCTAATGTCTAGATGGAAACTCTTTTGACTTAATTTCAACCCGTTGGTTCTGGTCTGACCCTCTGGGTCAACAGAAAACAACTCGGCACCATCTTCTATGTGACAGCCCTTCAAGTACTTGAAGATGGTTATCATATCCCCTCTCAGTCTTCTCCTCTCCAGGCTAAACATACCCAGCTCCTTCAACCTTTCCTCATAGGACTTGGTCTCCAGACCCCTCACCATCTTTGTTGCCCTTCTCTGGACACGTTCCAGCTTGTCTACATCTTTCTTAAATTGCGGTGCCCAAAACTGAACACAGTACTCTAGGTGAGGTCTAACCAGATTATTTGCTACTCCTAGTTTATTTCACAAGGCTGTTGTGGGGGTAAATATTCCACAAGCCTGTTTGCTTAAAGGTGTGTGTGTGTATAAAGTGCCATCAAGTCACGGCTGACTTATGGCGACCCCGTAGGTTTTTCAAGGCAAGAGGCTTCCAGAGGTGGTTAGCCATTGTGACTTGACGGCACTTTACACAAGAGGGAAATACAGTTTGCACGACTAGGTATGATACTTCCCCACCCCAAAACTCTTTCCCCTTCCCAAACTAAAGGTCCAGAGTTTGAAGATGAGTGAGGGTGTATTCAGTCATGCCATTACTCACTGTTCAGTGTCAGTGCAGCTGTCCTGCACTGCTAGAGTCCTGAGTTTTGAGAGTACTGTCCCTTGGGGAAATCTTCCACAAAACCCACCTTCCAAAGCGAGCCATTTTCTCCAGGGGAACTGATCTCTGTGGTCTGGAGATCAGTCGTATTCTCAGGAGACCTCCAGCCACTACCTGGAGACTGGTAACCCTAAGGCCTAGCCATTTTTGATCTGAGATGTCAGGGGGGGAGGTAGGGTTGCCAGGTCCCTCTTTGCCACTGACGGGAGGTTTTTGGGGCAGAGCCTGAGGAGGGCAGGGTATGGGGTGGGGCTTCAATGCCATAAAGTCCAATGGCCAAAGTGGCCATTTTCTCCAGGGGAACTGATTTATATCGGCTGGAGATCAGTTGTAATAGCAGGAGATCTCCAGCTAGTACCTGGAGGTTGGCAACCCTAATATAAATGGAATAGAGAGGGAAGCAATAGGATTGCCAACCTCCGGGTACTAGCTAGACTAGCTGAGATCCTTCTCAGGCTAACATTCTGTCTGGGTAAGGCTCCCCAACATAACTCTTTAATGGTATTTAAATTTAAATTTTTTTACTGTGTACTTGTATCCAAATCTATATTAATTTGCTACAATTCATGTAACTTTCATATATTTTGCATATATTCTGGTGTTTTTTACATTTTACATTATTTCACTTTTTCATTTTTATTACTAAAGTTTTTACAATAAAAACAAATGTTTTAATTCAAAGTTTGTATCATTGCTTGGGGTGGCTAGTTAAATAAGATAATGTATTTTCTAGTAAAATACAAAATCTAAAAATGTAGCCACATCACAGCAAATAACCATTTCATCCTTCACTTCAGAGTCCAAGCACACTGGCCCTGCCACGCCATCTATGTGTATTCATCCAAATGTAGGCACAGCAGCCGATGCATGTACAAACTTCATGCATAGATGCCATCCTGGTGAAAAGGGTCTATTGGGTAAAGTGGCTCGAGGCGTTCATCGACTGACTGATGGCTCCACGCTGGTATGGTGGTTACACAAGGACCTGGGAAACCCAGGTTCGAATGTCCCCTCTGCCATGGAAGTTATTGTGAGGTTAAATTGGAAAAGGGGGGAGAATGATGTTGTAAGCTGTTTTACATCCCCATTGGGGAAGAAAAAGCAAAGTATAAGTAAATAAATAAATAGTATAACTTTGCTTCTTGTGGCCAGCATGACATTCCACAAAGAAGACAGACATGTGATATTTTGGACAATGATTTTTATTATTTCAAACAAAGAGACAAATAGTACATTTCTGAATAACACAAACACCGTTATTGCCACACGCATGTTAAAACATCTGCCTTGGACATATGCTTATCTGCTAGGATTCGTGCTAATCTGGTCTTCCTAGCGCATCTGCTTCCGAAACATGCGTGCAGCTCTGTAAATTGTTATATATTTAGTGCACAGTGAACAACGTTTCTGTCAGGAAGGGAAAGTGAACATTAGTGATGGCAGTGATTTTTACCAATAAATAGAGGTTACTGTCAATAACGCTACACTTTACCATACCCACATCATGCCAGGCAAAATTCATCCCTGCCGGTTATTGTTGAACTTCTCCGCCATTTTCTGTAGCTCCAGGTCCATAGCGGCCAGATTTTCCAGTTCTTTCTCCTGTATAGCATGCAAAAGGAGATTGTTGTAGTTCATGGAATCACAGACTTCAGTTCTTTGGGAGCAGTTACAAAGTGCTGCTGTTGATCTTTAAAGCTCTGCATGAGTTAGGTAAAGGATGGTGGAAGAACTGCCTTCTCTCATACGTTCCCTTGAATGTATGAAGATCTGCAGAGAAGACCCTACTTGGGGGTTCCATGATTCACAGAGGAAAGAATACGATCAGCTTCATCTTGAGCCTACTTCCCTCTCTATTCCTTTATATTAGGGTTGCCAACCACCAGGTACTAGCTGGAGATCTCCTGCTATTACGACTGATCTCCAGCCGATAAGAGATCAGTTCCCCTGGAGAAAATGGCTGCTTTGGCAATTGGGACTCTATGGCATTGAAGCCCCTCCCCTTCTCAAACCCCACCCTCCTCAGGCTCCGCCCCAAAAACCTCCCACCAGTAGCAAAGAGGGACCTGGCAACCCTAATTTATATACATCCGTTATGAATGGCAGTGCCCTTACTCTATAAAATGGATAGGATGCACCCCCAATGATGGATGGTTTCAACCACTGCACTGTGCCACTTTTTAAATTTTTTATTTCTATGGGAAGCAGTGCTGGACCTGCCCAGCAGGCAGATGGGGCAGAGATTGATGATGTTCCCATACTTTTTATCCCCATCCCAAACTCCAAAGCTGTCTCTCATGGATGGTAGCCAAATCAACAGGCCCCTGCCCAGCCAGAAGTACTGAGAAATTAAGGGGCGTTTGGGATAGCCTGACTAAAGGTAAAGGTAAAAGGTAAAGGTCCCCTGTGCAAGCACCAGGTCATTCCTGACCAATGGGGTGACGTCACATCCTGACGTTTTCTAGGCAGACTTTGTTTGCTGGGTGGTTTGCCAGTGCCTTCCCCAGTCATCTTCCCTTTACCCCCAGCAAGCTGGGTACTCATTTTACCAACCTCGGAAGGATGGAAGGCTGAGTCAACCTGGAGCCGGCTACCTGAAACCGACTTCCGTTGGGATCGAACTCAGGTCGTGAGCAGAGTTTGGACTGCAGTACTGCAACTGACCACTCTGCGCCACGGGGCTCCTGACTAGTAGAGATAAATTGTAAACACTGGCATTTTGATATTCCTTCAGTCCTCATATTTCAGCAAACACAGAAGCATCATGACGGAGGTGTAGCCAAGGTGTGTCCTTAAATCCCACTGAAATCTCATGAAGGCACATCAGACATTTGCATTCATACATAATAACTAGGGTTGCCAGGTCCCCCTTCACCACCGGGGGGAGGCTTTTGGGGCAGAGCCTGAGGAGGGTGGTGTTTGGGAGGGGAGGGACTTCAATGCCATAGAGTCCAATTGCCAAAGCGTCCATTTTCTCCAGGTGAACTGATCTCTGTCGGCAGGAGATCAGTTGTAATAGCAGGAGATCTCCAGCTAGTACCTGGTGGTTGGCAACCCTAGTAATACCGGTGCTTATTTTGTATAAAGAATCAGTGCAGGTACTTGTATATAAGGCTGCACTGATTTCTACCAATTCCCTCAGGACTTGGAAGGGCCCCCAAAAAGGTGCTGGTACATACTGGTGAATACTGACACAAAAAAGCCCCACATAATACTAAAAAACACACTGTGATGCAGGAAGATGCTTCCATGTGTGACCATGGTGGCTGCAGTATGCAACCAACAGCCAGCCTCCCTCAGAGGCTGGACCAGATGTTCAAGGATTGTAAATTTACTAGCCAGTAACCATAGAATCATAGAGTTGGAAGGGACCACCAGGGTCATCTAGTCCAACCCCCTGCACAATGCAGGAAACTCACAACTACCTCCCATATTTCATATTCTTTCACTTTAGTTAGCTGCATCTAGATTTGCCTAGTAGTTACCTATGAGTTGTGCGTTGTAGCTATCAAAGTTGTTTAACTAAGAGCCTTGCACATTTCCTTACCCACTGCCTTGGACACTCAGCAGCACGACGATAACGTTCCCCTTTGGCATCATCGTTCCCCTTGGTGTAACCAAGTGAGGGGCTAGATTTTCAGAGCTGAGGGGTGGTGGAATGCTACCATGGACAACCTTTCTGCCCCCAGCTTCCTAAGAGGGCTGCAAGCCAGAGAGGGGGGAAGTCTGGGGGAGAAAGCACCCTTTCCTTTATGGGGCAGCAACGCCATTCCACTACAAGCCCATTTAAGCCTCAAATGAGAAAACATCCAAAACATTTTTACATCAGACTTTATGTTGCAATATTCAATACTTAAGAACCCAGCTTTGCTGAATGTCTCTGTGGGTAAAAGTGAAGCAACATCAGCAGTCTGTGCAATTCACATTAAATACAAGTGTAAAGGACCTCTGGGGCAGCTAAGGACTAAATGAAACCCAATTGAAGCCAGATCATTCACTGTAACACCCTGGCTGACATCCAACCATCTGTGCACCGAAGCCACATGGAATGTCCCCATATTCCTCTCCATTCCCACAGCCCATTCCATTCCTGGAAAGACTATTCCTGGGGTTGTGAAGTCTGCAAAGAGAGATATCCACATGGGTTAGGGGGCTGGAATGAGGAGGGACAAGGGGATGAAATAACCCCATTTCCTTAGGACAACTGTGCTTGTGGAAGAGCAAGGAGAACAATTTAACCCCCATGTCCCTTCCCACTGAGTGTAAAGTGCCGTCAAATCGCAGCTGACTTATGGCGACCCCAGCAAGGGGCTGTCAAGGCAAGCAAGTAGGCAGAAGTGGTTTGCCATTGCCTTCCTCTGCAGAGCCTCCCTTGGTGGTCTCTCCTCCAAGTTCCAACCCTACTTAGCTTCTGAGATTTGATGGGATCGGGCTATACAATGCTGCTTTCCCTCCCTCCTTCCCACTACAGCCCCCCAAAAAAAACCCATTAGAAGGGACTCTAAGAACAAAAAGGAGTGCAAAGAAAATGCCATGTTCCAGTCACAGAAGAAGTGTATGCGAAATGCGTAGGGGCAATTTAATTATTAAATACTTTCCCCTTGCACCAATTGCTGTTTTTTTTTTCCTTCATTTGGTTTGGTGCGGCACTCTTATTTTTGATTGATTACTAATAATCCAGTAACAGATGGTCAGATACAAGCCACTGATTGTAATTTATCTATGCTCTCCGGTTGTGAACAGAAGAAGAGTTGGTTTTTATATGCTGACTTTCTCTACCACTTAAGGCAGCATCAAACCAGCTTACAATCACCTTCCCTTCCGCTCCCCACAACAGACAACCTGTGAGGCAGGTGGGGCTGAGAGAGTGCAACTAGCCCATGGTCACCCAGCTGGCTTCATGTTTAGGAGCTGGGAAACAAATCTAGTTCACCAGATTAGCCTCCGCCGCTCATGTGGAGGTGGGAAATCAAACCCAGTTCTCCAGATCAGAGTCCAGATCAGAGTTAAGAAACCACCGTTCTTAACCTCTAAACCCGATATAGGGCTTTACCTATATTGGGTTGGATCCTGCAAATCCATTCTGTTAATGGCAAGAGACTCTTTCCATCAGGGGAAGGCATCTTGAATATGGGGAGAGTGCTGTCATTTACCAGAGCAGCAGAATCCAACCCACTGTACAGCGTCTGTGGAATTTCTCTGCCACATGCCACTAAGCATATCTGTATTAAGTGTTGGTTTTAAACCAAGACTATTTCCATTAAACTTTCATATCAGATCATAAATAAATACCTCCTCTTGTGTCAGAGGCCTCTGACCGAGTTTGCCCTCACCACTCCTTATCACGTGTCCCCTCTTCACATCTTCGTTGGAGCTGTATAATTCTGGAAACTCAGCTGATTTCTTCCTGTAGTTCAGAAGATGGGCGAGTTCATCCATCCTGTTGTACTGTCTCTTAACGTCGAATTTGTGGGTTTTTTCACGGCGGCTGTTCTCACTGTGCTTGTGATTCAGGCTGTCCATAAGTTGCTTCTGCTCCCATGGCTCATAGTCATTATAGTCAGGAAAGAAATCTCTTTCATCCAGGCGGGACCTGGGTTCTTCTTCGCTCTCCAAAAACGGGTCGGCCGTATCGTCCTTCTTTTCAGCATGTCTGTTCTTCCATCTGAGCTGCTGGTAGTAAGGCATGTATGACGCTGCAGCTCTTTTCACGTTCTGTATGAGATAGTGGCTTCTTGGATAGCCCTCCTCAACTAGGAATGTCCTTTTATTAATGCCATGTTTTTTCCCCTCACTGTAATGTCTCTTTTCAAGCTCTTCCTCCAGGACAGTAGGATAGTGCCGTTTTTCTTCCCTGGTCTCCTCTTCTGGGCTGTAGAACCTCTGCTCTCCCTCCTCCATGACCATGTTTGGTGACTTTGGGATCTCCTCCATCTTGGCCATTCTTCGCTGTTTCTCATCCCAGCCCCCCAAACTATGTTGCTTGCCCATATCTTCAACACTTGCTTCGCCATGAGGCTTCCTTTCCTCATAATGGCGTCTTACTTCCTTTTGTGGCTCATCATGGAGTCTTTTTCTCTCATAGTGGTGCTGATTCTCTTCACTTTCCCTGCCATGGTGTCTTGTATCTTCCTCTTCTTTGCTGTGATACTTTCTGTTGTAGTACTCTTTACTCCTGCCCTTTCCCTCCATTTCTTCAGAGTCATGCATCTCCTCGGAGTTTCTCTTTTCCTCATAATGATGTCCTGTCTCATAATAGTGTTTGGGCCAGTGGCCCCTTTTATTCCAGAAGTCATCTTCTTCCTCGCTTGACTCTTCAAGGGAATCCCTCTTTTCACCATTACGATGTCTTCTATATTCAGAAGAATTGCCCAGCCTGGGTTTCCTGTGGTTCTGTCTTGGTTTGTGGTCTCGTTTTTCGGCCTCAGCTTCTTTCTCGTAAGAATCTTCATATTCTCGATGAAAACTGTGGTGATACTTTTCATTGCTCTCCTCCTCCTCTTCTTCCTCCTCCTCCTCCTCTTCCTTGCTTTCCTGGTTTCCTTTTTCTTGGCTTTGTACACTTTCCTCAGAGTGCTTTAGGCCCACAGAATGTTTGTGGTCACCCTCAGCCACCCTTCCGACTGTAGAAAGTGACTTTTTGTCCAGAGGTTCATGCTCCTCCTCCTCATTATGTTTCTCTTCTCTGCTTCCTTCTTCACTGTGGTAATTTCTTGGATAGCTTCCATCTTCTTCGTTTCTTTTCTCACCCTCATTCTTTTTTTCCTCTTTGTGGTCTTCATCATAAGAATCAGGGCTCCCTTGGGGGGCAATTTGTTGGTCATCTTTTCCCTCATGTTTTCCTTCCTCTGGATGCCATTTTTCACCTCCTTTGACCTGTCTTTTGAATTCTTCTTCATTCAGTCTTTCCTTCACAGTCCCTTCTGGTGGTCTCTCCAGTTCTTTGGATTCTGATGAAAGCCTTGTGTTCAGTTCTATGTCGTGGCCTATTCTCTTCTCTTCTGCCTTTTGCTGGCCGCCTAAACAAAATGAGCAAAACAAGTTGTGGGTTTGTTGTGAGGTTGAGTGTACAATTCTGTCTGCACACCATGGCACCATGCTGACTGCCAACACCTTTCTGGTGCCCGCCAAGTGCTTTTAGAAAGTGGACAGGGCTAGGTGGGGGTGGGGGATGCAGATTAAAAGGCACCCTATTAAACAGAGCTTCTGACTTAAATATTGAAGAGGTACTATTAGAGTTGTATATGACCTCCCTCCTTGACATTTTGTAGTTGGTTCTGCCTCCTGCAGCAGCCATGTTGTGATTGGCTTTACCTCCTGTGGCAGCCATTTTGTGATTGGCTCCACCTCCCGTGGCAGCCATTTTGTGATTGTGCCCTGTGTCAGAGTTCCAGAGGTGCCTGTAGGCTTGAAAAGGTCGGGGAACCCTGGCTTAGAAAATGATGTTGACAAAAGATGTAATAGAAACCACAACCAATACATTTTTATATGAAGAGCACAGTAGGCACATCAGCCCCTAGCCCTTTCCAGATGTTATGCTCGCACATATTGGAAGCCTACCGATCAGGAGCATGCACTATCTGTGATCCTCCCGGTATGTGAGCTCGCCATGTTGTGTGAACAGAGACAATGTGCATAGTTACCATACAGAAACAGCCTCGGTATGCATGAATGTAAAACAGTGAAAACACCAGTAGTTGGTCTGTGCATACTGAAGCTGTACACACATAATAAATACATGCAAAACCTTGGTCACAAAACATGATGATCACGTGTAGTGGGAGGATCTACATGTGGTTGGTAGGCTCCCTTGGTCACACAACTTGATGGCCACACATTTTGGGAGGATCTACATGTGGTTGGTAGGCTCCCTTGGTCACACAACTTGATGGCCACACATTTTGGGAGGATCTACATGTGGCTGGTAGGCTCCCATTATGCACAACTGTAACGTCTGGAGAGGGCAACAGGGGGAGACATTCCTTCCGATCTGTGTGCCCCAGGTCATAAATATCTTTAAAGGTTAAAATGAGAACCTTGAATTGAACTGGGAGCAAATAGGAAGCCAGTGATGCATCATTTTAGAAGTGGCAGGACAAGGTAAATCAATGACTCTTTCCAGTTAACTTTCAGGCAGCTGCACTTTGTACTAGCTGAAGCTTCTAGATTGTCTTCAAGGACTTCTTCTAGATTGCATTACAGTAGCCCAGCCTACTGCTGCTCTTTGAGCGCCTTCCAAGAGGCTCCAGAAAGCTGAAATGGATATTTTGCAGAGTTGGGCAGAGTTAGGACAACTGAATTCGTGTGTGTGTGTGGGGGGGGGAGTCCATTCTGTTTTCCACCACTTTGCTACCCTGACTGTTGTGAGATAAATCGGTTGGGGTACCGGATTCGGAGACCTTGAGTACAAATTATAGTGTTGAACATATAAACCTTCCTTGTGCCAAGTCAGACTATTGATGCATCTCGCTCAGTATTGTTCATTCTGATAGGCAATGACTCTCCAGAATTTCAAGGGTCCACTTTTAGCTGGAGATGGCATGGGATCGAACCTGGGACATTCTGCATATATTCTTCCATTTAACCATAACTTCTCCTCAAATCATTCCCATATTGCAGTTGGGGTGTTTGTGCTGAAACAGAAGGCTTGCCCTAAAGTCATATACTAGAGTTGTGGTACAGGCAAAATTCACACTGCTGACCTCCCAGATTTTCTTACGCTTTCACACATGCTGAATAATGCACTTTCATTCCACGTTCAATGTACTTTAACGATAGTTTGCAAGTGGATTTTGCCATTTCACACAGTGAATCCAGCTGCAAAGTACATTGAAAGTGCATTGAAAGTGCATTATTCAGTATGTGTGAAAGCACCCTTAGCCTCTACACCACACCAGTTCACCTAAGCATGTGTCTCCTAGAAATGATGTATGCTTTTGAGCTCATTCAAATGTAATTTGCCACTGAGCACTAACCCTCCCAGAATATTCTGTTTGTATTTGCAATCCCCGCACTCATCCATATTTGACTGAGGGGGTGGTTCAGCTACCGAGAATGTCCTCCACACAGTGACCCTTGGCTGATATGGAGAAGGTAGCAGCATCCCAGCGGTAATCTTTGCAGTCATTGTGTAAAGAAAAATTGGAGCTTTCCCAAAGAGAATATCACTTCCTCTGTTAATGTGGCACAAAGCACAGAAGCCTGAATTAAAGGCCAATTGGTCATCCCCAAAGGGGATTATTGTTCTCTATGGAGAAACAATAGCAATTAACAAGAACAAACTTTTCTCATATCTCTACATTTTATGGTGTTGTCAGCCAGGCAGTAGAGAAATGCAAAGTGGGCAGGTATTTGAAGCCGAACATAGCCAAGATTGGCCCGCATTTTTTTAAAATGAAGACAACAATCCTCTCCTATAACAATATTTAGTTTTTGGTGTACTAGTTAATCACCCCATATGCTCAGTTTTATTATCCTGTTTATGAAAGTCACACCCCTGATTAGCATGATTCTCTCTAATGTATTTTAAGTGTATGAAAGAGGATTTTAGGGTCTTTGTGTAGTGCCTATCCCACAAAGATTCCATATCACAGCATGGAGATATTTATGTATGTATATGAAGCTGTCTTATTCTGAGTCAGACCACTGATAAGCAATGTCTGCTCTGATTGGTGGCAACTGACAAGTGTTTAAGGGGGAAAGGAGCTGTTCCCAATATCTGCTACCCAGGATCCTTAATGTCAGTGGTTCCCAAACTTTTTCGTGTGGTGACCCACCAGTTCAAATTTACGTAGTTTGGCGACCCATTTTAAAAACAAAACAAAACAGAGCGTGCACAAACCCATAAAACAGCAAAAGACTGGGGCCCGCTTTCTCAGGCTTCATGGCCCACTTTTGGATCAGGACCCACCAGTAAGGAAACACTTCTTTAAGTCAAGATGTCAGAACATTGTGCATACTGAGCATGTCCTCCACACTGAGGGCCTGACTACATAGTACACTGTTTCTGGGTCCATCCCATGTCCACCTTGTGTCCTGTCAAACCACATGTGTGCTGGCAATTGCATGTTTAGAGCCCCCAGTTATTTTTGAATCTTAATTCTATGGCACTTAGGGGTCTGATTTGGGATGGGACTGCAGTGTGGAGGGAGAGGGGGCTTACTGCTTCCCTTCTGCTGTTTTTCCAACCTGAAATAACCCGAGAGAGATGTTATCTGCTCCACTGGGGAAACTTATGATGAGCTACACATATGCTTCCCTAACAGGACAAAAAGTATCTCTGTGGAGCCATTTCAGCTTGGGAGAGAGAAGGCCCCCTCGCCGTGAGCCACGGTCCAAATCCCAATTAGGTCCCCATATACCTGAGAAAACAAAGAACTCCAGCACATGTCTGTTTTGAAAGGATCAGGTGCATACCCTGACGCAGTATAATGTGTAGCTGGGTTCTTAGCCACAGCCCCTTCCTCCCCCAGAAATGACCTTGATTGACACTAAAATGACGTGATCCTAATTCAAAACTCACATAAGGAAGGAGGAGGTAAAACTTCAAATTAATCTTTGTAATTGGGCACCTCTTTCTTGCTTGCACATGACGATACATTTTTTCAGATGTCACAATCACAGGATTTCTTCGAGGTTGCTGTAGTCACACACACAACCACACATCATGACCTGGGTCACATGCTGCATTTTTCTTGCAAATGTATAGCTAGGGACAGGTATGACTCCTCATGTGAAAAAGCTTTTGGTGTCTGAAGCAATGAATTAAGTGATACTTTGTCATTCTGTGAATGGGCTCTTGGGTGGTTATGATATCATTTGTGGAACAGTCACACTTACCAAACAGTTTTACTAGGTAAGGGCAGAAATGGATGAATCTATCGGATTCTTTTTAGATTGGCACTTACTTTTCTTCAGAAATTCCTTGCACAGGGGGTTGATTGGCGGAGCATTGGGTTTTGACAGACCGTTCAAAAGGACCTCTACGATGCATCGTGTCACCTGGAGGAAAAAGGAGTTAAGTGGGAAATGGGTGTTTTACGAATTCTGAGCATGGCCTATCATGAAAGTCAACATCAGATTGAAGTTTTTTTTTAAAAAAAACAACAACTAAGAATCTTTTGTCTTCTAATTGAGAGAAAAATTAAGCTAATGTAACCCAAAGTGTATAATCCCACAACCATACACATATATGAGCAACTGAACAACCTTCTTAAGATAACTAAACCAAAGTTTTTTTTAAAAAAATCAGGATGAGAAAATGCATAGAAGTTGCTGCAAGCCAAACATGTTGTTAGGACAAAGGGGGGATGGGAATTAGTGACATATTACGTTGGGTTTTCTCTGTTTGGCTTTTAATGCTCAAAGTAGATGTACATTTTATAATTTGGGGGAGGATCTGAGAACAGAGGATCCTACTGGTGAGGCTTTCCGGTGCGCTTCAACATATGGGCCCAGATCTCAGGTCCCTCCCAAGGTCAAGATACTTCACCCTTCCCACATTCTCAAACTAATTACTTAACAATATTTCTTATTTAACAAACAATGAGAATGTCCTGCTCTTGGTGTCATTTGCTAATCTAAACAGATTACACTGTACAATAAAAACATATGGGCTGAATATGCTTGAGAGCACAAGGTTCCACTGATCATACAGAGCAAACCTGCCCACAAGAGATCTCCATTCAATTAAAGGCAGCTCTGAAGGCCCATTCCTTTGCATGCGAAGAGCTGCCTCCATTGAAATAAATGGGGATTCCAGGATGTGGAGGATTTCCACATATACAAGTTCAGGAAGAGGGTAGTAATTGAAGACAGGCAATTTAATTTATCTTGGCTCAGTCCCCATGTTAGCAATACCTTCTCTACTCACCATTTCTTCAACATGATCATCTTTTTCCACCGGTGCTGATCTAACACCTTTGAAGAAAAAATTTAAGAGGTCACAGATAGGAAAACAAGATGGAAAAGTGTAATCTTACAAGTGGAAATTGACATACTAGTCTAAGAATGGCAGAAGAACACACCTCTCCACCGATATTCTGAGGCATTTGTTTCCAAGAAAGAGATTGGTTATTCAAGCCACTTTTACTGCAGTTAAAAAGCCACTTTTCACCTTTACACTGAGGTTCCCAAACCTTTTTAATAATGACACCTAGCAATGGACTGCTGGTCGCCCACCCCCACCCCCCGCCACTTGCAGGTTCCAATCCTTGCTCCAAAATCCAGATAGCTCCATGTGCCGCTTGCCTGCCAGCACTGAAAACATGTGTTTTGCAGCATGTAGGCAGAAAGCGCCACATGCAGATCCAGTTTGCAATCTCTCTCCCCCCACCCTTGAACTTTGGGTTCTGGTATCGTCTGCTTCCCCTTTTATACTTGCTACAGTTTCGATAAGTAAAAGAAAGCGAGTTAAAATAAGGAGAGAGCATTGGACTAGAAAGCATAGGTGAGATAGCAGGCGCCAAGCAAGCACTTCTTGGATTGTTTTATTCAGCTTTTATGTGATGCACACAAATCAATGAGGTGAATGGCCTGATTTACTCAAGCAGGTGCCAAACCTGCCAGCATTCGGAACTACCTTTTGAACAGACACTACAACACTGCCCCCCCCCCCACCAAATCATCAATCTTGGGCTGGTTTAATTTTATTTATTTGTTTATTAGATTTATATCCCGCTCTTTCCTGGCTACAGTCAGGCTCAGGGCGGCTACCGAGAGAAGGAAACAATCAATATAAAATACATATTGTAAAATTTAAAACCTTATACATTCTAAAATTTAGAAAGGCGCACTAGCAATAATCATCCAGGAAGTAGGGTTGCCAGGTCCCTCATTGCCACCGGCAGGAGGTTTTTGGGATGGAACCTGAGTAGGGCAGGGTCTGGGGTGGGGAGGGACTTCAATGCCATAGAGTCCAATTGCCAAAGCAGCCATTTTTTCCAGGTGAACTGATCTCTATCGGCTGGAGATCAGTTGTAATAGCAGGAGACCTCCAGCTAGTACCTGGAGGTTAGTAATCAAAAACTGGCTCCAAGTGCACAAGGAAGGCAAGGAATCAAAATAATGCACTTGTACAGCTAACAATAAAAGCACAGACTCAAACTGGAATGCAATTAGGTCTATTCAAAAGAACAACCTCAATGAAAAGAATAAATACGTGCTCAAGGAGCAAAAGACAAAAACCAATCAATATTCACAGTTACAATATCCCAATGGTAAATGTAAGTATACAATTTCTCTAAAAGGTAAATAGAGGTATAATAAGCAAAAAGTCCAAACATCCAACTGGTAAGTATGCACAGGCAACGGAGTAGTTATAAACCGCAATGGGCTTCCGGTAAAGTCCCCATTTCATATTCTTTTTTCAAGCTTCAAATGTATCCGTGTGCCAATAACCCTTATGGGAAAAGAAGCTTATAAGCTTGCAATTAAATATGGACGCTTTACCAAAGCTGTCCATATTTAATTGCAAGCTTATAAGCTTCTTTTCCCATAAGGGTTATTGGCACACGGATACATTTGAAGCTTGAAAAAAGAATATGAAATGGGGACTTTACCGGAAGCCCATTGCGGTTTATAACTACTCTGTTGCCTGTGCATACTTACCAGTTCGATGTTTGGACTTTTTGCTTATTATACCTCTATTTACCTTTTAGAGAAATTGTATACTTACATTTACCTTTGGGATATTGTAACTGTGAATATTGATTGGTTTTTGTCTTTTGCTCCTTGAGCACGTATTTATTCTTATCATTGAGGTTGTTCTTTTGAATAGACCTAATTGCATTCCAGTTTGAGTCTGTGCTTTTATTGTTAGCTGTACAAGTACCTGGAGGTTGGCAACCCTACCAGGAAGGGATAATCCAACAGGAAGGGGTGGAGAAAAAGGTGGGGGGAAACAACAACCAAATCTAGCCCATGAGTAACAGAAAAATAAACACACCTAGGAGTAAGGGTAGGGAGGCCAGCTGCGATGTAACCATTGCTGCCTCAACCATAGGACAGGAGGAACATCTCAGTCTTTCAGGCCCTAATGTATAGATGGCTCAGGCTAGCCCGATCTCATCAGATCTAGGAGGCTAAGAATTCAGAGAACCTGCTACCCCATAGTTACATCGATATAATGGTATTTTAGTGCCAACTTTTGAAGTGCCCCATGGGCTGGGGATGGTAGCCACTTTCAGGGAACTGGGGCAGGGAAACCTCAGGGAAACCTGCCATGTGGAAGCCCCACTGCTGCTGCCTTTATCTGAAGCCGCACCAACCATGTCAAAACCACAAAATCCTCTCTTCATGTGGAAGCCACTGAAGTCTTCAGTCTAACCATGATTTGTTGTGACACCCAAATATGGACAGAGAAACCAACTGAGAGATGTTTCTTGCCCACAAGCCATGATTCTAAAATTGGTTCAATCCTGCTTTAGAACCTGGTTTCTGGGCCCCAAGTGCTTGAATCTGGAAATCACAAGAAATCATAGTTACATCAAAGACTTACTAAAGCCTTTCCTTTCCACCCTGCAGGCAGAGGGATTAAAGTGGGAGAGGGAACACACAAGCCTGAGAATTTCAGGCTTGTTCACATCACAAAGAAATGGTGGTTTGTTTGTGACATTGGAATGTAGCTGTAAGGTTAAATTCCAGTTTGGCCGTCTCAAGTAAATTCCCTGGAAAGGCAGCATAAGCATTTTCTAAATAAAGAATACTATTTACTGGGAGACCTTTGAGCTGGGCATTATTATATATTTGTTTGGGATATTGCATCCCATCTTTCTGCTACACAAGACTGCAGCTAACATCATATAAAATGAAAACGGTAACATGAAATCTGACTGGAAAACAACAAAAATAATAAAACCAGTAGGAAAATGTCCCAAAACAGCGGCACCAAGGATGAGTAAAGACTTTATGTATATTCCAATAACTTCTGAAATTAAAATGTCTTCACAAAACACTGGAAAGTGAGAACTGAGGTATCCAGGTATCTCTGTCAGCCCTATGGGGTAGTTGTTGTGAAGATAAACAGAGAAGGGACCCTCTCTCCAACAAGCCCCCAACCTTGTTGGGTTGCGTTGGGTTGCCAACCTCAGGGCACTAGCTGGAGATCTCCTGCTGTTACAACTGATCTCCAGCCAACAGAGATCAGTTCACCTGGAGAAAATGGCTGCTTTGGCCATTGGACTCTATGGCATTGAAGTCCCTCCCCTCTCCATACCCTGCCCTCCTCAGGCTCCACCCCGAAAATCTCCAGATATTTCCCAACCCGGAGCTGGCAACCCTATTGTTAAGCCCCTGGGCACTATTGGCATTGTGAGAAAGGGAGATGTGAGTGCCCCTACAAAATGGCTGCCAGGGAACTGGGACCTGTCACAAAATCGCTGCCATCCATGGAAAGCAATTATAATATGTTGGGAGGTTCTAAGTTGTGAGTCCTCCTATTTCTGAATGGGAGCTCCCTGCAAACACAAAGGTGGTGCCTCCTGAGCTCTTCTGAACCACCTCCTGCTCCAGTGAGGTACAGAAAATCCAAAGTTGTCTCTTTGTTTTGGGGAAGAATAGGGTAGCCAGATCCAGATTGGGAAACTCCTGGGGATTTGGGGGTGGAACCTGGGGAGGGGAGGGATGTCGGTGAGGTACCATGCCACTAGGGTTGCCAACCTCCAGGTAATATCTGCAGATCTCCTGCTATTGCAACTGATCTCCAGCCGATAGAGATCAGTTCACCTGGAGAAAATGGCCACTCTGGCAATTGGACTCTATGGCATTGAAGTCCCTCCCCAAACCCCACCCTCCTCAGGCTCCGCCCCCAAAACCTCCGGCTGATGGTGAAGAGGCACCTGGCAACCCTACATGCCATGGCGTCCACCTCCTCCAAAGCATCCATTTTCTCCGGGGGAACCGATCTCTGTAGTCTGGGGATGAGCTGTAATTCTGGGAGATCCCCAGGTCCCACCTGGAGGCGGGCATCCCTAGGGAAGAAGCAAGTGGGCACGAGACAAAGCATCAGCAGGCACCACGGCACCCATGTTGGGGACCACTACTCTATATCATCCTGGGGTCATCAGGAGCTTGTTAAGTGAGATAGAAGAATCAACAGCCCAAGGAGTAATGGGTAAAGATTGTCACAGACAGGAGACCACTTCAAGAAAGCATGCACATGGCAACAGAAACTCCAGACAGAAGAAAAAGTTTTAAAAGAAGGGTTAAGAAAGCCGGAAGAATACCAATTTGACTCTTAATATGGGAAATGGGGGTGGGGGGTAGAGGAAAAATGATATCAACTTAATTTTTTACTTGTGGGTATATAAAGTTTTTAAAGATCTAATCCATTTTATATGAGAGAGATGAGTGACAGGAGAAAATTATGTTAATGTGTTTTGTTAAGTCTCTGTTTTTATTTTTTTAAATGATTTTTTCCTTTTTTCTCTCTTTATTAGTAATATTATATTATTATTGCTCATCGAAATATATTAAATAAGGGGATAGTATAACATTAAAATAATGACTTATAAGGATTAGAAAATATTAATACAAAGGAGACACCAGATATTTGTAGTGAGGGAGGAAGTCGGTGGGGAAGTCAATTATAATTAATTATATTTAATACTGAAGACATACACCTAATAATTCTTTAATTTTTTATCGAGTCAAAGATTGGTATATAGGATGTAATGTCAAATGAGATGTATAGCAATTATTGAAAAATAATAAAAATATATATTAAAAAAAAAGGAGCTTGTTAAGTGAGGTAAAATGTAACAATGAACCATTTCTGCAGCCTCCAATCAACAGGCCTCTGTCATGCCTTTTTTTTTTTCTCCAAGTAGTGAACAAAAGCAAAGCACAGAAGCCTGGAAAATAGCTCAAAGGCATACAGTCCTCTCACATATCGGGCGAAAACGCATGGTTGCTTTATCCTTCTTTAGTTCCTGTTTCAGCCAAGATTCAGCCAGGATCAAATGCATGCGTTTCGCCTAATGCGCGTTCGATCCTGGCTAAAACAGGGATTAAAAGAGGATAAAGCGACCGTGCGTCTTCGCCCATTGTTTTATGCGTTTGCAGTTCATTCCATCTGCAGCAAGTATGGGTGTATCACCACCTCTGAGCCCTCTATTATTCAGAACTAGTTAGCTGATTCCCCCTCCCATCTTGTGATGGTTCTGGTCCAGTAAAAAAATAGTTTGGTCCTTTCTTGTTCTAATCAGCCCAAATACTTTTAATATTAATGATTTCCCCCCCCCCCATCACCGATACAAAATATTATTTGTTCTGCTTCTGGCTGTGGATTGATATAAGCCTTTGTTAAAAAATAAGTCTCTTGGATTCAAATGCTAACAAAAGAAGAGGGAAGCATGGTGAGCAGGTTTCTGCGCATTTATATTGTCTGTGACGTACAGCGCTAATAAAAAAAGACAATCTGAAGCATGAGTCATGCGGGTGGCCGTGAGAATGACATTTTCTCCACCCTCCTGTGTCAGGGGAGCTCTGGGTCCTGTTCCCTGACTCTGCGCCACCCCCTTGCCATCTGACTCCCGTCCGCTTCTCACTTCCATTAATGGGGATGACCCATTCAGCAACATCTCTGGCCAGAAGCCAGAGGAGCATACGCCGTTTGCCGCACCGCCGGAAGCAAACGGTTTTTTTTTTGCCGAAGCTGTTTTTAATAATGAAAAAGGGTATGCGGAGATAACAGCAATCCGTCTGACAGCGGGCTCATTCGCAGAGAGGGGGGGAAAACCCACCCTCAGCACATTGCAGAATATTAGATGCCATCGTTTCAAACAGCTCCTCCAGGATCAAACGTTGGGGCCAGAATCCAATTTTTTCCCCCAGGTTGAAAATGAAGATTGTATCGACTGCCCTGTTACATAATGCCTGTTCCAATTCCAGAGCACCAACAATCTCTTCAAAAGGCACTAGCAGCCGAACCTTTCTTACGCAATGTTGGTGTGACAAAGATGTACAATATTCAGAGCTTAATAAAGGAGCTAACCATAATCTCAAAGCCGAGCGGAAGCACGCTGAATAAAACATTGGAACAGCCCTCTTAGGACTAACGCACCACTGAATTGTTGCTGTAGTTATCCCCGGGCAAATTAGTTTTACTCAAATATATCTGTCATCCATTACCATGCAATGATAGCGATAGGGTGCAGCTCTCTCTCATTCGATTCCTGCTTACCTGAAATAAGAACATCAAGTAACAGCTCCCTCTTCGCCAAAGCAGCCTTTTTCTCCAGGTGAACTGATCTCTATCGGCTGGAGATCAGTTGTAATAACAGGAGATCTCCAGCTAGTACCTGGAGGCTGGCAACCCTAGGAGACTTACATGGCCCCACTGAGCTAATAACTAGCTACAAAACGTGAGCACATCAGCATAAATATTATGCACTCTACGTTGTTCCCCTTCCAGCATCCTGGCTCCAGGCTGCCCTCGTCCCATTGAAACTCCACCACATTTGCAGTAATGGGACTAGGTCAAATCTAAAGCAGAGTGGAGCTAACTAAAGAAGATCCATGAAGGGTAAGGGAAGTTGCTGGCCTAGCTGAATGGGGCATTCTCTTCCTAGGGTTGCCAGGTCCCTCTTCAACACTGGCGGGAGATTTTTGGGGTGGAGCATGAGGAGGGCGGGGTTTGGGGAGGGGAGGGACTTCACGTCCAATTGCCAAAGCGGCCATTTTCTCCATTTTCTTCTTCTAACATAAGGTTCATCCCTTGATGTGCTGGCAGAGTCATCTGTGGACTCATATTCAGATGTGCTGAATTCTTTATCCTGCCAAGATACCTGTTTTCTTTATCCTGTTTTCTAATATAACTGCTGCTAATACTATTCCTATTCATCCACTTGTAAATATATCCACTTGTGTAATCTTGAGCATCTCTTGTAAAAAAAATAAAAATTCTTTTTTATCTCTTTAAGTTCTGCCATGTATTGTTTTAGGTCTGTATCAATCTTACACAAACGTATATCAAATTCCTCTTTGGCTGATGTCTCCTTAAGCTGTTCTTCCATCTCTACAATATTTTTTATCTAATATGGCTACTTCTTCTGTGTGTGTGTGTGTGTGTTAAGTGCCGTCAAGTCGCTTCCGACTCATGGTGACCCTATGAATGAAAGTCCTCCAAAATGTCCTATCTTTGACAGCCTTGTTCAGATCTTGCAAATTGAGGGCTGTGGCTTCCTTTATTGAGTCAATCCATCTCTTGTTGGGTCTTCCTCTTTTCCTGCTACCCTCAACTTTTCCTAGCATCACTGTCTTTCCCAGTGACTCTTGTCGTCTCATGATGTGACCAAAATACGATAGCCTCAGTTTAGTCATTTTAGCTTCTAGGGACAGTTCAGGCTTGATTTGATCTATAACCCACTGATTTGTTTTTTTGGCAGTCCACGCTATCCATAACACTCTCCTCCAACACCACCTTTCAAAGGAATCTATTTTCTTCCTAACAGCTTTCTTCACTGTCCAGCTTTCACACCCATACATAGTAATAGGAAATACGATGGCATGAATCAATCTAGTCTTGGTGGCCAGTGACACATCCTTACACTTCAGAATCTTTTCTAGCTCCTTCATGGCTGCCCTTCCTAGTCTCAATCTCCTTCTGATTTCTTGGCTGCAGTCTCCCTTTTGGTTGATGGTGGAGCCAAGGAATAGAAAGTCTTCAACAATTTCAATTTCCTCATTGTCAACCTTAAAGTTGTGTAATTCTCCTGTAGTCATTACTTTTGTTTTCTTGATGTTCAGCTGTAGTCCTGCTTTGGCACTTTCTCTTTTAACTTTCAACAGTAGTCGTTTCAAATCTTCACTATTTTCTGCCAATAATGTAGTGTCATCGGCATATCTCAAATTATTAATGTTCCTCCCTCCAGTTTGCACTTCACCTTCATCTAAATCTAATCCAGCTTTCCTAATTATATGTTCTGCATATAGATTGAAGAGATAGGGAGATAAAATACATCCTTGTCTGACACCTTTGCCAATTGGAAACCATTCTGTTTCTCCATATTCTGTTCTTACTGTGGCCTTTTGTCCAGAGTACAGGTTGCACATCAAAACGATCAGATGTAGAGGCACACCCATTTCCTTTAAAGCCAGCCATAGCTTTTCGTGATCCACACAGTCAAAAGCTTTGCTGTAATCTATGAAACACAAGCTGATTTGGTTCTTGTAGGTTATCTGGGCTGTGTGACCGTGGTCTTGGTATTTTCTTTCCTGACGTTTCGCCAGCAGCTGTGGCAGGCATCTTCAGAGGAGTAACACTGAAGGACAGTGTCTCTCAGTGTCAAGTGTGTAGGAAGAGTAATATATAGTCAGAAAGGGGTTGGGTTTGAGCTGAATCATTGTCCTCATCACAAGCTGATTTTCTTCTGAAATTCTCTCATATGCTTTAGTAACCAGTGTATATTTGCAATATAATCTCTAGTGCCTCTTCATTTTCTGAAACCAGCTTGAACATCAGGCATTTCTCGTTCCATATATGGTAACAGCCTTTGCTGTAAGATTTTGAGCATCACTTTACTTGCGTGAGAAATTAATGCAATGGTCTGATAGTTGCTGCAATCTTTTATGTCTCCTTTCTTGGGAATTGGAATGTAAATGGATTGTTTCCAGTCTTTGGGCCATTGTTTTGTTTTCCATATCTGTTGTCAAGATTTTGATGGACTCCGTTTCTGTGGCTTGGAATAGCTCTATTGATATCCCATCTGCTCCTGGTGATTTGTTTCTCCCAACTGTTCTCAGTGCAGCTTTCACTTCACTTTCTAAAACTGTACTTCTATAGATTTCTCTATTATTGAAAGCATAAGATCTGATTAACATTTGTTCAATATAGCTGCCCATTTGCTTCTAAACTCCTCATTTTCAGCAAACAATGCTGGTGCTTTCTGCATTCTTAACCCTCTAGGACAGGGGTGGGGAACGTCAGGCCCAGGGGGCGTATAAGGCCTGTGAAATCATTTGGTCTGGCCCTTTGTGGGTCCTGGCAGATCTCTAGCTGAGAAGGATCTAAGACTGGCGATCCGCCCCCTCCCAGGGACAGGAATAGCCTCTATTCAAGGAGGATGTGAGTTTGTTTTGCCGAGAAAAGGAACCTTCCCCCCCCCCCGAGTGAGCCACTGGTTGGATGCCTTTCTGCTTGCCCGTGCCGGGTGGGGGTCATCTGGGGCAGCTGCCTGCTTGGGGCCTGGTCGGCTAATTTTTAAGTTGACAATTTTGTATGGCCCGCGAATGATGTTATAAATATCCAAATGGCCCTTGGTGGAAAAAAGGTTACCCACCCCTGCTCTAGGAACTCTATTAACCTTGCAATATTCATTTAAAAATGTAGCATGCAATTGCAATTTTGTTCTTTTCTTCTTTATATTATTCAACATAGTCCATTTTTCCTGTGAGGAATCATCATTCCCATTTTCTAAAGATTCTATATGGGCTAACATTATTATCTTCATCTGTATATGCAAATTTGTTACTATATGTAGCCATACTTAAAAATCCCCACAAACATACACTAAGTATACAATACCAAAAGGGGAGTGAGAGAGCTCTAAGAGAGCTGTGACTAGCCAAAGGTCACTTAGCTGGCTTTGCGTGTAGGAGAGAGGAAACAAATCCAATTCACCAGATTAGCCTTCACCTCTCATGTGGAGGAGTGGGGAATCAAACCTGGCTCTCCAGATCTGAGTCTTCTGCTCCAAACCACTGCTCTCAACCACTACACTACTAAAACTGAACTTTAAGATTCTGTTCTCAAATGGGGAGTGCAAAAAATGAGGTCACACCTATATGGTGGAAACAGCCCATGAGATTTGGTAAAGGCCACTGACTTATGAAAAAGGATTAGTCAATTTCATGGGGAAGGAGATATCCATCAATCTGTATTGGACACAGTAGATGGACCTTGAGATTCAGAGCCTCTGAGGAGCAATTGTGTAGGAAAGCTGTTGTTTCCATGCTCTATTTGTTTCAGGAAGCATCTGACTGGTCACTCTTGGAAACATGATACTAACCTAGACGGTACAGCAGAGCTCTCCTTACAAGCCTAACTAGACTATCCTCTTTTTTGCCTCATTCATGACTGGCTAAAGCAGAAGGGAGACTGAATAAAGTGCAACATGTTATATATGGTAAAGAACAACTCTTTGATACACTCAAGAGACCACAGATGTCAGGAAGCCAAAATGCAGAATCTCTGCGCCATAAATTTAAGCATCAATTGCTGCCATCGGCCATCTGGCAAAGAACCACAGAGGGACATTTGCTTGCGCAGTGTAATTCCCCGAGCACAGGTCCCTCTGGACACCCCTTTCCTCGCATGAACTCTGCATCGAGGGTGTAGAAAGAGTTGCATTGCCATACGAGGTCGACTTTCTTTGCTGGATGGCGTCTTCTGCATCTTTTGAATCTCCTGAGCAGCGTAGAAGCAGAGCACTGAATCTTCTTCAGCACACTGTGCCATCCTAAGCAGAGTTACACCCTTCTAAATCCTTTGAAGCCAATGAGCTTAGAAGGGTGTACTTCAAAGTGGACTATAAATCTTCTACAAATATCACAGTGGGGTGGGTGGGAAGATCTGGTATATCCAAAGGTCTGCTCCAGAATACATAAGAGGGGAGTGGACATGTTCATGGAGGAAAGGGGTATTCATGGCTACTAGTTAAAATGGATACTAGTCATGATGGATCCCTGTTCTCTCCAGGATCAGAGGAGCATGTCTATTATATTAGGTGCTGTGGAACACAGGTAGGATAATGCTGCTGCAGTCGTCTTGTTTGGGGGCTTCCTAGAGGCACCTGGATGGCCATTGTGTGAACAGACTGCTGGACTTGATGGGCCTTGGTCTGATCCAGCAAGGCTTTTCTTAGTTTCTTATGTTCTTACATTCGAAATCAGAATGTGCACAGCAGTATATTTTAAGAGTATTTCTTTTTTTTAATTTTTATTGTGATTTTTATTAATTTTATGAGTATTTCTTGTGATTATTGTCCATTCGATATCTCATAGTAATCGTAGCAGGACAGCGCCACAGAAAGGACTTTTAACTCAGTGGTAGAGATTATGCCTTGCAGAGTCTCAGATTCAGTTACCAGCATCTTGAAAGGATCTTCCCCAGCAGGCCTATTGGGTGGGGGGGCCCCTTGTACTGGAAAACCACTGCCAGATGGAATTGATGAACTGGGCTAGAGGGATTAATGATCTAACTTTGATGCTTACATGTATGTCAACTTCACAAGCTGAGGACCGATCAACAATGGTTTTCAAGGCAAACGGAACTGTATGCTTAGTGCGTTTACAGTGCAATCCTCAGAGCACTTTCCTGGGAGTAAGCTCCATTGAATAGACCTGAGTGGGATTCTGAGTAGACCAACTTAGGGTGGCGTGGTTAATTTAGTATACTAAATTAGGTAAAGGTAGTCCCCTGTGCAAGCACCGGGTCATTCCTGACCCATGGGGTGACATCACATCCCGATGTTTACTAGGCAGACTTTGTTTACAGGGTGGTTTGTCATTGCCTTCCCCAGTCATCTTCCCCTTACCCCCAGCAAAATGGGTACTCATTTGACCGACCTCGGAAGGATGGAAGGCTGAGTCGGCCTTGAGCTGGCTACCTGAAACCAACTTCCATCGGGATCGAACTCAGGTCGTGAGCAGAGCTTGGACTGCAGTGCTGCAGCTGACCACTCTGTGCCACGGGGCTCCTTTAGTAAAAGTGTACTAAATTAGTACACTAAATTAGTACACTTTTAATCGTATACAACAGCAATTGTCCAATGTATAGAACCAGTAAGCTGGCCAGAAAGACAAGTGCATCCCAAGACAGAATCCCATTATTGTTTCAAGGTGTGGGAGTGGGGTAGGCAGGGGCGGAACTGCTGCCTACCCCCTTAAAAGATCCCTCCATTTATGGAGACTGAGGAACTTTGAACTAGGGGGCACCTGATGATAGTAGCATATTTAAAAACAAAAACAATTCTTTTTAATGCAAAATTACCTGGAGGAATTCATTGCCATGGAAACATGCAAAGCCTGATGGAGTGATTTCCTGCTAAGAGAACAACACTGTGCAGGGATGTTTTGTCAGGAGACTGCACGCATCTAAGAGATTCCATATTTCAAAAAAAAAAAAAACACCCAAATTTGTGGCAGCTTAATTAGTATAGAACTTCAGAACGCGGTGCTGGTTTGAAATGTTCAGTGGCAGAGCACCTGCTTTGCATGAGTAAGGTCCCCCACCATGTTCAGTCTCTGAAATCTCCAATTAAAGGATCTCAGCGGGATTAGGGAGGCTTCTGTCTGAGACTTTGGAGCGTCACTACAAGTCAGAGCAAGCAACACGAGGCTTCTTGGCTTTAATGGCCTGACTTGGTTTAAGGCTGCTTCCTATGTTCCTCATCACAGTTGATATTTCTAAGCTTCTTGTGAGAAACACTGGCAACATGTGGGCCCTCTCCTGGACCCCATGATCTACTCTGAGCACAAGAGCTCTTAGACCCATGTGGTAGGTCCCTGCATGAACACATGACGCTGCCTTATACTGAATCAGACTTTGGTCCATCAAAGTCAGTATTGTCTACTCAGACTGGCAGTGGCTCTCCAGGGTCTTTCACATCACCTATTTGCCTACTCTCTTTAACTGGAGATGCCATGGATTGAACCTGGGACCTTCTGCATGCCACGCAGATACTCTACCATTGAGCCACAGCCCCTCCCATGAAAGACCTTCCTCACTTGTTGTAACAGCAGACAGTTCCACAAATACTGCAGCTCCATGTGTTGACTGCTAAGTGCATAGAGGAGATGGATTGAGAAAACTCTGCACAATCCTCCTGGGGTTTAGATGGGAATAACCATGGTTTAAGCTTCTTACCATTATATAACTGATGGCCCGTTCTGTATGTATTCCACTTATGCCCCCCTACCTTTGTGCTCTCATTTCCCCTAATTTATCTTCCCCACACTCTCTCTATTTATCTTCCCCACACTCTCTTGACATAAAGTTCTGAAAAAAGCAGTTTCAAAAAATATTGGGTGCGAAACTTGAAAATAATCCAAAAAATGAGTATATCCCCTTAACCTATATTGCTCTGCATGCATTTCTGAAAAATACAATACTGAATGTTCTTGGTAGTCAATTTTAGATTATGTGAAACAGAATAGGAATTCCCATGCAATAAATATTCACTTAAGTGGAGGTCTAGCTTAGTAAAAAGTCCCTATAGCAGGGTCAGAATACAGAAGAAAGCAACCTAAAATCAATTTTTAACAAAGAATATCCAACCAAGAAAGTCTTACAGTGCAATCCTACACAGAGTTACTCCAGTCTAAGCCCATTTAAATCAAAGTGCTTAGACTGGAGTAACTGCATAGAATTGCAATGTTAATTTACTAATGCATGGCCAGTTGGGGGCCTGGGAGAAATTGTAGGGGGGAATCAGTAACTAAGAAGTTGCCCCCAAACCAAATCTCCCATTACAGAATACTATGACTTCTTAGGGGCTGGAGCAGGCCAATTCCCCCATCCCCTCTCAATTTTACACAAACACCCTTTGCTGATACTCAAGACCCCTCGGCAGGCTGCAATGCATGTCTTCTAGAGAGCTTGCACAGTGTTTATCAGTTTGAGATTTTCATTTTGTTTCATTTTTTAAAAAGAAGAAATGCATACGTATTATTTTCCACCCAGAGTGCAGAACCCAAAGCTTTGTTAGTGGCAACAGGCCCCGTACGACTGCCCTAATGTTAGACACTGGCATTAGAAGGAACAATAACCCACTACCTGCCAGGTTAGTATACAATGCAAAATTTTCAGTGCATTGTTGAACTGCACGATTAAATAGCACTAGATGTTAAGATATGAGATGAGCCCAAATCTTTTCCTCTGGAGTGAAGAGATGTTCACTGAAGGAGAACAGAGGCATTTCAGGAGGGGAATTTCACATGTTACTTTCCTGGCTGTGTCTTAATTAATTAGCCTATTTCAAAGTTTCAAGCGATGCAGAAATTACAGTTCCATCAAAAATCTCATTCCCTGGCTGTTTCTAAACCTCTGGCTGCCAGAAGCCAGGTGGATGGATCATTCCATGTATATGCCTTTTACTACAGCTACTGTTTGCCATTACTGGTTCCTCAGTGGAACAGGCTTCCTCGGGAGGTGGTAAGCGTTCCTTCCCTGGAGGTTTTTAAGCAGAGGCTAAATGGCATCTGTCAGCAATGCTGATTCTATGACCTTAGGCAGATGATGAGAGGGATGGCATCTTGGCCATCTTCTGGGCATGGAGTAGGGGTCACTGGAGTTTTCGGGCGAGGTAATTGTGAATTTCCTGCATTGTGCAGGGGGCTGGACTAGATGACCTTGGTGGTTCCTTCCAATTCTATGATTCTATGAAAGGGAAAAGGCTAGCAGAACCATTGATCTGACGCTGAAGCCAATTTTTTAAAATGCATGCTGAAAGCAATGCTGCTTCAGCACTGTGTTCAGTATCTGACCTGCAAAATTTCAGCTGTGAACAAATAACTGGACAATTCAAACTTCCCACAAATAATAGTGAAGATGAGATAAGAGACCGATCGAGCAAATTCTCAAAGCAACAGCAACACTCCACTAGCATAAAACACCATTTCAGCGAGGAGGACATTCAATGATGGACAAAATGATGCTAGCAACATTGAATCTAGTTTTGCACTGTCCGCGGGGATGATAGGACATTAAAAGTGTATTTCATTTAAATGTAAGATTCCCCGTCCACCAATTCTGCATAGCGTGATAACCCATAATGTTTCTGCAATCCGAACACTGGTTGTTGTGAGACCTTTATCAGAAAGTGGCACAAGTGGGAACTCACAATAAGGAATAAATATACAGGATGCTTTTAGGGTGCTGGCATAAATCTGTGCATGGTTTGCACTTGGATTACTGGAAAGTGTTTGCCTCTGTTTGCCCTTTCAGTAAAGCAACTCAAAGAAGCCCTTTAGTCCCATTAACATCTTTGCCCGTGTAAAGAAACCAGGTTTTCCAACCCACCAGGGTGATTTAATTCCCCTGTCTCGGACCTGGGACCCTGGAATAAATTCCCTTCTTGAAGCTCGACCGAGGTTGGGTTTGGACTCTTACACACGCAGTAGAACACAACAATAAAAGGCAACAGGCTTTATTAAAAGGACTATAGAAAAGGTTCGAGCTTAAATATAAGACAAGTGTGTGTGTGTAAAGTGCTGTCAAGTCGCAGCCGATTTAAGACAAGTAGGTGCATTAAAATAACAAAGTCTAACTCCCTAAGCATAACCTTACATACATGAAGGCAGACAAATCAGCATAAGTGGAAGCATCAAGTACGAGATGCTGCAAGCTGGTTTCAGACCCACTGCTGTTCCTGATGGCATCAAGGGTCATGCAGCGTGGCATAGTGGTTAAGAGCAATGGACTCTGACCTGGAGAACCAGGTTCGATTACCCACTCCTCCACATGCAGCCTGCTGGGTGACCTTGGGCCAGTCATGATTCTCTCAGAACTGTCTCAGCCCCACCTACCACGCTAGGTACCTGTTGTGGAGGGAAAGGAAGGAAAGACGATTGTAAGCTGCTTTGAGACTCCTTAAAGGTAGAGAAAAGCGGGGTATAAAAACCAACTCTTCTTCTTCTCTTCTGTCAGATAGTCATAGACTATAGGAGACTGGACCAGCGACCTCCTGATCAGTGTTGAGCCAATCAAGAACATGATTCAAAAGATGGTTCTCGAAGATGAGCAAGACTCCCCTCTCTCATCTGACCTAGCTGATGGGAGTTCAAGGCAGATTGCTTTGAAACGCAAGGTGCGGTGCAAGCGTTTTATTTTGGCTTGGGAACCGGAAAGGGTTGCCAGGGTTTGATATGGAAACCCCCTCCCGTGTTACTCTCGTGATGACACATCAGGAAGCAGGATATTGTTCCAAGTTTATGTGTTGTGTGTTTGTGAGCTACCTAGAGGCACCTGGTTGGCCACTGTGTGAACAGACTGCTGGACTTGATGGGCCTTGGTCTGATCCAGCATGGCTTTTCTTACGTTCTTATGACCTGATCAAATGGTGATGTTTAAACTGTCAGATTGATTTATACAATCTCTTGACAGCCTGCCATTACTTTCACAAAATGATTATTCTAGCATCCCACCTATCCCTCCAATATACCTTAAAAATTTCAACGTCTTGTTTGAAGATCCACTGCCTGGCCCCATACTGAACTACATTTGGCTCTAGAACAATAGGTTGTAGACCCCTGGTCTAGAGGAGCAGTTCTCAAACTTTTTGAAGTGGGGGCTAACTTCTAAATTTACTGTACTTTGCAGGGGCCACTTGCAAAACAATCCCCTCCCCAGCATGAAATACAACAATCTCACATCAGTTGGCATGGAACAAGTTTATAGGAGAGTCCGTGTGGTGGTTAGAGTTTTAGAAGAAGAGTTGGTTTTTATATGCTGACTTTCTCTACCACTTAAGGGAGACTCAAACCACCTCACAATCACCTTTTAGAATAGGATCTGGGAGACCCAGATTGGAAATCTCATTCTGCCAGGGAAGCTTGCTGGGTGACTTTGGGTCAGTCATACACTGTCAGCCTAACCTACCTCACAGGGTTGTTGTGAGGATACAATGGAGGAAAGGAGAACGACGTAAGCCTCTTTGGGTTCCCATTGGGGAGAAAGGTGGGGTATAAAGGGAGCAAATAAATTTAATAGTATTTTATTTTGCATGCTTAGTATTAGCCTTGGAGGGTGGTGGAGTCCCCGTCTTTGGAGGTCTTTAAGCAGAGGCTAGATAGCCATCTGCCGGGAGTGCTTTGATTGTGGGATCCTGCATGGCGGGGGGAGAGTTGGGGTCACTGGGGATGTGGGGGGAGGTAGTTGTTAGTTTCCTGCATTGTGCAGGGGGTTGAACTAGATGACCCTAGTGGTCCCTTCCAACTCTATGATTCTATGATTCTATTTATAAATATTTAGCATTACCGAGCTGTCGACTGCATTTCAGAACCAGACCCATCATTGGAGAACCACTGCCCTTGATCATCTCAGCATCCTTTAGCACATTGTTTGCAGAGGCTCTGGCATTGCTGCTACAGTTCTGCTAACTGAGTGGGTGGACAGCTGTGTTGGCAAATAAACAGACTCTAGAAAATGGAAGAAGCGTTGTGTAGCATATTGTACCCTATGATTCTATGACTACGCTAAGTCTTCTTCTGTGCCTCCTTAGCCCTTCGTCAAGTCCAGCCTTCCTGTTCTTTTCCCTTCTTCCCAGAAAAGGAGACCTAGTTTTGAATGTGTTTTCTGCAGTAAGGTTGTTTCCTTCAGGAATATAGACAAGTGATCGTCTGCCAGCCCAACAAAAATATATTTTTGTGGGGTCCAACTGGCATAGGACCCCGAGATGGTGGTCTTCCCACCCAGCATCAACTAGGATGCTGATGCTAATTAATATGTTGTCAACACTTTTGTCTAAGAAGGTTTGCATATCAGGATCTTGATTCCGTTTTCTCCAGTACGTTTTATTTTCTGCCTTTCTGCCACTGAGCTCTGAGTGGATGTACTCAGATGTGCAATTCTCCCCTCCCCCATTTTATCCTCACAACAACCCTGTGAGGTATTTTGGGGCCCAGAGAGAGTGGGGAATGGCCCAAAGTCACACAGAATAGCTGAATGGGCCCTTGAACCCAGGGCCCCATAGTCCTATTCTGATACACTTAACACCATGCCATGCTGGTTTTATCTATCAAAGAGGCGTTTTCCATTTGCTTCTATGGAATTACCTTTTACCTTGATACTATATCACCCATTCTACAGAGTCCACATCGCTTTGAATCTCTGGGTAAGTGTCCAGTGTTCTTCATGTGCAGCATTTCAAAGACTTTCCCACAAAGAATACTCCATCTTGCCTTTAACAGAAACCAGCCACTGAAAAATAAATTGGATTCCCCCCTACCCACCCCACTTCCTATGCAGTTTTGCTGTGCTTGAAACCCAAAGAGCATGTAATCCATGACCTGTGATCAATTGTTTCATCCTAGGAAAAAGGATGAAAATGTGGCAAAACTTCCATGATGAAACAGTCTCTTTTTATAGGCAGGTAATTTCATTCCAAGAATATTTATTTTAATAAGACACAACATAATTCATTTAAAGGCATCCTTTTGAACATCTGGAGTGTCCTAGCTGGGCTATAATTAATAACGTATTTAATGGCCCTTGCTGATCAATTTGGCCAGACACTGTAACATAATTAACAAAGGTGTGAAAATGCTGATTGTCACTTCTCCTGTTGTTGTCCTGATGTAAAAGCATAAACTTTTCTTCAGCTTTGCCAGATGCTCAATTTAATGAGAGGGGGCTTTTCTTTGATATAGTTTCAGCAGTAAATGATCAATCAACATGTAGGTGTGTTTTGAAAACCACGTATTTGGTACATGCCAAATCAGTTACTGTGCACAGATCCTAAACATAAGAATGTAAGAAAGGCCATGCTGGATCAGACCAAGGTCCATCAAGTCCAGCAGTCTGTTCACACAGTGGCCAACCAGGTGCCTCTAGGAAGCCCACAAAAAAGTCGACTGCAGCAGCACCATCTTGTCTGTGTTCCACAGCACCTAATATAATAGGCATGCTCCTCTGATCCTGGAGAGAACAGGGATGCATCATGACTAGTAGCCATTTTTACTAGTAGCCATGAATAGCCCTCTCCTCCATGAACATGTCCCCCCTTAAAGCCTTCCAAGTTGGTAGCCATCACCCCATCCTGGGGCAGGGAGTCCCACAATTTAACTATGTGTTGTGTGAAGAAGTACTGCCTTTAAATACGAAGGAGGAGGAGGAGGAGGAGGAGGAGGGTTGGTTTTTATATGCCAACTTTCTCTACCACTTAAGGAAGACTCAAACCAGATTACAATCACCTTCCCTTCCCCACAGCAGACACCCTGTGAGGTAGGTGGGGCTGAGAGAGTGTGACTAGCCCAAGATCATCCAGTTGGCTTCATGTGTAGGAGTGGGGAAACAAATCCAGTTCACCAGATTAGCCTCTGCCGCTCATGAGGAGGAGTGGGGAATCAAGCCCGGTTCTCCAGATCAGAGTCCACCGCTGCAGAGTCCACTTAGCATGTATGCAATCTCTTCTGCACTTGCTTAACATTGGCAGTGTGCAAGCAAACACACACAGTGTGCAATCTACACCTTCCCTTACACTGGTGTGAGCCACACCGTTGCCACCAAGAGGTCCTGGACGGCACAGATGACACGCAGACAGATGGCACGCAGATGATGACACACATCAGAACTCCAGCACATGCTTCTCAGCAGCGCCAGGGAACCCATTGATGGGGCTGATCCCCAAGGCGCGCTGAGAATATCGCCTGCGCCCATTGAGGAGGAGAGGAAGCTGAGGCATGTTGCCGCTCCATTTATTCATGGGAAGTTTTGCCTTGGATTTGCTGCTCTCTAGATGCACATTTCCCCCATCCAAATTCTCAAAACTCGAAAAAAAAAATCCCTCATGCAGAGTTTTGAAAATTCAAATGGGGGAAATGTGCATCTAGGGAGCGGCAAATCCAGGGCAAAACGTCCCATGCATAAATGGCCTATGATTCTATTGCCATGTATGCATGGGAGGTTTTGCCTTGGATTTGCTGCTCTCTAGATGCACATTTCCCCCATCCAAATTCTCAAAACTCGGGGGGGGGAAATCCCTCATGCAGAGTTTTGAAAATTCAAATGGGGGAAATGTGCCTCTAGGGAGCGGCAAATCCAGGGCAAAACGTCCCATGCATAAATGGCCTATGATTCTATTGCCATGTATGCATGGGAGGTTTTGCCTTGGATTTGCTGCTCTCTAGATGCACATTTCCCCCATCCAAATTCTCAAAACTCGAAAAAAAAAAATCCCTCATGCAGAGTTGGCCATTTATGCATGGGACGTTTTGCCCTGGATTTGCCGCTCCCTAGATGCACATTAGCCCTGACCTGGAGGGCCCAGGCTAGCCTGATCTCGTCAGATCTCAGAAGCTAAGCAGGGTCAGCCCTGGTTAGTATTTGGATGGGAGACCACCAAGGAAGTCCAGGGTTGCTGTGCAGAGGAAGGCACTGGCCAACCACCTCTGTGAGTCTCTTGCCATGAAAACCCCAAAAAGGGGTCGCCATAAGTCGGCTGCGACTTGACAGCACTTTACACACACACACACACACAGATGCACATTTCCCCCATTTGAATTTTCAAAACTCTGCATGAGGGATTTTTCACTGGGCATGGGAGAGAACTCCCGATTCTTTCGGTGGAGGTGACTTGAGTCCCCCAGAGACGCACAGGCGCTCTGCTGGGTGCACAAATGGACGGCGGGGGAGGGGACGAGGGAGGATGCGGAGGGAGGGATGGAGCTGCCTCCCCAGATCCCCGAGAGGGAGCCAGGGACCGGCTGGGGAGGGCGATCCCGTGCGCGAAAGCTCTGGTGCAGACCCGGGCTTTGGGGCATTGGGGCTGAGAGCGCCTAGCCGCCGCCGGGCCGCTGTCCAAGGTGCTGATCTGTCCACGGTGCTGATCCGCCCCGCTGCCCCCACTCACCTGCCAGAGCGGCGGCTCCGAGGAGGCTGAGCAGCGCCAGGGAAGGAGGCACCATCGCCGGGCGGGACGCGCTGGGCTTGCAGGCGAGGGCTGAAGCTGCTTCGCCCACCGGCTGCTGCCTCCTGGCCGCGGCTCCGCTCTATTTAAGGGAGGGGGGGGACCCACGCCAGAGCCGGGCGGGGGCAGGAGCGTGCGTCATCGGTGGACCCCGGGGGGAAGAGAGAGGCCCGGGCGGAGAGTCCCCGGGACACGAACACAGGGACACATGCAGCTGCCTCGTACTGAACCAAGACCCTTGGTCCATCCAAGTCAGTATCCTTTTTTTAAAAAAAAAATTATTAAATTTTTTATAAATTTATTAAATTTGTATAACATAAAAAGAAAATTAACAATTAATAGAACACACACACACAAAAAGAATAAACAAAAATAACAAAAATCTACTCGACTCAGACCGGCAGCGCCTCTCCAGGGTCTCAGGCAGGGGTCTTTCGCATCACCTACCTCCCTTTAACTGGAGAGGCCGGGGATTGAACCTGGGACCTTCGGCATGCCAAGCTAGAGGCTCTGCCGCCGAGCCACGGCCCCTCCCCAAGGATGCCTGAGACGGAGAGCTTGCGTTCTCCGCCAGCCCCTGCACTGAGCCGCCCCTTCCCCAGCCAGGGTCTACCCCCGTACTTTTCATCTGCTTAGCCCTGACTCCCCCTCCCCAAAAATTAGCAGTTAGCACGACTGCGGGAAGAGCTTCACCAGGATATGCCACGGGACTTGGATCTAGAAGGATTTCCCTTTGATGTCTGAGCGTCTCATTGCTACGCAGTTTTCCTTACCGCCCTCCCCCACGCAGAGGCATTATTTAAAAAAAAACAACACCCTCTTTGACAGGGATACCCCTCTCCCCTCCTCTCTCTAACATAAACACGTACGATAATATAACCCCCCCCCCCATGTCTGTAAAGGTGGGGGGCACCTAGAGACGAACTGCACAGACCCTGCCCGAAAAGGGTTTCCCCAAAGCCTAGGAAACTCCTGGTCTCCTGTGCAAAAGGAACGGTCTTCCCGCCTGCAGCTTCATTCATCCGCCCTGGCTCAGGCGCTCCCCCCCACTCTCTGCGGAGAGATTTGTGCCAAATAAGCCCCATCTGCGGCCGTCAAGTTTTGTCGCCTCTGCTGATTTGATCCGAGGAGCCGACAGACACGCTCCGCACCCCAGGGAGGTCTTTCCGCCAAAGCCATCGCCTCTAAGAGGTAATAGCCTCTTACTTGAAGCGTTTGTGATGATGGAACACGAAGGGAACAGGCCCCAGAGAGATGGGGAGGCCATAGGTAAGGGTTTCTTCTCTTCCTCGCAGTTTGATTATTCCTGGGGAGGGTGGAATGGCCAGGGCGCTCTTCCCTTCAGGTTAAGGGTCTGGTCCTGGTCTCGCCAAACCCCAGTGCTGACAAGAAATAGCAGCAAGCCCCTTGCGTCTCTCCATTAACTGCCTACAGCGTTTAACATGAGGCCAGCTCTGGTATAGCAAAGGCCCAGTGGGGTGTTGCCAAAGCAGGGCAGTATCCAGAAATGTCCATTAGAAGCCTGTTCCTCAGTGGAACAGGCTTCATCGGGAGGTGGTGAGCTCTCCTTCCCTGGAGGTTTTTAAGAAGAGGCTAGATGGCCATCTGTCAGCAATGCTTAGGCAGATGATGAGAGGGAGGGCTCCCTGGCTATCTTCTTGGCATGGAGTATGGGTCACTGGGTGTGTGTATGGGAGGTCGTTTGGAATTTCCTGCATTGCGCAGGGGGTTGGACTAGATGACCCTGGTGGTCCCTTCCAACTCTATGATTCTATGATTCTATGAAGTAATATCCAGAAGACTGGATATTAGGAAATGTTTTTTACAGTAAGAGTTGTTTGACAGTGGAATCAGCTACCCAAGGAGGTGGTGAGCTCCCCCTCACTGGCAGTCTTTAAGCCGAGGCTGGACAAACACTTGTCATGGATGCTCTAGGCTGATCCTGCATTGAGCAGGGGGTTGGACTAGATGGCCTGCATGGCCCCTTCCAACTCTATGATTCTATTATTCTAAGTAATCACAATTTCCAACTATGAGATCACATGGGGGAATCATCCTTATTCTTGTTTCTGTTATTTGTATGTGGTTTGTCTCTTTTTATTTTATTTAATTCATTGATACCTGGCCTTTTTTCCCAATGGGGACCCAAAGAGGCTTCCATTGTTCACCCCTTCTCCATTTTATCCTCACAACAACCCTGTGAGGTAGGATAGGCTGAGAGTGTATGACTGGCCCAAGGTCAGGCTTCATGTGGAGGATTGGGGAATCGAACCTGGTTTTCCGGATTAGAGTCCGCCACTCTTAGCCACTGCTACACCATGCTGGCTCTCTCACTATCAATAACTAAGCAGTATTAAAATGGCAAATCTAGTTATCCCCAAGGCAAATGTTATTTCTGATGTAATTCATATACATCCGGGTTCCACAGGCTTTTGACATCATGGGATTCTGGTCAAGGAAACAATGGGCCAAGCATCCCCTATGATTTATTAGGTATATCGAACTCAGCTCCTGCTTGACCTTACTTTGGGGACCAGCAGGTCAATGTGCTAAAATAGAATACAACAGCTTCAGTCCAGCAGAGGAATATCTGTGTAACGAAAGCAGAGGAATAGTTTTTTGCCAATTTCTCCCTCCTAGTGCAGACACTCCCATGTTCTTGTGGTTCGCCCTTTCCCCAGGGGCAGCATTACAGGGGCATTTGAGACTGCAGCAGGTGGATGGAGCAACCTCACCATAGCTGAGGTTAGATCTAAGCCTACTGTAGGAGAACACTATTATTCCCATTTTTAAGGTAAAGCATTATCTGTTATTGAAACTCAAAACAATGTTCTGAGATCCCAGCAATATTTGAAGAAGTGCATTGATGGTTCCTTGGAGGAAGCTACTGATACAAGGTGATGTCTGTATTACAGTGTGTGAATGATGCTATTGAGAGAAATTGGTAAAAACCACTCCTAGCACACTCAAGGACAAAACCGGAACTTAAAATGGTCTTCACAACATAGTCCTAGAGCAAGATAATTGAAAACGTCAACAACAGCCTAATTGTCCCAGATTCCAATCACCAGATAAGTACACTATTTAAACTACTTCTGGGTACCTCTGGTACACATTGCATTTCCATTTTTATGGGACTGCGTGGTTCTTGAATAGCTCCAGGGAAGTGAAAAGCTAATTGTTGTGGCATATCCCACACTTTCATAATAAACAACAGACCACTCACAGAGGTCCTAAATATGGAAGAGATGCCAAGTGGTACGCACAACTTAGAAGAAGCCAACAGCTTTATTCTTTGGAATGCCTTTGATATCTACAAAAAGGACCTTGATGCCAAGCTGGATATCTATTTCTATGGAGACAGACAGTTTCACGGTCTTACTTGGATGCTATGCCTTCATGTCACCATTTGCCACCCTACTCCAAAAGCCAGGTGAGAGTGTGGCCATACCTAATGCTTATAAAATGGTTAGGGAAGAAGTGGGCAAAGTCTCTTTGTTTGGTACTCCCATTCAAAAGAACTAACAAGACTGGAGGGGGCGGTTTGGTGGTGGACTCTGATCTGGAGAACTGGGTTTGATTCCCCGCTCCTCCACATGAGCGGTGGAGGCTAATCTGGTGAACTAGATTTGTTTCCCCACTCCTACACATGAAGCCAGCAGGGTGACCTTGGGCTAGTCACAGTTCTCTTAGAGCTCTCTCAGCCCTACCTTCCGGAAGGAAGGAAGGAAGGAACGAACGAACGAAGGCAACTTTGGAGTTCACTGAATTAAGAATGATATTTCCATAAATGTATTCTCCCTGAAAATGTCACCATTCCTCCCATCTTCTCCTGACAGCTCTTCAGCTGGGTTTGCCTGCTCTGGGCAGTAGATGTAACATCTTTGTTATAAAGATGCTTATGTGTGATTTCCAAAAGAAAAATAAAGATCCACATTGAGATCTAATTCAGAAATAACTCTCCCATAAATGATATTTGAAAGGGTTTCTGTTTCTCAACTTAAAAAAAAAACTGATTTATTTTTTATTACAGTGTGATAGTGGCTCGATCTGATCAGAAACATCTCCAGCACATCTGGAGTTGTCACTTCTGGAATCAATCAGTGCAAATTTCCCCATTTGCTCTCTGGCAATGACAGATCAGGTGATCTGTTTATAAAAGAAAACGAAAGCAGACCATAACCTGTCACAGAAACTGAACCAGCAAGCGTATTAACACAGCAATCAATTCTGGTTTAAATTTAACAACGGTTCAGAAATCATCTGAAAGAAGGCACCGTTTCCCACTAATTGGGCATATCTTATAAATAATGAGGACTGATTAAAGCGGGGGCAGGCACTTTTTGAAGGGAGAAGCTTGCTCTCCAAGCAGAAGTGGCAGGTGATGGTGCCACAACAAAAACCAGAGTCCTTTCTGGAGCTTCTTTCCTGTTTATTCCAGGGTACTAGAAAGTCCGGGAGGGAAAGCAGCATGGTATATAGCCTGGTCTCATTGGATTTCAGAAGCTAAGCAGGGTCAGTACTTGGAAGGGAGACCACCATGAAAGACTCTGCAGAGGAAGGCAATGGCAAACCACCTCTGCTCCTCACTTGCCTTGAAAGCCCCTTGCTGGGGTCGCCATAAGTCGGCTGCGACTTGAGGGCACTTGACACACACATTAGAGGGTCATCCCTGTCTGCCTCTCCTTGTTGAGCAAAATACTGTAAATTAGACAGACTCCAGATGAGGCTCTAGCAGTCATTGGGTTGGATCTTACCAGCTTTCCCGCTGACACAAGAAGAAGAGTTGGTTTTTATACCACACTTTTCTCCACCTTAAGGAATCTCAAAGCGGCTTACAATCACAATCCCCTCCAACAGGCACCTTGTGAGGTAGGTTAGGCTGAGAGAGTTCTGAGAGAACTGTGACTGACCCAAAGTCACCCAGCAGGCTTCATGTGGAGGAGTGGGGAATCAAACCCAATTCTCCAGGTTAGACTCCATTGCTCTTATCCACTACACCATGCTGGAAGAGCATGCCCCTTTTGATTGCTGTGCTGAGGATCAGGGGACCCATGTGGACAAGATACCACATGTGACAGAGCCACAGCTAGGAGGAGACTTGGGTAAGAACATAAGAAAAGCCATGCTGGATCAGACCAGGTCCATCAAGTCCAGCAGTCTGTTCACACAGTGGCCAACAAGGTGCCTCTAGGAAGCCCACAAACAAGACCGCCCCTCCTCCCTTGTGCCCCAGTGGAAAAGCCGCTAGGATCCAACTTTCCATGGCAGCGTGGGCATTCAAACCTGGGTCTCCCAGATCCTAGTCTGACACTAACCACTACACCACACTGATTCTTATAGGCAGGGCTAAGGCTGCTTGTCTAAGAATAGGGAGCAAGCCTATTCTCTGTAGAGATAGTATGATAAACCATACTACTGCTTTCCTGCTTCAGATTAGTGACTTGGGCAGAGACAACAGGTAGCAGAGATTTATCTGTTAATGCCGAGTTCCCTTTTCACAGTCTCAGCATCCTAGGCTAGCCAAACTGTCTTCATAATTCACATATTTAAATATTTATAGAGCTTCATTTCTAAATAAGGCCGTGGCTCAATAAAGAATAATATTACTTCGGAGGATGCTAAGCTGTGCTAGAAGATTCACGGAGGCTAATTTCAGCCCTGTAAATTAAAGATACCTGTACGTGCATCATAATATAGTATCTCCATAGGAGCCATTAGGAGCTTAGTAAATAAGCATTAAAAAAAAAAACACAACCAAATCTTATTTCAATACTTATTTGCTCTTTGCTCTGCACTGAACTCCTCTCTGTCTCCTCTCACACTGTGTGGGATTTCTCTCATAATTATTTTTATGGATTTCATAAGAAAGAGTCATAGCAAGGCTTTGGCAAAAAACCCTGCATTCCAAAGAGGAGTGCATTCCAGTTCATCCTTGCAGCTCATTCATGCTAGTATATCTTGATAGCCTACAACATGACAACCTTCTCACTGCATATATGAAAAGATGATTTCGCACCCCCCTGCCAGCTATCCATGGGTGATGCTCGTGCATTTATTTCAAAGTAGCCAAGGTTGGTCCCAGCATTAAGGGGACCCTGGGCAGAGAATGCTCAGGGGACCCCTCACCTCCTCTGCCCACCACCAGGACCCTTGCTCACATTCCCTTCCTGCTCCCACCCACGTAACCTACACCTTCCGCTGTATCCTTCCTCTGCCCGCTCATGACCCTTCCCTCCACCCATACTCACAGCTACCTGCATACCTTTTTCTCAGCAATGAGGAAAGTGCACACAGGCAGGTAGCAGAAGAAGTGCTTGGGTGGGGGTCAAAAGCAGTGGGCCCTGCCAGAAGCTCATGGTATGCTGACACCAGGCTTGAAGGTGGCATTTATAGGCTTCCCAGGTAGGGTTGCCAAGTCCCTCTTCGCCATCGGTGGGAGGTTTTTGGGACGGAGCCTGAGGAGGGTGGGGTTTGGGGGGGGACTTCACTGCCATAGAGTCCAATTGCCAAAATGGCCATTTTCTCCAGGTGAACTGATCTCTAGCAGCTGGAGATCAGTTGTAATAGCAGGAGATCTCCAGCTAGTACCTGGAGGTTGGCAACCCTACCTGGAACTTTAACTGAAGATGCCAGGGATTGAACCTGGGACCTTCTGCATGCCAAGCAGAGGCTCTACCACTGAGCCACAGCCCCTCCCAGAAGCCACATAGAATGGTGGCTACAGTGAGGGGGCAAATCAGAGTAGACTGAGTGGAAAAACTGATAGGATCCAATCCCATGACTTCAAGTTGGTTTATTAACCACAGTTGACTATGATTCCACATGATGGACATGGATACATGAAGCTGCCTTATAATGAACTAGACCACTGTCCAACAAGGTCAGTATTGTCTATTCACACTGGCAGCGGTTGTTCGAAGTCTCACATCGATGTATTTCACATCCCTTCCTACTTAATACTTTTTTTTAAACCAGAGATGCCAGTGATTGAACCTAGGACCTTCTGCATGCCAAGGAGGCGCTCTACCACTGATCCACAGCACCTCCCCAAATTACGTATGAATGACAACATCCTGGCTTAATCCTAGCTTGTTCCACAGACCACTCTAAGGCATTCCCCAGATACAGATTTGCCTAGCCAGGGTGAATGTTTGTTGAGGCAAACCATGGATTGTGATAATCTGTAAGCCAAATCCTGGTTTTCCAAACTAAATGCCATTAAAATAAACCATGTCTTTGCTTTCTGTCTGAACTAAGCCAATGTACATGCAGCACTTTGACCATTCAGAAGTTCTAAACAAATAACGAATATTAGAAAAGTAAAGATGGACAGGAAGCAAGTAGGAAGGTCTTTTTTTGGAGAATGACAGAAACTCAAACTCCACAGCTGCTAAAAGGTATACCACCCTATTATTTCCTAAAAACAGAACATTCTCCAAGAAATTGGGGGTGGGGGTAGGGAGGATTTAGTTCCGTTCATTCTGTGCAATTGTCTGAACACTTACTACCTCCTGCAAGACAGACACATGCTTCTTAAGCATCATTTAAGTCTTAAGCTGATGTGCATGGTTCATAAATAGCCAAGTCAGATATTAAAAACACCTCCCTCTATGACTGATGGCTAATGTCCCCGGATGATGAACCAGATGATTCTGATTTAACAGCATTACAGCTTCTATCCCTGCTGTTTCTACCAGAGCCATGTGAGAGATCTCTATCAATTCCCCGCTCCCCAAGTTATCTTCTGTACTGCTCTATAAGAGAAGCCAATCATGTTAATGAAATTAGAAGCCCTGCTGTCGTGGTAACGCTGACAGGTACACTGAAGCACACTGAATCGTTACCAGGAACATCACTATGCTACAACATCTGCACCTATAATGTTTTTTTTTAACAAATACAGTGAAGATCTTCTATAAGCCTTTCACTTTGGAAATGTCTTTGTAGATAGAATTACGCATAGTAGGAACTATCTGGTGAGCTGGACTGACAGACAGAAAAGGTACCAAAGACGCTGCCTCAGAGGGTGGTGGAGTCCCCGTCTTTGGAGGTCTTTAAGCAGAGGTTGGATGGCCATCTGTCGGGAGCACTTTGATTGTGGGATCCTGCATGGCAGGGGGTTGGACTCGATGGCCCTTGTGGTCTCTTCCAACCTTGTGTGATTTTGTGGTCCTTCAGCTTATGGGGAAAGTTCTTGGAGGACAATCAGTGGGCGGCCAGGAGCAAGCCGAACCAAAGGGTGTTGACCTACTCCAGGGTCTTCTTGGCTTGGACTTGAACAGCAGTGATAACAAGGGGTAAAGCTTTTCTTCTTGCCTTAACCCACAACACTAAGTCTGGGCCCAAGACTGGGTGCTCAGCACAGACCTGAGAGGCAGCAGTGTAGAAGAAGGTCAAGTCCAACCTTGAAGAAGAAGAAGAAGAGTTGGTTTTTATATGCCGACTTTCTCTACCACTTAAGGAAGTATGAAACCGGTTTACAATCACCTTCCCTTCTCCTCCCCACAACAGACACCCTCTGAGGTAGGTGGGGCTGAGAGAGCTCTAAGAGCTGTGACTAGCCCAAGGTCACCTAGCTGGCTTCATGCGTAGGAGTGGGGAAACCAACCTAGTACACCAGATTAGCCTCCGCCGCTCATGTGGAGGAGTGGGGAATCAAACCCGGTTCTCCAGATTAGAGTCCACCACTCCAAACCACTGCTCTTAACCACTACACCACGCTGGCTCCTTGACCCCAAGAATCACTTGGGTTGGGTCACTCTTGGGCCATTTTAATTTTCCTGTCTGCCCCTGCAAAGAAGATGTCTTGCAAGTACCAAACAAAACAGACGTCCAGTGGCACCTTAAAGATTGACATTTATTTCAGCACGAGATTTTGTGAGTTGCAGCTCACTTCTTCAGATACTATAGAAATTATTTTTGGAGAATTTTTTTTTTTTACAGGGAAAATTACAGGAGCAAGGGGAAGAGAGGAGTCGAGCCAGAGAGAGGCTTGGTGTGAATCCTGTCATAAATCTTTCAAGGGTGATTCTCGGTGTAAGGGACTGAAACTGGTTGTTATACACAATGGATGAGGAGAGAGGTCAGCGGTTCAAGACGCTCTTAGGGTACAAAGAAATATTGAAGCAGGATCAAGGCATTTAAGAAAATGCCATCCATACAGTTTTATAGTATGATAAAATATATTAAGAATAGCCAATTAAAATTTGTAATAAGTGGGTCCTGTAGAGCTATTAGAAATTGTAGTGAGGAAATCCAAGCCTCTGTTTACGCCAGGATAACAGGGAGTGTTTAATTTCTTAATGAGTTCTAATTCAGCACTTTTGCATTGTATGTTCCCTTTGAAGTTTTGTTTTTGTTTTGTTTATAGAACTGTGTCTTTCTGCAACAATATCCGTGGAAATTAAAAAAGTTCCCCTACTGGTTTCTGAATGCTGTGATGTTTTATGTCAGATTTGAGTTCATTGATTCCCTCATGCATGAACCGACCCTTTTGAAATACCACCCTCTGGATTTACACTCAGGAAACAATTATTCTTAAAGCTGGAGACTTAAGGCTGGAAGTCTGGTCAGACCTGGAAAAATTACGATTCCTGGATATGTCTTTCAAAAAGGAATGGTAAGAAAACTATCACCATTTCCTTGAACTTCACCCTCTGTCTTACAGTTCCATTCTAAGCTTATCTACACCTTTCTAAGTCTGTTGAAGCCAATGGATTTATAAGGATGTCACTCGAATTGGGATTATATCCTTCATTACTTACAGCGAACATTCGCTGCTGTAGAGGTTCCCATTCTTGCAGAGCACTGCCACCTGCTATCAATGAACATATCAGACCAGCATTAAAAATAGCAAACAGCTAAGAACACACTGAATCAACTTGAAACAGTTTTTTTTTTTACAAAATTAACCCACACAATTGCCTACACATAACACAGGAAGGGAATACATTTACACAGTCTGCAAGTTGGCTGCTGCATGCTCAGTTTACTAACCATATGCCACGGCACAGTCATATACTCTGAAGTGTTGGAAAATGCAGAGCCACCAAGGGGGAGACAGCTGTTGCAATCCCTTTCATTAGAACATTCCTTATTTTAAAAAAACCAAATAGATCAGCACTCAGTTGCCTGGCAGAGTCTGTCTTTGCCTAACAACCATCAGGCAGTCTCTGCATGAATCAGTTCCACATTTCTAAAAGTGGATATAAGAACATAAGAAAAGCCATGCTGGATCAGACCAAGGTCCATCATGTCCAGCAGTCTGTTCACACAGTGGCCAACCAGATGCCTCTAGGAAGCCCACAAACAAGATGACTGCAGCAGTACCATCTTGTCTGTGTTCCACAGCATCTAATATAATAGGCATGTTCCTCTGATCCTGGAGAGAATAGGTATACATCACGACTAGTATCCATTTTGACTAGTAGCCATGTATAGTCCTCTCCTCCATGAACCTGTCCACTCCCTCTTAAAGCCTTCCAAGTTGGCAGCCATCACCACATCCTGGGGCAGGTGATCTAGGGGAGATTTTTAAATGACACACTATGACTTTATGGGATGAGGCTAAAGTTCCCAGTTTTCATCTTCCAGTTCCTTCTTTGCAAATCCAAACACAAAAATTGATACTTAAAAAGTTCTCCACTCCAAAGTAAGCTTTGGACCATCACAAATGATACATTCCCAGATTTGGGGACTCTGCCCATTAAGTAGACCTGTGCTGTTCCCCTGGATTTCGCGCTATCTGCTGCAAAATGGGGTGCCACCAGAAAAAAATAAAGATTAAGAAATGAGAGGAAGATGCACCCTCCAAAATTTGGTCACTCCTTAATCATACACCTGTAGACTTTGGGGACAGTTACCTGCAAGGACTCAATCAAGAAAGCCAAGGCCTTCAGTTTGTAAGACCTGGGCAAAGCTGTGAATGATAGAACGTTTTGGAGGACATTGATTCACAGGGTCACCATGAGTTGGAAGCAACTTGACAGCACCTCACACACACACACACACACACACACACACACACACACACACACACACACACACGTTTCCCTATGTGGGCAAATAGCACCACTAGGAGGCAGATTTACACTGGAGAATGGGCATGGGGCAGAGTTAAACTTCGCCCAGAACTGCAGTCCCGATCCAAATCAATCCCACCCACCCCCGCTCCTGTTTGGAGAAGAAAGAGCAGATTCGACCATGCCTCACCAATGTCTCATTTAGTTTGGGCACAGAAGCTTCAGACAGCAACAAGTGTACCTTTAGCAGAGGGCCACAGGAGAACATCCAAGGAATCTCCCTTTTGAGAGGGAATATGATAACCATCTTCAAGTACTTGAAGGGCTGTCATATAGAGGATGGTGCCAAGTTGTTTTCTGTTACCCCAGAAGGTCGGACCAGAACCAACAGGTTGAAATTTAATCAAAAGAGTTTCCATCTAGACATTAGGAAGAATTTTCTAACAGAGCAGTTTCTCAGTGGAACAGGCTTCCTCGGAAGGTGGTGGGCTCATCTTCCCTGGAGGTCTTCTAGCAGATGCTAGATGGACATCTGTCAGCAATGCCGATTCTATGACCTTAGGCAGATCATGAGAGGGAGGGCATCTTGGCCATCTTCTGGGCATGGAGTAGGGGGTCACTGGGGGTGTGGGGCAAGGTAGTTGTGAATATCCTGCATTGTGCAGGTGGTTGGACTATATAGCCTTGGTGGTCCCTTTCAACTCTATGATTCTATGATTCTTCTGTTTCCCGTTTGCAGCCCAGGTATTTTGATGCACAAAGTACTGCAGCCACAAAGTGGCTACAATCACTATCCAAATATCTGCATCTGTTCACATCAAATGCAGAAGCTAAGAGCGAGAGAGAAAACGAATGTATAATTTAGTGAATCTCAAAACTGAGTGGGCAGAAACCCTCCCTTAGGCAGACACAGACTTACAAGGTCCTCCAGGCAGAGAAAGATGTTCACTCGGCATAAATTGCAAGGAGGGGCTATTTTTGCAGGGAAGAGCATAAAACGTTTTTTAGAGGTTGCATGGTCCTGGTTTTCCTTTACAGCAGCCTCCTTGCATCTGGGTGGATAAGATCCAAAGCTCAGGCTAAGCAACACAAAGAATTATGGATCTGGGAAAGGGATCTGTAGCCCTTTCTGGGAAAATAATTGTGTCAGTGGTGGAAAAGTTTCCTTACCTGGATTGTTTTTCAAGGCTCGGATCTAGATAGGGAACAGGGTCTGAGGGCCAGATGACAAGTTACAAGGAGATCCATGATCCAGTTTTCTCATGTGTTTTTGAACCTTAAAAAGCATGCCGGGGAAGGATAATTTGGATGGGGGTCATGGTGCCAGGGGAGATTTTCTTTAATCCTTCCCCACATTTTCTTGATAGCAATCAGCTGCCTGTTCCCAACAGCTATTAGCCTGATAAGGGAAAAAGACAGGCACTCCTGTTGCACCTCTTTTCTTTTCCCCTTCCTGCTGGAGTTAATAGCAACTTGGGAGAAGGGGGTTTGCACCAATTAAATGGAAATGGTTTTTAAAACTCTGCTCTCTGATCCAAATAATAAGGACTTGCAAATACTTCTTTAGAACACTTCATCAGACCACATCAGGAACGTCTGGCTTAATGACTGTCCGGCTTTCTTCATGCAACACATAGTCAAATTGTGGAACTCTCTGCCCCAGGCTGTGGTGATGGCTACCAATTTGGAAGGCTTTAAGAGGGGAGTGGACATGTTCATGGAGGAGAGGGGTATTCATGGCTATTAGTTAAAAATGGATACTAGTCATGATGCATACCTATTCTCTCCAGGATCAGAAGAGCATGCCGAATATATTAGGTGTTGAGGAATACAGGCAGGATGGTGCTGCTGCAGTTGTCTTGTTTGGGGGGCTTCCTAGAGGCACCTTGTTGGCCACTGTGTGAAGACTGCTGGACTTGATGGGCCTTGGTCTGATCCAGCATGGCTTTTCTTATGTTCTTATGATTTGATCCTGAGGTGTTCAGAATGAGAAATCAGATACTCAGCAGGCTAGCCACTGAAAATCTCAACAGCTGGTGTTCTTCTAAGCACAAATGCCAAAATCTCATTCTGCCTGAGAAATCTGCGCCCCCTTCCACCACCCTCAAGAGTCTGGTAGTAACTGGTAGAAGAGAAGAATCGCTGTACAGAATCAAACCTTCATTATTCCTATTTTCAAAAAGATCTTTGAAAAGTGGTGTGAATCTAATGTTTCTTTCTTCCTCCAACAAATGGCTCTTCTTTCAACAAAAGAGTATTTTAAGTTAGAGGAAGGCTTCAAACTTTGCTCAATGGAGCAGTAGTCTAGGGGTAAGATCCACCCCAATTTGCGGCAGGATGGTTTGGGGAATGTGTCAAAGGCAGGAAATTAAATGCTAGGTTTTATGGGAATCTATGAAGATGCTCTGTGGTGATGGAGAGAACAATGATGAAGACGAGAGAGGTGTACATCTGCTGCCGTAAGAATTGTTTTAATGATCTCAAAATGAGAATGATCGGGAAGAATGCCTAGCTATGTTCACCTTGATATCAAAGACCTTCCTGGTGTAGCTGCGTTAATGGCAAATGCCTGAGGAGTACAAATGACTTTCTGCTGGGTCATCCAGTCCATTAGGCGATAACGAGGGAAATGCTGCTGAATCATTATCCACATCTCTCTATTCATCACAGCAAGCCAGATTCATAATCAGTAACTGGCAGATTCACATTTATGTAAAAAATATGTTTAAAGCACCTTATTCTAAAAGATATTCTTTTTTTTCCTCGTTGAATACAGAAAAAATGTAAACAATAACAGAGATGGAGCATTAATGAACCAACCAAGCACTGTTGTTGTAGAGGTATGAGTGGAAGCATCTAAGCAAGGAAGTATTTATATTAAATATAGAATAATAAATATTAAATATTTATACGCTGCTTTTTCCCATGGCTCAAGGCAGCTTACAAGTCCCAGTTTAAGACCAACAAAACACAATTAAACCCCAAATAACTCCCCCCTCCCTCAGTAAAAATGCCTTGTGGCTTAACACCCCATTAAAAGCTCTTGCAAACAAAATGGCATTGCAGGACCTCCTAAAGTGTTCTAGAGATGGTGCCCCGTTACTTCCTCAAGATTGTTCTACAAGATGGCAGCTGCAAGTAGAAAAGCTGTGTTGTCTAGTCAATGCCAGGCAGGCTACCTTAAGCAAGGGAGGAGCCAGTAGGCGGAAACCTGAGGATTGTCGTTGGGGACATGTGGGAAGAGATGATCATTTCGACACATGGGTCCTAGATCAGGAAGGGCTGTAAAGGTTCTAGTCTGCACCTTGAAGTGAACTTGTAGACCAATTGCCAGATAATGTAGCTAATTTAAAACCAGTGAGATATGTTCCTATCAGCTAGCCCCCAATGATAATCGGGGTGCCGCAGCTGCAGTTTCCAGGTTGTCCCCATGCCCACCCCAACATAGAATGCATTACAGAAACGGCGTATTGAACACTGATACTGTTGTCAGAAATCTGGCGGCAGATCATCTCCTCCACCCACCCCCAATGAGTCAAATGCTTTTGGCACGAAGCAAGCCAGCAAGCAGAACTGGTCAATAATTCTGCCGTTGAAATCAATGGCAAAATGAACCACTTTATTGGGGTGATCTGCATACTATCGTGTCCGAAGAGGACACTGGGGCATTCTTCCTTTGTCTATGATACAGTACAAAAGGATCAGAGGACCCAAAGACCACATGCAGGGTCCACCAGTCTTTTATCAATGGCCCACACAGACTTCCATTCCCACTCACAGGTTGCTTGTTCCAATTAAAGGAAAGAACATTCCACTAGAGTACTCTACTGCTAAAGTAGAAGAATTTAGAAGATCTTGGCTCTCCTTTGACAATGCTGTTAAACTGCAAAGAATTCAAAAGAATCTAGGTAGTTGAAAGCTAGACTGGGAATTCTGAACTGGGTTTGTTTCCCCACTCCTACATATGAAGCCAGCTGGGTGACCTTAAGCGAGTCACACTCTCTCAGCCCCACCTACCCCACAGGGTGTGTTGTGGGGAGGGGGAGGGAAGGTGATTGTAAACTGGTTTGATTCTCCCGTAAGTGGCAGAAAAAGTCAGCATATAAAAACCAACTCTTCCGCTGCCCTTGCTCAGCTTTGAAGCTCCCAGGTTGACCTGGGGAAATCACTCTCTCTCAACAAAACATACCTTACACAATTGTTCCAACGATCACACATCAGTCGAAGCGCTTTGGAGAAAAGGCAGGACTACAACAGGGAGGACTACGACAGGGGAGGGCTGTGGCTCAGTGGAAGATCCTCTGCTTGGTGTGCAGAAGGTTCAGGTTCAAACCCCGGCATCTCCAGTTAAAAGGACCAGACAGTGCTGTGAAAAAGCTCTGCCTGAGACCTTGGAGAGTTTTTTTTTTTCCGGAGGAGCTGTGGCTCAGTGATAGAGCATCTGCTTGTCATGCAGAGGATCCCAGGTTCAATCCCTGGCATTTCCAGTTAAAGGGATCAGGCAAGTAGGTGATGTGAAAGACCTCTATCTGAGACCCTAGAGAGCTGCTGCCGGTCTGAGTAGACAACACTGACTTTGATGGACCAAGGGTCTGATTCAGTATAAGGCAGCTTCATGTGTTCAAGCAGTCAAGCTCTGCACCACCCAACAGCTTAATGTCTGTAAGATATATCACTCACGACAAAATAAGAGCGTTAAGTCAAAAACCTGAAGATCCAATCTTGCCTTCCGATTACTGTCAGTCACTGCAAACCCCTTGGAAATTATCCAAGCAGCAAATACACCCCCCCATCTCCTACAATATAATTTACTCTTATTGAGACTGGGAGAAAAAACCTCTAGCTTTCTCATGCAGAAGTGATAATTTAAAAATAAAACCAATTCAATGCTCACAAGTTCTATAAAAAGCTAGGAATATTAATGTATCTGTTGAACAAGCAGAAGCCAAAAGCAACACTGGTGTGAATTGTGTAGCTGAATTAGATCTGCTGCAGATTTGGCTGTTGGAATATTTTAAGAAGGGAGCTGTTTTTTAAACTCTTGTTCCCAGACTCTTTCACTGCTGTTTGAACAGCTAAGCATGCACTCTTCAGATTTGATTAAGGTCTTGTGCTATTAAAGCACACACACACACACACACATTCATAGTCAAGTTCCCCCGGGGGTGCGTGTGTTAAATTCTGCAATCCATCAATGTGTTTATCTAGTTGCGATGCAAATTATGCAAAGAACGCAAAGGGAATGGGGACATAAACCCCCAATTTATATCCTGCCAACTGAGGCATGTCCAGAGCAGCAACTGTCAATATAGCAAATTCTCAGCCTGACCTACCTTACAGGGTGGGGAAGAATGTGAGAAAATAGAGGGGGGAGGAAGAAGAGTTGTTTTTTATATGCCGTCTTTCTCTACCACTTAAAGGAGACTCAAACCGGCTTACAATCACCTTCCCTTCACCTCCCCACAACAGACACCCTGTGAGGTGGGTGGGGCTGAGAGAGCTCTAACAGAGCTGTGACTAGCCCTATATTGGAAACATGCGGAAGATTATTGTATTGCGAGGAGTTCAGGTTGACATGTCTCATTTCCCCATATTCCCTCTGTAAAGAATGGTGATCTATTAAGCATAGTTTGTTTTCTTTCTTCCTTACGAAACGGGAGCCCTGTGTACCAGGTGTAATCTTAGATTGGTTAGGCTTCTAAATTGTTTACCATTACGTTAGCTCAAGAGTTAGGTGATATGCATGATCAGGAATGAAGGGTTGTGAGAAGGGTGCACTAAATCAACCTATTAAGGTATCTGGCCTGAGTGATAAAAAACCCAAGGTCGAAAACCTGGGAGAGCTTCAACACAGCTCAACACTGACTGACGACCAGGGGTCTCTCTCGCTGCTGTACCCAGAGCTCCTAGCAGCTGAAGGGGAGATAAGCTCTTGTAAGGTATAAATACTATTTTGTGTGCCTGCTGAATGCTTTGTTTTGTAAATAAAGCATTGCTTTTCCTTCACCTGCCTATTTATTGCCTCCAAATCCAAAAGAACCCCTGCCTTGGCAGAACAAGCCCAAGGCCACACAGCTGGCTTCGTGTGTAGGAGTGGGGAAACAAATCCAGTTCATTAGATTAGCCTCCGCTGCTCATGTGGAGGAGTGAGGAATCAAACCCGGTTCTCCAGATCAGACTCCACCACTCCAAACCACCGTGGTGTAGTGCTTAAGAGCGGTGGTTTGGAGCGGTGGAGTCTGATCTGGAGAACCAGGTTTGATTCCCCCCTCCTCCACATGAGCAGCAGAGGCTAATCTGGTGAACTAGATTTGTTTCCCCACTCCTACACACGAAGCCAGCTGGGTGACCTTGGGCGAGTCACAGCTCTCTCAGCCGCACCTACCTCACAGGGTGTCTGTTGTGGGGAGGGGAAGGGAAGGCGATTGTAAGCCGGTTTGATTCTGCCTTAAGTGGTAGAGAACGTCAGCATATAAAAACCAACTCTTCTTCTTCTTAACCACTACACCATGCTGGCTGTACACCACACTGGAATGGAAGCTTGATCAGCTGACAGAGCTTATGCCTGGATCCATCATCACACAGTCCCCTGTCCCCCCATGAGGGGTCTGCGGGCAGCTTTGCAAAATAGTTACAAAATTCGACTAGCCTTGGGCATTTGCTAATTTGCATTCAAATTAGGTGGGTCTGATAGAAAGCCAACAGGTCACTGTAAGGATGATGTCATAACAGCCACAGCAATGAATGGCCCGAACAATCTCTTTGAAGATTGCCCAGTCTCTTTGGAGACTCAAAAGCAGATCCAGTGGGGTGTAGTGGTCAGAGAGTCTGGTTTGGATCTGGGACACCCGGGTTCGAACCCCCATTCTGCCATGGAAGCTTGCTGGGTGACTTTAAGCCAGTCACACACTCTCAGCATAGCCTACCTTGCAGGGCTGGTTGAGAGCATAAAATGGAGAAGGCGAGAATGTTGTAAGCCACCATAGGTTGCCATTGGGGGGGGGGAAGTGGGGTATACATGAAGTAATTTAAGAAGTAATTTTTAAGAAGTTTCTTCTGTGGACTACATTCTGGTGAACGGATGCTCTGGTGGAATACTTGTCCTTGTGTGTACGATCTAACAGTCCCTTCCCTATTAAAAAAAAACCATTTTCAGCGGATGGTCATGAAAACCACACAAAAACGGTGCTTAGAAACCGACCGACGTCAAGGCCACGTTCATTTTGTTACATCCTGTTTTAAGAGAAACTGAAGGACGTCATCGGAAAGTCCAGGGATTTTTTTCCCTTCTTCCAAACTAGCATTACTTTCAGTAGCGGCAGAAAAGCAGGTGCCCCTTGAACGTTGAGGAAAGACCTTGTTACCATCTTGGTTCAAAACCATCTGGGCTACCTGGAGACTCCGCAGGGCATATTCTGTTCCTTCTCTGTCGGCCAGATCTGCGATTTTGGCAGATATGCGTTGTGAAGCTGACTCAAGTGCCAGGCTGCCATGAAATCGCATTTTTGGACAGCAGGCACCATAAAAAGTATCTAAAGATGTTTTAATGGTGGGTTCTCCTTCATCCTTTTGCTCAGGTGTCCAAGATGAGGGATGCTCGCTGGCTTGGAAGGACTCTGAAGTAATACAATTATTGGATTTTGTCTTTTCACAGGAATTGGGCCACAAATTTCTGTTGGCTCCGGTGGGGTGTTCTTCAAAAATTGCACTGTCGGGATCTGCCAGGAAAACACAAAATTGAAAACCCTGTTACTAATTCAGAATCAAATACTGTCAATAAAAAAGCCCCAGGTAGTAGGTGATGTGAAAGACCTCAACCTGATATCTTGGAGAGCTGCTGCCAGTCTTAGACAATACTGACCTTGACAGACCCATGGACTGATTCAGTATAATGCTAAAATTACAAATATATAAATTTTAATAAGGTGCAAAGTCAAATTAAAAACATAAGGCCTCTAGCACAGGCAAGATTTTCACATCCAATATATGCAAACTTAAATACCTGTGATGTACAATCTTACATTGACCAAAGTAGGATCCAGAAAGGACCAAACGCGTTTCAGCCTGAGAATGCCTTCCTCAGTGGTCAGTCATAGAGTGATAATCTAGCACACATCCTAATAATATAACTGTGTCATAATAAACAGTAAAAAATGTATAAAAGCCCTTCTAGTATAATGAAGCTCCCTGTAAGTTTATTTAATCTTATATACTAGAACATGACTTTCATGACTCACCTTCTGTTACATGCCGGGCTCTTGAGGATGTATATACATCAAGCAGTGTATAGGGCATCAGTTATTGACCTGTATAATCTCTCTCTCTTTCTCCCATTATGGTTGCTTGTCAAAGACTTGAAATCACATAATTTTATCAACAAAACAGCTCCAAAATAAAATGTTGATGTGAATCTCCTAGGATTATTTGTATAGCTTGAATGCTTTCTGCTGAAAAGACACAAATTTCTTTGGAGAAATTTGAGGCTAACTGTGCAATAATGACCATAGTTACACCCTTCTAAACTTACTTACTACAATAAACTCAGAAGGGTATAATTCCACTTAGGATTGCACTGTCAAATGTGTTTGTCTCTTCTTGTTACTTTTTTGAAGCAGCATATAGTCAGCTTAATAAAGCTTGATAAGAACAAGACTTTCCAAGTTAGAGATTCGAGTTTTCAATACAAAATAAAGAGTGCACATGTTTGCACTACCTGATTACATACATAATTACCAAGCTTGATTGATGGCTTAGTTTGTCCATGTGTACATAAAACACATTGTGTGCATTAACAGGTATGGTATGCAAGAGACCTGAGCAGAAAATGGATTTTCTGCTTCACTAAAGCTTTTCCTGCTGTGAAAGGAAGGACAATTCTGACCTCTGCCAATAGCCAAAGGATCAAGGGCCAGTGGGCGATTGCACCCCCTTCTCCCCCCCAACAAAAAAACACCACTGCAAAGGCTAGAAAGTGCCCACGGCGGCACCCTTCCACCAGCATGAAGAAACTACACGCATTGCATTTGAATTCATTCATTTATTTATATTCCGCTTTTCTCCACAGGTGGGTCTCAAATCAGCTTAGAACATCCTCCTCCCCTCCTCTGTTTTTTCACATTCATCCCCACCCTGTAAGGTAGGTCAGGCTGAGAGTTTGCTACAGGCCCAAGGTCACTCAGTGAGCTTCCATGATAGGAGTGGGGATTCAGACCTAGGTCTCCCACGATCCTAGTCCAACACATTATCCATTACCCCCCACCAGCTCTCAGAGCTTAGTTGGGTGCAAATTTTCCCAGTCTTCATCTTTCTTTCTTTTCTTAATGAAAAGCAATCATGGGAGGCTAGAAGCTTGAGCAGTGCACCAGCAGGAAAGTAGAACTCTTTCCTCTGGGCTTTTCTCTAAAAACAATGGTGCTCTCAGCTGCTTTGTTCCCTGCAGGATCAAGGGTATCCCATATTCACCCTCCTTTCCTTTCCCACAGGTGGAAAAGCAGATTCAGGAAGGGAGGAGGGTGTTTCCAAGGGGCCAACTGGCAGAAAGGGGAAGGGTCAAGCAGGGCTGCTCCCCAACCATCTTCCATTCCCAATCGCAACCTCCAAGGCTGCTCTTCAGCTGCAGGAAACTGGAGGAAATATGCAGTCGACTGAAGGCGACGAGTTGGTTTTTATACCCTGCTTTTCTCTACCTTTAAGGAGTCTCAAAGCGGCCTACAATCTCCTTCCCTTCCTCTCCCCACAACAGACACCTTGTGAGGTACATGGGGCTGAGAGAGTTCAGAGAGAACTATGACTAGCCCAAGGTCATCCAGCAGGCTTCATGTGGCGGTGCGGGGAAACAAACCTGGTTCACCAGATTAGAGTCTGCCGCTCATGTGGAGGAGTGGGGAATCCAACCCATTTCTCCAGATTAGAGTTAACTGTTCTTAACCATTACACCACGCTGGCTCTCAATTACATGATCCTGCCGCGCTCCATTCCCTGCAGCTTATTTTTCTGAAAGAGCAGCACAAAGAGCAATTTGCAATTCCCTGTTACTATATATAGCCTTTCTCAAACGGCCACATTGTCATGAGTCTCTGTGTGTTTGCTAGCAACTAAAAGTACATGCCGCAAATAAGCCAGTTACTTTATTCAGGTGTGACAGCAATGAATTTTATTTTAAGACCAAGAATAGCCTTGTGTTGGGGGAGGAGGGGGAGCAAAATAACAGGGCTATATTTTGTCTGTATTACCACTATTGCAGTTCAAATCAAGAAATCGATGCTGGTTCTGTCTAGCCAGCGCAACATCATGGTACAGAATGTTAACAGAACCAGAAATATCTCAACTGTTATGAATCTGGCACAAATGTTACCGGGGAGGGACCCTGCCTCCAAATGGGAAGGTAGCCCTGGTTTGTTCAACTATCTCTGATTAGTCTAGCAAATGTAAACAATAAATCCCAGTTTGTGGGTAAACCCTGGTTTGGCTGGTTCTGGCCTTAATCCCCTCTCCCAGCAGGAAGAAGAAGAGTTGTTTTTTATATGCTGACTTTCTCTACCACTTAAGGCAGAATCAAACCGGCTTACAATCACCTTCCCTTCCCCTCCCCACAACAGACACCCTGTGAGGTAGGTGGGGCTGAGAGAGCATGACTAGCCCAAGTTCACTCAGCTGGCTTCGTGTGTAGGAGTGGGGAAACAAACCCAGTTCATCAGATTAGCCTCCGCAGCTCATGTGGAGGAGTGGGGAATCAAACCTGGTTCTCCAGATCAGACTCCACCGCTCCAAACCACTGCTCTTAACCACTACACCACGCTGGCTCCTGCCTATACTGCTCATGGTGGCTGTGTAGTGGTGAGGGGAAGTACTACTGAACAGACTGTGGTTTGTGAACCTAGATATCACAACAAATCATGATTAGTACAACTGATGGCTAACAGTATAAATTCTAGTTTGACATTTCACTGTGCTGCAAAACCCCAGTGTGTTGGACCAATTGCACTCAGATGTCACAATTTAGTCGGGTTTGAGTAAACCTGGGTTTTCATGATGTCAGAATGAGGACTTTACGCACTTTTGATTTTAAGCGAGTGAATGCAGCCATGAAGATATGGTTCTGATAGTCAACACACACATTCACTAAGTAAAATGGGAGGTACTGTTCATGCTCCTAGCTATAAATTTTCATTTTTAAAAAGAGCAACAGGGACTCCTCCAGTGTGTCTCTGCATGAGTCACTATTCTAAGGGTGTCTAACTTAGAAACCCTCCCAGAGCAGAGAGAATGCAGAGATGCAACAGGAAACTTCCTCTGCATTAAGTACTTCGGTATCAGGAATGATAGAATGCTCCAAATGCTTCCAGTGCAGATAACTGGTAGAATTATCCAACACCCAGGGCAATTGATATGAAGATGGCCAGGCCAGAGCAATGGAATACAAAGTTCTCCCTCTTTCTCCCTCCCTCCCTCAGCCATCTCACTTAACCCACCAGTCAGTCTTCCAATGAATGCTCCACACATGTGCCCTTTATCCGAGAGAAAGCTGATTCTTCATAGATGGGGGGAACACCGGACCACATAAACAAGCGAGAAGCATTGGATGACTGGCCGGGATGATCAGCTGGGCTGTGCCGGGCAAGGAGAGAGGAGAGGAGAGCTTTGGCTTGCAGTTCTTGTTGTCAGGGCTCTCGGCCTGCTGTCCATGGTCCTGGCCTTGATACTGATGATGTAGTAACCATAGTTCTCTGGGTCCCAGGATGCCATCTGGGATTTCAGAAGAGGTCTGGGTCGAGACAGGTTGAAGACCACTGGGTTAAATTCCTCCTTCCCTTCATAAAAGATTCTATGGCCAGGGGGTGGGATGGGCTTGGGAGGATGAATGACCTTGAGTACCAATCCTTCAAACCCAACTGTACATTCTGTAAGACCAGAGGCTGGAGAGAAATAAGTAGAACAGGCCATTTGCTTCCCTTCAACCTTCCTGCCAGCCTTGACCGACTGCACACTTGGCACCAGCGCACTGCATTCCAAGTTAGCATTTGAGGGCAGCATAAGGCCAGCTTATATGCACACACCATGGCCTACACTGGTTTGGAGGATTTGCGGAAAGGCCAGGTAAGGGACATCCTTTCAGAAAGACGATATTTTTCCACATACCATGGGTCAGGAGGGGCTCCCCCTGATTTTACAGACTTTACTTATTTGTGACGAATGCATTCCCAGGCGAGTGACCTGCTGTACTAGTACAGGGAATAATCTTTATGGTTTTCACAAGAGGGAACAGCTGTTTATGACCTCCTTTCTTTAGAAACTCTTGAGATTTGTGGCTGCCTATTACGCAAGGCATGTTTTCCTTTTGTTTTTTAAAAAAACTGAGTTGGGTCTTTTATACTTCACTGGACCATGAAGGCTGGAAAAGCCATCTGTATAAATTTGAAATCCTGTTCAAAGGGAACCACTGGCCCACAAAAAGCAAACAAACTAAAGGCCGATTCTCCTTATGATGTGGCTATTAAAGAGAAATCACAGTGTGGATAGAGCAACATCATCACCCCCTCGCACACTGTGTTTGTTCTGAGGGGGATTTTTCTTCTTTTATTTGTCCCCTTTCATCTTCCCTTTCGCGGTCTTTTCAACAGCAACCGAGAGCAAAAAATTTAAAAAGCTTTTTCCTGACCTACGGAATGGCATTTATATCGGAGGCACAAAAGAGAGAGCCGCCTCTTAACAGTAAGGAAACAAGGCAAACTAGACTGTAAGGGGGGGAAAGTCTCCGTAAAAGAGGATTAAGCGTTATGCAGAACACTACAAAGGCCAAGAAGCAAAGGAAAGAAAAATCGAGCCCGCCTAGCTTTAACTCTGTCCTGACACAGGTTAAAAAAGCCTATAAACAGAAAGCTATTATGTTTTGGTCGCTTGCTCCATTCATTAATTGGATGTCACCTTTCAATTTCACAAATTAATAAATAACAGATCAAGCAGGCTATGCTTTCAATTTACCCTCAACAAAATTTTGCCCAGATTATATTTAAAATATATTTTATTTTTCTATTTCAGATTTTGTATGCATTTTTTTCTTTAAAAACACAGATTGTTACAGAGTATTCCTGCTTCATTTATTAGTGGGGAGTCTGGTCTACTGTGCAGGCCACTGGATGTGAGAATTAAATATTTGTGCTTTTCTTAACGGTTTGACCTTCCGGTTTGTTATAAGCCTGTGGCGAAACGAAGCATTCGAAAGCAGCCTTTCTGCCATTCGTGTATCTGTGATGTTGAAGCATCAGATATTAAAGAACCATGCGCAGAATGGCAAAGAACTGAGACTTAAGGCACATTTCCAAAGAAGAGTGATCCTGCACTGGGGCGTCTGCCAATTCCCCTGTCTCCTCCCCAAAATTCCTTCCTTCCTGTTTCTTCCCCACCTCCTCACACACACTGGCACCTCTTCTCCATCTTGCCACCATGAAGGAAGGATGCATGTCCTGGATCTCCATCCTAGTTAGTTAGAATACATAGGCAACTATACTTTATCCTATCCAGAAATGGATTTCCTACAATAAATGAAGTATATTAGTTAAATAGACAAAAGGCTCCTAGCAATTTTGTTCCTGGCACACACAGAGGTTTGGATGGGCTTCTCTGGGCACAACAGCCTTTGTGCACTCTGCTAATTTAACAGGGATTTGGGCATAACAAAGCCCTCACAATCCAACCCCAAGTGCCTCCAGAAATACAAACGAACCAACTATCAAGTCTCTAACTCTTTACCTTCAGCTGTTAAAGCTCTGACCGTTATTATTACCTCACAGAGCCTGCTCCATGAGGTGGCTTTAACCAGCATATGGATTGGCCCACTAATGTGGTGAGCCTCCATGCCTGAGCCAATCATTCCTGGTCATGGCATCCATGGCATCCACATGATGATCGAGGCAGTTGATGTGGTCACAGAGAAGAGTCCTGCATAATTTTACTTTGATGCTCCTCTGTTTGGACTCTTCCACCTGCTGTAACCACTGCTGGTGGAAAACCCAATGCAGATATAATGCCAGGGGCCCCCAACTCAGACTATCAAGTGGCAACGCTCCTGTGTTCAAACAGATGAGAATACAGTACCTCCTCCATCGCTGGAAATGACAACAGAAAGAGCCAATCCAATAAGTGTGAGAAGGCTGCAGACCCCTTAGGAGTAGACCTTCCTATAAAAGCACCAAGGTGGGACAAACTGGGCCTTCTACCAGTAAGGACCCAGAGTTTGCACCCATGGCCACCTGTATAGAAGGCAGAGAGGATGTTGAGCCCAACAGCACCATCGGGGGACAATTTCCCAGGCATCAGCCATTCAGCACAGAACAGAAGGGACCAATCACGCTACCTCCAATTCTCTAAAAGCCCTAAGCTTGAAGAATGATGCTTCAGCCTGGACAAGCCAAGCTGTGAACAGACAACATTTAAGCTTGCCCCTCTCTACTCTACCTGTTGGCTTCCACCTTTATCCTCACAACCACCGACCCTGTGAGGTACAGAAAGCTTCCATGGCAGAGTAGGGATTCAAACCTGGGTCTCCTGGATCCTCGTCCGACACTCCAATCACTACACCATAGTGGCTGTTTTTATGCTCTGGCTGGGTTTTCAATGCTGGGTTTTTAATAGTGGTTAATCTTTGATGGTTTTTATGCTGTTTTCTGCTTCATGTTTTACTTTGTAAACTGCCTCGAGCAGATACTCTAGAGAGGCAGCATTGACTGTTTCTAAATAAATAAATATAGTGATTGGCAAAAGTTTGAACCTTAGCCTTGGCTGGTTTCCATCCAGCATTCCATCAACAATACACTGGACTCTATCATGTACCTACCACACCGGCAATGGCATAGCAAAGTCCGTGTCTAATTATGGATGAAATATATTACACTCAATTTGCTCTTTATTATCTGAATGTCAATATTAGGCCGGGTCTGACAAGGCGGACTGCAGCCAATCTGATTTTTACAGACTGGCCTTTTGTGACTTCACTCATCCATGGCTGGGCTGTGGTTACCTAGGAAATAGACTTTCTGCTTCTGAAGGTCCCTGTCTCCGTTATGCTCTTTACATTATTTTTTTACTCATTGCTGTGAAAGTGAGAAACCAGATTTCAGGGAGCAAATATGTATGGTCTGGGAATTAATGTGACATCTCAAGCATCGGTCCACGACAAGAGAAGGTCTTAGCACGACAGCCGCACACACAAATATGGAGCTCCCTCTGCTAACACAGAAAAATGCAAAAAAACAAAAAACGAGAGTGGGGTGGATCCACTGGTGGAAGAGGAAGAGGAGGGACATCATCCAATTCAATGCTTCACTACAGCCCTCGGTGTGGCTTTTTGACTGGGAGGGTTCCCTGGCCATTGGTAATGTCTTTCTCCAGATTACAGGGGTCTGCTGGGGGAAGGCAGGAAAACAGCTGCTTCCACCAGAGGAATGTCCACCGAATCCATCCCAAACCTACAAAGAAAATGCAGGAGCCGCAGAACATGAGAAGGGACCCTTTAATAGTTTAGTTACTGTCTACAAAATAGAAAGCGGAGGTTATGAATACATGGATACCCTTCACAAGTATGAGCCATGTGGTGTAGTGCTTTGAGTATCGGACTAAGACCTCACAGAATCATACAGTTGGAAGGGACCACCAGGGTCATCTAGTCCAACCCCCTGCACAATGCAGGAAATTTACAACTATCTCTCCCACACATCCCCAGTGACCCCTACTCCATCCACAGAAGATGGCTAAGATGCCCTCCCTCTCATCATCTGCCTAAGGTCATAGAATCAGCATTGCTGACAGATGGCCATCTAGCCTCTTCTTTAAAACCTCCAGGGAAGGAGCACTTACCACCTCTCAAGGAAGTCTGTTCCACTGAGGAACCGCTCTGTTAGAAAATTCTTCCTAATGTCTAGACGGAAACTCTTTTGATTTAATTTTAACCCGTTGGTTCTGGTCCGACCTTCTGGGGCAACTGAAAACAACTTGGCACCATCTTCCATATGACAGCCCTACAAGTACTTGAAGATGGTTATCATATCCCCTCTCAGTCTTCTCCTCGTCAGGCTAAACATAGCCAGCTCCTTCAACCTTTCATCATAGGACTTGGTCTCCAGACCCCTCACCATCTTTGTTGCCCTCCTCTGGACACGTTCCAGCTTGTCTACATCCTTCTTAAATTCCGGTGCCAAACCTGAGAGATTCAGGTTCAAATGGATGAATAGGCAAGTAAACGGCAAGTTCTCACCTCGACCCGTATTGGGATTAGTGCTCCTTAACTAAATGATCTGGAGTCAAGAGTAAGCAGTTATGTGGCCAAGTTTGCTGACAACTCTGTTAACATTTAGGACAGTAAACTTCAAATGAAGTCTGAAGTGCGCCAAAAGGAATGCTCCGGACTGGGTCAATAGGTAACTCAATGGCAAACTAGATTCAGTGTCTGGAAGTGCAAAGTAATGCATACTGGGAAAAAGAAAAATGTCAACCATGTACCTGCTGATGGGGGTGTAACTTGACTGTAGCCACCTAGCTCTTGGGATCACAATAAAAAGTGCACTGAAAATGTCAGCTCAGTATGCAGTGATGATGAAAAAGGTAAGTCAAATGCTAGGAATTATCAGAAAAGGGAGTGAAAATAAAAATGTTGTCATTCCACATTATAAAGGTTGTGGGGGGGGATGAATCCCTCTACAAACGAAACACTAGAACAATTTAACGAAAAATGACAGTTATTTTACGATTATATATCAATAAATCCATAGACACTTTTAATATAGTATAAGAAGACAATCAATTAGTAGTCAGCCTACTAGTATTCAAGTATAATTACATGTTTAATCTCAAAGATGTTATAATTAGCAAATGTTTATTTAAATTTGAAAGATTTCTTTTAAAAAAATTAATTTCTAGTTGAAACAATTATGTTTTTTTATTTATGTATATTGCAGGCGGATTACTTTTTCCCTTCCCTTTCTTTCCTTTCTGTATCCTCTTATTAATAAAATAAAATAAAACATTATAAAAAATAAAGGTCGTGGGGTGTATTTAGGACCTACTGCGAGTTCTGGTTTCCCCATCATAAACACAATATACCAGAGATGAAGAACGTATTGAAAAGGGCAACTAAAATTTTCAGGATGTTGAAGCATCTCCCCTTACAAAAGAAAGTCTGAGCAAGGTAGGCTTAAAATTATGATGACCTCAGTTTAGCTAGTTTAGTTACGCGTCTTACCACCCAACAGATCTCAAGGCTGTGTACGAAATTAAAATGAGTACAGTTCATATAATGTGTGTACAAAAACTCTAGCCTGACTAAAAACACCACACAATACAACACAGGATGAAGCCATAAAGCAGGGCCCCCAAACCTTTTTGAACCTGTGGGCACCTTTGGAATTCTAACACAGCATGGTGGGTGCAGCTACAAAACGGCTGCTGCAGTTTACCTTCCGCACATAGTGAATTTCTGATGTGGCAGCTGCTGCCAAAGCAATGTTTTAAAAAATCTGCACAGGAGGAGGAGGAGAAGAAGTAGAGTAGAAGAAGAGTTGGTTTTCATATGCCAGCTTTCTCTACCACTTAAGGAAGAATCAAACCGGCTTACAATCACCTTCCCTTCTCCTCCCCACAACAGACACCCTGTGAGGTAGGTGCGGCTGAGAGAGCTCTAAGAGAACTGTGACTAGCCCAAAGTCAACCACCTGGCTTCATGTGTACAAATGGGGAAACCAACCCAGTTCACCAGATTAGCCTCCGTCGCTCATGTGGAGGAGTGGGGAATCGAACCTGGTTCTCCAGATTAGAGTCCACTGCTCCTAACCAAAGCCCCATGTGGCCCCCGCCCACTTTCTAAAACATTTGGTGGACAACAGGAAAGGTGTTGGCAGGTGTCATAGTGCCCACAGACACGATGTTGGGAATACCTGCCATAAAGCAACTAACATGAAAATAACCCAAATTGTAATGGGAATCAAAATACAAAATACAATAGTACCATAGATTCAACATCAATATTTCTAAGATGGTGTTTCACTGTTAAGTTACAGTCATATATGTTGACAATGTAAGTATACATTCAATCATAAATTCTCATGCTAATGTCATTAAACAACTCTTATCTTTCTTTACAGGAACAACATTCCTTGCATTCAACACATGTCAGGTTGAAGAGGAAGATGGCCGTTTCTGTTCTTATATCTTCATCCGTTCCTCTTCAATTACATATATTCTTAGTGTATGATCAATGGCCTGCAGCCTATAGTTTTGTACAGTCTCCTTTTATGTAGGTAGTGATCGTACTGCCTTAACAGGCTAGTTTCCTGCAATATACAGCATACTGGTTCCTAGCTAGAATCAAACTGGCATACAATCACCTTCCCCCTCCCCACAACAGACACCCTGTGAGATAGGTGGGGCTAAGAGAGCTGTGACTAGCTCAAGGTCGCCCAGCTGGCTTCGTGTGTAGGAGTGGGGAAACCAACCCAGTTCACCAGATTAACATTCGCCGCTCATGTGGAGGAGTGGGAATCAAACCCAGTTCTCAGCATTACAGTCCACCGCTCCAAACCACCGTTCTTAACCACCACACCAAGCTGGCTGATGAAGATGTTCCAAGGCTTTCACCAGCCCTCTTTCTACGTATCCACTGCAGTTGTCCATTGCGGTTATTTAAACATTTATATTCCACTTTTATGCTACATCTCAAAGCAGTTGCTAAAATAAATGCAAAAATAAGATTTTAAACAATGAGACAAACAGAACCATATACGATGCTCCAACGTCGTGGGCTGGCACTGGGTCCATTAGCTCAGCTCACTGAGGGCCACAGTCTGTGAGTCAAGGGCTAAAAGCCCCTTGGGTCTTGCCCTTCCACCTGTGCCTCTGGTCCTGCCCAGACTGAACAGAGGAAGAAGCAAAGCTCTGACTAGATCTCATTTGGCTGACAAAGAGATATTCCTAATACTTTAAAGGCAGCCCTACCTCAGAAAGGCAATATGAAAATTAAAAAGATGAGCTGTGTATAGAAAGTTAACTGAGACAAATTTGCTCTCTAAAACACTATAACTGAGGCAGCAGGACGAAGAAGAAGAGTTGGTTTTTATATGCCGACTTTCTCTACCACTTAAGGGAGACTCAAACCGGCTCACAATCATCTTCCCTTTCCCTTCCCACAACAGACACCCTGTGAGGTAGGTAAGGCTGAGAGAGCGTGACTTGCCCAAGGTCACCCAGCTGTCTTCGTATGTAGGAGTGGGGAAACCAACCCAGTCCACAAGATTATCCTCCGCCGCTCGTGTGGAGGAGTGGGGAATCAAACCCGGTTCTCCAGATCAGGCTCCACCGCTCCAAACCACCGCTCTTAACCACCATACCACACTGGCTCTCCATACCAGATTCCATACCAGGAGAACCATACCAGATTCTGATCCCCACTTCTTAATACTTCAGTACTGTATACGTTCACGGGAATAGTAATGCAGTCACATCCGCAACATTGCCCCGTAACACAGCCCTCTGCATAAGCTCAGATGGTTCCTACAATGCAGGCAGTTCCTGTAACTGCAATGTAGGAGCAGCAGGATTTCTTACACAACTCTTATTTCTAAAAGGGCTCAGATTTGCGCAGTGCTGCTAAGACAATCAATGGAGTGGTTCTTGCTGTAGAATAAGCACCAGTCCTCTGTGCTCCGCAGTGGCTGATTCACTGCCCGAAACCATTTTCATAGTCTAGTATTTTAAAAGGAAGGAGGTGAAAGGGATACGCACTCTGCCCCATTGATGCGAAAGCAGTTAAAAATGCCCACGAAGCAACGTTTTTGAATAATTAATCTCACCGGCAGTGGAAAAGAACCGATGTGCTTAAATCAAGACATACGGATGAAAGCCACTTATTGTTAACACTCAGAGCCAATTAAGCTGAAAGGAACAGGGAGAGAAAAATTATGTGAAGCAGTTCTATTATATTTAATTAGTTGGTAAAACTCAGTGTAATATTTCAGTCCTCTTCAAATGTTACAATCACGCCTACCTACCGCGCATAATAGAAGCGTGAGCTGCCCATGATCCTCTTGATATGCGAGATTCTCCTGATGTGTGATATATGTAACATGCACCTATAGCCTTGGTACATGTGAACATGCAAATTGAAAAATCCAGTGGTCAGCCTGCATATCCCAGACCTGCACATGCATAGTCCAATGCCCCTGGTCATACAACATGGAAACCACATGCATTGGTTAGATCTATGCGCTGTTTGCAGGATCCTGGTACATGCAATTGTAGCATCTGAGATATCAACAAATATCAACAGCTTGTCGTTAATCTAGCAACCACCTTCCTATTCCAATCCTGGATCTGAAAGATCTGATCTAACATTAATGTAGCTAGATACAAGTCCAATAGCACCTTGTATATATATTATTGCATTGAAGAACTACCAAACTATGAACCACCTATTGCAAGAGACTAACACAACTGATTAAGTCAAAGTCCAACACATGAAGCTGCCTTATACTGAATCAGACCATTGGCCCATCAAGGTCAGTACTATCTACTCAGGCTGGCAGCAGATCTCCAAGATCTCAGGTAGATGGTCTTTCACACCACGTACCATCTGATTCTTTTAAACTGGAGATGCCAGGGACTGAACTTGGGATCTTCTGCATGCCAAGTAGATGCTCTGCCACTGAGCCACAGCCCCCTTCTGACTGTAGCTCCTGCTCCCAGGAATTGAAAAAGGGTTTCCATCCCCAGGCAAAATGTGGTTTAAATAATCTCCCACCCCTAAAGTTAACTGAATCAATAAGGTCAGATAATTTTGACACCTGTCAAGAAGGATTCTGAAAGGTACTTCAGAGTGCATGGGTCAAACGGTTAGCAGGCTGGAAGTCAATCTGAATTCCCCATGAAAACGATCACTTTTAGGAGTAACTAATGGCCAAAGTAGAAATAATGGGGCAGGGCTGTAGCTGGGGGGAGGGGAGCAAGGAGGGCAGCCGCCACCCCTGTGGCATGCAGAGAGGGTGGCAGAACTGCCTCTCCTACAGGAGGAGCGGGTCAGGTAGGAGAGGCATTTCTGCCGCCCTCTGCATGCCACGGGGCGGTGGCTTCCCTCCTTGCCCCCCCCTTCCCCAGCTACGGCCCTGTAATGGGGAACCGTTTGCTTTTATTCGAATCTGCCTGTTCACATGTCTATTAATTCAAGCAGAGGGTGGGGTGAGAGCTCTCTCTTTGTAACAAAAAAATGGAGCACGCAGGTGAGGGAAACTAAACCCTTGCTGTGCTCCACCGTTTTAAGCATTTTTTGACCAGCTCAGCTTATTTCTGGGATTGGTACCTGCGGAGAGAAAAATGATCCCATCAATAAAACGCAGCAAGGTAAGTAGGGAGCAGGGTGCCGCTCCCCTCTCCTGTGAGTTCTTGTTTGTAAAAATGTATCCCTTACTCTTCCATTACACTTGAAGAGGTAGACTTGTGAATAAGTGTGGTTTAGAGGTTAAGAGCGGCAGACTCTAATCTGGAGAACCGGGTTTGATTCCCCACTCCTCCACATGAAGCCTGCTGGGTGACCTGGGCCAGTCACAGTTCTCTCAGAACTCTCTCAGCCCCACCTACCTCCAAGGTGTCTGTTGTGGGGAGGGGAGGCAATTGTAAGCTGCTTTGAGATTCCTTAAGGAAGAGAGAAGCGGCGTATAAAACCCAACTCTAAATAGACGTGGATCTGGCTGTTGCATCTAGTGCAGCCCTTCAGCGATTTGTTTGGTCCGAAAGGTCCTGAGAACAGCAGCTCAGATCAACAACAGCTACAGGTTTAAAAATAATGACATTACCATGCAATTCTGTGCAGTTACTCCAGTTTAACCCCACTGAAATGAATGGGTTTAGACTGGAGTAACTTTCCTTAGGATTGCACTTATTGTATAGAACCTGCCTGTCACCGTTACAATCAACACTTTTGCAAGCAGATAGAAAGGTACGATATACGAACAGAAGAGTCTTCGAATAAGCAACTTTTTCTGCAAAGGGGAGGAATGTGCGAGTTTTCTTTGCCAATACATAACAACAAAAAAGATAATTTTATTTCTACATTAACCCTGAGGTAGGACAAATTGAAAAGCAACTCTCACTCTTTGAATGTAGCATTCAAAAGCCATCGACAGCACTGAGAGAAGATAAAATTGATTTTTTAAAACTGAAGAGCAAGGGAAGAAAAACAAGCTCTAACTCAACCAAGCCCCGTTCAAACAACTACCTGTGATGAGAACCCCTAACAAAGCAATTTAGTTCCACGTTGCAATGATGCATTTGTCATTCCAGAGGTCAGGTAAGCTTATCACTGTCCACTGGAGATTTACTGCCTCCAAAAGGTCTTGGCTTACCCTCTTTTCTCTTGGGTTCTTGAACTTCCTAGAAGCAAACAGGAATGTATTCAGGAACAACTCTAGGAAGCAAATTACAACTTCTGCAAATTCTCAATAATACCAAGTCTACTTCATACTATACAATGATGTAGACCTTTTATTGAGAAAAGCCACCAGTCAGTCCCATTGGCTCAAATTTTATATAAAATGTTTTGCTTGGACCATGGCCATTGCCAGAGCAGGATAAGAAAAATTCACACAGATGGACAGAGAAAAAGCCAGAAACAAAAAGAGACCAAAGGTCTATTTACCCATTTCCCACAGCAGCCCATTAGATGCCTCAAGGAAGATCCCAAGCAGCTCATGAAGACAACAGCCCTCCCCTACAGTTAAAGGTCCCAGAAATACAGCAGTCTTGCGACACCTTAAAGGTGAGCAATTTTTTAAATTCTAGCATGAATCTTTGTGGATTAGAGTCCACTTTCTCAGATGCTTAAAGTGGGTTCTCTCTTAGGGCATTATACACACACACACACACAAATAAACAAGTGGAAGACCCACAAGCACTTGCAGATGGGAATCTGATTGCTCCATTCTGTCTCTCCCTCTTGCCTTTCCTCTTTGTGTCTCCCTAGTAGCGCATGCAGCACTTTTTCTGTTTCTCCACCTGGCGGCCTCTGCCCCCCACCATTCACTCATTAAACCACTATTTTCTGTTCGTCTTCCCTATCTTCACCTTTCCCTTTTTACCTCCTCCGCCCACCAGGTTTACCTTCCCTTCCTCACATGAACAAAACACATGAAGCTGCCTTATACTGAATCAGACCCTTGGTCCATCGAAGTCAGTATTGTCTACTCAGACCAGCAGCAGCTCTCCAGGGTTTCAGACGGAGGTCTTTCACATCACCTACTTGCCTAGTCCCTTTAAGTGGAAATGCCAGGGACTGAACGTGGGACCTTCTGCATGCCAAGCAGATGCTCTACCGATGAGCCATGGCCCCTCCTCCTATCTTTTACCCTTTCTGTCTGCCTCTCCCCACCCTCTTCTACACTGACACAAACTTGACGGAATCCTCAGCAATGTTGGGCGGGGGTTGCCTACCAGCTCCAAATATGGCAACTGTGATCTCACAATGTAGTCTTGTGACATCTCAGTGGCACTCTTTTTCTTAAAGAAGCAGACACTGCTTCTATGATTTTTGGGTTTTCTAACCCCCATTTTTTATATATCATAGTGTGGCAAACCCAGGGCTTCCTCCAGGTTTGTAGAACATTACCTCCATCTTCCCTGGCCCTACCGTGTGTGTTTTTTAATCTACACAGGCCTGTTCAGAATTAGATATAACACACACACAAACACATAATTATGAATAACCTTGTATATAAGGACATCAGCTCAGTGAGAACACACTAAATGCATCTGAAGAAGTGGGTTCTAGTCCTCAAAAGCTCATGTTAAAATAAAACTTGCTAGTTTCTAAGGTCTCACATGACCCCTGTTTATTTCTGCATAGTAGAAGGGAAGGTCTATTTTATGCTATTTCAGCGTTGGTGTAGTTGGATTTGTGAACCATGGAACAACTTTATTATTAAAATGTGAAGCATCTCTCTTCCAGTGTGGAAAACACCAAATGAACCATTTTTCTTTTTTCTCCCAATAAAGAGAAAAGGCTACTGTGTTTTCCAACATAAACAGCCCCAGGGTAGGAAAGAAGGTGATTGAGAGAAATTACATTCTAGAGACAAATAAATTATATTAGTAAGAGCAAGCTGCCCAGTAAAGAACACTTTAGGCTATGATGAACATCAAGACATATTAAATTATCCTTTAAAAATCAGGCCATGTATTTTTTTAAATAATCAAAAAACAGGTATTTAACTGATTTTACCATGGATGCAAACCAAAACTACCCTATCAGTGTGTTTAAGAAAGGTGATTAGTTACCGGCACATGTACCTGTGTACACGATATTGTGACATGGCCTGAAATTTAATCTGCCCTAACTTTAATTAAAAAAAACATCTGCACAGTGGCATTCTTATCAAAAATTTCAGATCCTGAGACAAGCCCTGCTCAGACAGAATGCTACATTTAATTAACTTTCCTATCAGTTGGGGTGGGGAGGGTTGCTGCCTCATACCATACAGAGCACATTGCTAGATTTTAATAACACAGCTCTATCTGAAAACAAAAAAAATTTCTGGCAGGTTATGAGCTTTCGTGAGCTACAGCTCACTTCTTCAGATACAGCTAGAATGTAGGTGCTCTTTTCCACTACTGCTATCTGAAAACAGTTTAATTTCCTCTTCCTCGTAGTCTGCTTAAAAAAAAACAGCAAAGAAAACAGATGAACAGATTGCTGCCCAAAATGAAAGAAATCAAATTAAGTAGGTATTTGCATGTTTGATAAGATCTCTCAAAGTTTGCATAAAATATTCACTACAGTGGCTAATCTGGCTAAGGATAAATTTACATGGCCATGTTTTCACGTGTTTGGCACATTGCATGTGGCTGATCATCACATGTGCCTTTCAGGACATCAGTCACAGAAGGAGAAGAACCAAGGCTTCCTCCAGCACTCGTTGCCACAGTCAAACTGTTGGAGGGGGAAGACCCAGAAGAAGAAGGAGGATGTACAATTGTGATGAGCAATAGGACTTGAAGAAACATGCAAGAACAGTTTATGAACCCGTTATGCAATGGTGTCATGGGAAATGCTGGACAGATTTGAATGCAGTCCTCAGCCTGTTCTTACTTCTACCACACCATCATAATAATTATCATATCATTTAGGTGCTGTGGAACACAGGCAGGACAATGCTGCTGCAGTCATCTTGTTTGTGGGCTTCCTAGAGGCACCTGGTTGGCCACTCTGTGAACAGACTGCTGGGCTTGATGGGCCTTGGTCTGATCTTATATTCTTATGTTAGATCCTGAATGGACAGCTAGAGCTCTCTCCACTGGTGCTGTACACTGGGCTGCCCTTGATCCTCAAGCAAAGATTCAAAGTGATCGCCAAGGTTCACTAACAACAATTGGTAAATGGAAAGTGGATGTATTAGGAAGCCAGGGGTGGGTGTAGAGGAAAAGAAAGCAGACATGGGGACAGAGAAAGGAAGGGTGAATTTACATTATAGGGGAACTTAACAGAAGGATGTCCTGAGCAATAGGTCCCATTTTAATGTAAAAATGGGTGTGGGGAACTACAAAAGCTCTTGAGAAATCTGAAACCAGTTGCTACTTCTGTAAAGACTGGACACAGAGAGAGAGAGAGAGAGAGAGTGCACCACTGAACAAAGAAGTCTAGGGCTCCTACACAGAAGGAGGCAATAGCAAACCACCTCGGTTTGTCTCTTGACTTGAAAAGCTTACAGGGCTGCCATAAATCAGCTGTGACTTGACAGCATTTTCCATTTCCCACCAGCCATTTAATCCTGCATCACCTGTCAGCCATTCTGGAGGAGAACGAGGAAGAGACTGCAAAGTCCCTTCTGACTGGCCTGCTTTGAATGCAGTCCCCAGCCTGTTCTTCCTCCTACCACACCACCATCATAATCACTGTATCATTAAATGTTGTGGGAAACATGATTGTTTTGCTACTGGGAGGCAAGGCATTCCTGCTTGAACTGTTTGAGACGTGAGACGACTTTCAGTTCTTCCCTCAACAGACACTGCTGCAGTTCTCTTGAAGACATGAACACATGAAGCTGCCTTATACTGAATCAAATCCCTTGGTCCATCAAAGTCAGTATTGTCTACTCAGAGAGGCAGTGGCTCTCCAGGGTCTCAGGCAGAGGTCTTTCACATCACCTACTTGCCTAGTCCCTTTAAGTGGAGATCCCGGGGATTGAAACTGGGACCTTCTGCATGCCAAGCAGATGCTCTACCACTGAGCCACGGCCCCTCCCTCTTCTGGCTTTAAAGTCAGATTTCCAAATCAAACACAGCCCCATCTTTTTTAAACACAGGCTTGAAGTCCATCCCCAAAAGAGCAAACAATAATAATAATAAAAAATCTCACCCACCGCTTCTCAGAGTAGAGGACAAAGCTACCATGATACTCCCAACAGGTGCAGCGTCAACAATGCATGACAGCATGCACATTCAGATACGAATCACAGGAACTAACAGGTTTTTTACTTTTATGGGGGGGGGAGTTGTTTATTGCAAGCACCAAGCATATATACCCACTGAAAAATCAATTCTGTCTTTTTTCTGGTTGAGCCACATTTGTTTTAGCCTGTTAGCCAATCAGCAGAGTACACAGCCAGGTGGAAAGGTGTGAATGAGAACAGTCAGCTTATCAGCACTCTACACAGCCACCTTTTCTTAGAAACGGGGAGTAACCAGTTGCTCCAGAGCTCCGTTTGCCTAAAAAAGTGTGACTGTGGACCAAAGCCTGCTAGATTTTCTAAAAAACTCACCGCGCATGACTGGAGTCTCCACTTGCCCTAGATGTCTAGATGACTGGCTATTTATCACATTTTATCCCACTCCTCCTCCCGTGGAGGTTGACATAAACAATCTCCTCCATTTTACCATTGCAACAACCCTTTGAAGTAGGTCAGTCTGCGACAGAATGCAACTGTGAGCTTCATGGCTAAGCCAGGATCATTCTCCTTCTATTTTTTTCTTGTCCGCACCGTTAAATCCAGAGGGTGAATTATTACGATAGCACAACATCCTACAATGTGTAATCCTACTGCCCAATAGCAGAAAGGTGTATTCGTAATAACCTTATGAACTGAAACAATAAAAGACAGAAGATTCTTATACATGTGGTATGTTGGAACGAAATGTGTTAAGTGTGGTCTGGTGGTTAGCGTGTCCGACTAGGATCTGGGAGACCCAGGTTCAAATCCCCACTCGACCATGAAAGGATGCGGGGTGACTTTGGGCCAGTCACACACTCTGCCTAACTTACCTCACAGGATTGTTGTCAGGCTAAAATGGAGGAGAAGAGAATAATGTCAGCAGCTTTGAGTCCCCACTGGGGGAAGGGCAGGTTATAAACGAAGTGAAATAAATTAAATTAAAATAACGAAAAAGAAGAAATATTTTATTTTGTCGAAGGCTTTCACGGTCAGAGTTCATTGGTTCTTGTAGGTTATCCAGGCTGTGTGACCGTGGTCTTGGTATTTTCTTTCCTGACGTTTCTCCAGCAGTTGTGGCAGGCATCTTCAGAGGAGTAACACTGAAGGACAGTGTTTCTCAGTGTCAAGTGTGTAGGAAGAGTAATATATAGTCAGAAAGGGGTTGGGTTTGAGCTGAATCATTGTCCTGCAAAAAGTATAAAAGGTAATGTGCTAATCATTGTCCTGTAAGTATCAAGATAATGTGTTAATGAGGGTGTGGTATGTTAATATGGAACCATTGTATCCTGAAGTGATCTGTTAATGTGTGAAATCCAAAGCTAATCCGCATGGCTATTGTGGACTGTAGTCTTTGTTAGTCTGGAGGTTTTCAGGACAGGAAGCCAAGCCTTATTCATTCTTAAACTCTCTTCTTTTCTGTTAAAGTTGTGCTGATGTTTATGAATTTCAATGGCTTCTCTGTGCAATCTGACAAAATAGTTGGTAGAATTGTCCCGTCTTTCAGTGTCTTGGAATAAGACCCTGTCCTTCAGTGTTACTCCTCTGAAGATGCCGGCCACAGCTGCTGGTGAAACGTCTGGAAAGAAAATACCAAGACCACAGTCACACAGCCCGGATAACCTACAAGAACCAATCTTTTATTTCTTTCAGTCCTCAGAAAAGCCTCAATATAACACATCTAGCCCCCCACAAAGGTTCCAATGGTTTAGAGTTTGCACATATCCCCTGAAATCCACATTACCCTCAGTACTCTGAACTTATTTTGCTTTGGAAACATTACAATAAACCATAAGGCTTCTTTGTATTTATGCAGTATGACACTTGACACGGTTGAGTTTCATGGATTAGAACTTAATTTCCTGTTTTGCGTCAGTTCTCAATGTATTTTCACTCTTGCCTTCAGCAATATATAAAGCTCAGTCCTGAATGAAAGATATCGCTCTTAGAAAAGCAACACAACTAGGAATCAATAACATTTCTTCAAAGAGCCCCCTGTAAAGACATCCTGTGATTCAGATTCTAATCTTATAAACTATGGGTGGCATTTCAGGACTTTTGGATAATATTGTATCCAATTGAATGTAGTAGCTTGATTAATGTTATATTTTCTTTGTACATTTATTGGGGGAGGGTTGGTATTATATAGGTAAAGATAGCCCCCTGTGCAAGCACCGGGTCATTACTGATCCATGGGGTGATGTCACATCCCGATGTTTACTAGGCAGACTGTGTTTACGGGCTGGTTTGCCATTGCCTTCCCCAGTCATCTTCCCTTTACCCCCAGCAAGCCGGGTACTCATTTTACCGACCTCGAAAGGATGGAAGGCTGAGTCAACCTTGAGCTGGTTACTTGAAACCGACTTCCGTCAGGATTGAACTCAGGTCGTGAGCAGAGCTTTTGATTGCAATACTGCAGCTTACCACTCTGCACCACGGGACTCTTATTTAATTGTATTATTTAATTGTATTATATACATTTTTTAAAAAGAATAAATCGGTTCTTCAGCTGAACCATGGCAGGCCAGAAGCCAGATCTTCACATTTCCTTTGCAATCTGGCTACTGGGTTTTTTAAAAACTCAAATTTATAGTAACCCAGTGAGACATAGAAAGCCTTGAAGTAATAAATACTGGGAGACCAGCAGGGAGTGGGGAAGGGTAAAGAGGTTTTCAGACAAGAGATGTACAATCCCCCCTCCCACTGAAGAGTGCGATATTATATCTATTGCAACAGGACTACAGGAATAATATTCACATTTACACCAGATGATTAAAATCCAAAATGCCAAGATATTCCTTTTTGTAGATAGACATCTAATAAATCCCAAGCGATAATGCATTGCTTTGCTTTCCAGAATCAAATACACGAGATGGTGGTTGAAATTAAATTGAGAGAATGAAATAAAAAACTGTGAAGCTGAACAACAATGGGAACCTCTTGCTGCATAAATGAATAAAAGCATACTTGTTAGTTTGAGAAATTTCTTCCCTTATCATCTGCAAGTACAGTTCATAAAATCTTTCTGTATGAGCAAGATTCGAACCCCTGTACTTTTAAACAGCATTCTGCAGCATTGTGCATTAGGCTCTAGGAGAAACTCTGGCTATGCAATGCCAAATGACTCCTTTAGAAAAGTTTTAGTAGTATGGTTGACCCACAACGAGGCTCCAATGTCTGCTTTGCCATGGTAAGTTTCTAATCCTCACTGTTAGAATATCGCTTCTCCACATATTTGAAATTTGAGATAATCACTTAAATTTTCTGCAGGCAATGATGTATACAGGAGTGAACAAAAGCACCTCACCACTTATGAGAGACGCTTTTAAACCCTACGAATGGATTTTTATTCATATTTATAGCCCACTTTTCTTCCCAATGGGGACTCAAAGCAGCTTTCATTGTTGTTCTAACCGCCTCCATTTTTTATCCTCACAACTAGGTAGGTTAGGCTGAGAGGGGGGAGGACTGGCCTAAGTCATCCTGTGAGCTTGCAAGGCAGAGTGGGGATTCGAACCTGGGTCTTGCCGATCCTAGTTCGACCTTCTGACGACTGCATCATGCTGGAAAAGGAGAAAAGAACTGCACTGGATGGAGCTACAGTATCAGGGTCTGAACACTCAAAGCAAACAGCCAAGCACTACCCAAGGAACCTCCCCCACAATACCTTTTAAAAATCTGACTGAAATGTGAAATTCTACACAAACTAAGCAATTAGGGTTGCTAACCTCCAGGTGGTGACTGGAGCTCTCCCAGCATTACAACTGAACTCCAGACTACAGAGATCAGTTCCCCTTGAGAAACTGGCTGTTTTGGAGGGTGGACTCTATGGCGTTACACCCCACTGCCGTCCTTCCACTCCCCGAACCCCGCCCTCTCCAGGCTCCACCCCCACAAAAACCTCCAGGTATTTCTCAACCCAGAGCTGGCAACCCTATAAGCAATACATCTTAGGGTTGCCATCTCTGAGTTGGGAAATACGTGGAGATTTTTGGGGTGGAGAATGAGGAGGGGAGGTTTTGGGGAGGGGAGGGACTTCAATGCCACAGAGTCCAGTTGCCAAACCAACCATTTTCTCCAGGTGAACTGATCTCTATCAGCTGGAGAACAGTTGTAATAGTGGGAGATCTCCAGCTACTACCTGGAAGTTAAACCAAGTAACAGCAGTATTGGCTATGAAAAATACAGAAAACTATAACGTGAACAGCATAGCTTTGTTGTCAATTGCATACTGTTCAAAAGTACATTCAGATGCAATCATATAATACAATGTGCAGTTCTTACATGAACAGAACTGTCGTATTCTCAATATAAAGTAGAGAGAATTAAAGTCCAAGTCCATGCCCAGAACTCCTTGAGACGGAAAGGAACAATCAATCCCAATCTCCCTGGAGCTGTGTAGCGAGGTGCAGAACTTCAAAAATGGACAATAATTGGTTCAAATGAACCCATCACAGGACAGGGATCCGGTATTCTTCCTGTTCCGGTAGGTTCTTCATCAGCGTTCACTAATAAATATGAACATTCATACAAATGTACAACTAAAATCTATATAAACTGATGCAAAGAGAGATTATGCTAGGACAACCGAGGACCGTCATTCCATCTAAAGTAACCACAGAAATGTATACTTACACACAGACGGCACAGTAGCAAGTTCACATGTTGATTGGAACACAATGTTCTCCAACACTAGCAAGTCCCATTGGAAGCAAAGTAGCGGCACTAATTAGCAGCACCTGTGTGGGAGTGCTAACAATCCAATGACAGGAGTGACAATGCATTTTTACAAAGCATTTTAACATTAAAGGAGCCTTAACGGAAAGAAACTGCCTGGAAGTTGGCAAACCTAAAGAAACACTGCCCTCATAATATCTGGGTATCTTGGAACTAGGGCCATGAAATTCATCTGCAACAGGGTCAATACTGGGGAAAAAGAAGGGAAAATACACACATAGATAATAAAGGAGATATGTAGGTAATGTAGTAATGGAGGTATGTAGACAGAGAACATGTCCAAAACAATGACCAAGCCTGAGACAGAAAAAAGACGCCTTCACTCAAGTGTCTTAAACATCAAAATCAAAGCAGTATCGCAGCTGGAATGCGGCAGCATGGGGATCATATCAGATTCCAGCATGTGGCTAAAAACAAGAGGAGTGATCGGGACTTCCCGCACAAGAGTTGGGAAAATGTATAAACATTTCATCGAGAGACCTCTAGTGGAAGTAGCCTTTATAATATGTTCATTTTAAAAGGCAGCTGGTTGAATTAGATCCCTGCGTGCAAGAAGCTACTTTGGTCAGCTGAAACTAGCAGATCAATTTCCAAGTGGTGCAATAAATAGTGTAGTACTTTAATTAAAACCGTATAATAGATACAACAAACAATGAAACAAAAACAGATTACAAAATTAGGGAGTGGAAGGAACCTGCAGTCCAATCCTGGGCATATATACCTGGAAGGGAATTCCGTTGCGTTGAACATGGCATATGCCCACCTAGATGTACATAAGACTGCAGCCTACCGTTTATTTAAATATATCTGCACTCTTTAATTTTTTCAGATGGGTGCTAGCATTGAAATACACATAATAAAACAACACACAAATAAATAGCTAACAGTAGGCTAAAAAACCAACAGCAAATACAATACTTTTATAAAATAGCAATAAAGTTATTGCAAAATCATTAGCAGCACCAGGCAAATAACTATCAGTGCAATCCTAAACAGAGTTACACCATCTAAGCCCACTGAAGTAAATGGGTTTAGAAGGGTGTAAAGTTTGCTGGCCCCGACCTGGATGGCCCAGGCTAGCCTGATCTCGTCAGATCTCAGCAGCTAAGCAGGTCAGCCCTGGTTAGTATTTGGATGGGAGACCACCAAGGAATACCCGGGTTGCTCTGCAGAGGAAGGCACTGGCAAACCACCTCTGTTAGTCTCTTGCCATGAAAACCTCCCAAAAGGGGTCGCCATAAGTCGGTTGCAACTTGATGGCACTTTACACACACACACAAAGTTTGCTGAGGACTGAGCTGTAGAATAAGTACTTTAAAATAAGTACTTTAAATATAAGAATAAGTACTTTAAAAAATGCAGCCACAGTGAAGCAAAAACAACTCAAAATAAAATTATGGATGGACTAGTACAGGGGTCTGCAAACTGCGGCTCCCGAGCCACATGCGGCTCTTTGGCTCGTTGAGTGCGGCTCTCCGAACTTGGTTCGGAGCCCCTGTTCTCGCGCCCATTCGCGCTGGCAGCCAGGCTGCGGAGCCGGCGCGCCTGAGAGAGTGAGCGAGCGCTAGAAAGCAGGCGAGCGGGCGCGTTGTCTTCCCCCAACTCACCGTGGAGAATGGCCAGGTCCCCCTTTCCTTTGCCCTCAATGGTTGGGAGGCTAAAGCCTCCCCTCTAGCCGCGCGATTGTTGGGCGGGCAGCTCGACGGTTCCTCCCCCCCCCCGCCCGCCTATCAGCTGCTGGGCGGGGCGGGCTTCCTTTGGTAGACCTGGCCTCCGGCTGAGTCCCATTGGGAGGCCATGTCTACCCACTGGCTTTCTTGGCGGTAGACCTGGACTCCGAGGAGGGGGAAAAAGTCCCCCTTCAGAGGCCAGGTCTACCAATTGGCTTCTATGGGCCTCCGGAGGCCAGGTCTACTGCCAAGAAAGCCAATGGGACTCAGCCGGAGGCCAGGTCTACCAATAGGCTTTTATGGCGGTAGACCAGGCCTCCAGACGAGGACTCCGGACGGGGAGGGGGAAATGGCAGAACTTACAATTAAATTTTTATCAATAAATAAGATCACTATTAAGTATGATATCAAGTTTTATTCAGTGTACCTATAGTTTAATTAAGACTTAAAACTTTAATTAAAGTTTATTAAGTTAATAAACAGGGTACCTACCTATATAGTTTAAGTTTAAGAAATTTGGCTCTCAAAAGAAATCTCAATCGTTGTACTGTTGATATTTGGCTATTTTGACTAATGAGTTTGCCGACCCCTGGACTAGTGAACCAAATTAGTTACAAGGCCAGAAGCAGGGGTGTGTAAAGAAAGCCCATGTTGCAATGAAGACATCCCAAGAACACACAGTCAACGTTTTGAGGGCACGGCTCCCACGGAAGGCTTCACGTGCTCAACAGTTCTTGCAGAAGCGCTAAAATTATTCCACTGTTTACTTGCGCTAAATGAAAGTAGCCGTACCCTCACTATGTTTTCCATGTGTTGCAACACATAACACAGGGTGTTTTTTTTCTGAAATAGTTTCAAACTAAAAGTCATTTAAATCAGGCAAAATGGCTGTTGCATTGCTTGACAGGCATGCTACTATTATAAAAATTATACTAAAACACTATGTGTTATTGCAGCCGTTGCGCCACTGCTTGCGCAAGCAGAACTGCGCCAACAACATTCTTCCCTCCACTCTCACATTGCTGGATCTGACCCACGAGCTGCATGATGGGATTTATTTCCCATGCTGCGTTAATGTGGACTGAAAGAGACAGCTGATGGGCACAAGATGGGGGTCATAGCAGGAGATAAAAGAGGAAAGGGCATATATACATGCCTGGATCAAGAGAATGTGGCCCTGGGGAAGAAAAAACAACAACTGAAAAGGTCTAGATTCCCAAAGTGGGCAGTACCACCCCCCGGGTGGCGGTGGGATTACCTAGGGGGGCACTAAGAGGCAGGAGGCGCTAGAGGTGGGGGCCCTTCAAATGTGTTGTTCACTAATTTACAATAGATCAAGCTATGGCACCATGCTGGCAAATTTGATGGAAACGATCAGAATTTTTTTTCAGACTTTGAAGAGCTGGTACCACTGGATCAAGTTCATCAGATTTGTTGAATAAATTTCAACTAAAAAGTTTTAATATGATTTTGAATAGATGTGCAATTAATTGTTACTGTTTTGAAACTTTATTGTTATTATCTTCTTTAGTGAGTCATGGAAACCCCTATTTTGAATAATGCTTATTGTAGGATAGGGTAGGGAGCGCTGGGGTTGAGTTTGTGGAACCAAGAGGGCAGTGGCCCAAAAAGTTTGGGAACCACTGGTCTAGATGAACACCTAAGGTGGCCATCCAAGTGCTCTTTGGCTACTTTTCCTTGGAACAATCATGTAAAGTAAGCAAAAGCAGCACTCCAACAGTGGAATGCCCTACAACTCATTTGGCTGCCGAGGGGAAGGCAATTGGCAGCTGATTCCATATAACCAGTAAGCATTAATATAGTTCTTTCTTCACCTGAATACTCAAAACACTTCCCGATAATTTTTAATAACTTTTTAAATGCAAGCCACTGTTCCTACCACATGCGCACCACATATTCCCTATAGCTGGGAGGGTGAGACTGAGATGTTAATGCCTACCCAGCGAATTCATGGCCACGATGAGATGAACCAAAGGTTCTGGGCTCCTAGCTCATGCTCTTAATCACTATGAGTCTCCAACTCATAATTAACATGGGCATAAATAGTAATCAATTACATTTTTAGCTCGCCTTTCTTCCAAAGAACAGCGGGCATGGTTTGCCCTTCTTCCATTTTTGCAATGAGCCTATAAGGTAAGCTATGCTGAGAGAAAACAACCGCCCCCTGCCCATGGGATGAACTGAAACACATTTCAATTGTCAAATGCCCACCTATCGGAAAACTAGCAACCACAGCTTCCCGCTACACATGTGTACTGCAATTTATACATGAAGAAGAAGAGTTGGTTTTTATATACTGACTTTCTCTGTCACTTAAGGGAGACTCAAACCGGCTTACAATCACCTTCCCTTCCCCACAACAGACACCCTGTGCTGAGAGAGTGTGACTCACCCAAGGTCACCCAACTGGCTTCATGTGGAGGAGTGGGGAAACCAACCCAGTTCACCAGATTAGCCTCTGCCGCTCATGTGGAGGAGTGGGGAATCAAGCCCGGTTCTCCAGATCAGAGTCCACCGCTCCAAACCACCACTCTTAACCACTACACAATTATCGCATAATAAAGTCTACATGCGCGTAGGAGTTTCATATTGTGTGCAGTTACTTTTAACTACAATACGAGCAGAAATGCATAAAAGCAACATATAAAATAAAAACAAGGTCACCAAGCACTGGAGGTGAGAGGCAAAGCCCCAGAAGTAAAGTACTAGACTGTTGGAAAAGGGACATTTAGTGTAAAGCCAGGAAAAAATCTTCCCACTGAATTTTGATCATATTGTTGGGGGGAGGGAGAATCGCTGTTGTGCAACTTAACAAGAAGTCTACAGCCAAGGAAAACGCAAAGGGTTTTTTTCTTTTGACAGGCAAGGACATCTCATCAAGCCTACGGATATCATGCGGAGCCTCTGTTATGACAGATGCAGAGAGCAATTGTGGTCTTTTATCAGCCCTGTGTCGTTTCTGAGGGAAAAGACAAACCACGGTCACCGTTGTGACCTCAGACTGCATCACATGAGACAATGTCAGGTCATTCTACAGTCCACCCTCCCAAAGTTCAATTTTTTTGCCACCAAGTCACAGCTGACCCCGTGGGGTTTTCAAGGCAAGTGACGTTCAGAGACGTTGTCTGCCTCTAAGTTCTACAGAATAATAAAACTGGATTTGAGCAACTTCTTTGTAGCATGTCATCTAGTTGAGTAAGAGTCAGGTATCACAGGCAGGAACACAGGTAGGATGGTGCTGTGGCAGTTGTCTTGTTTGGGGGCTTTCTAGAGGCATCTGGTGGGCCATTGTGTGAACAGACTGCTGGACTTGATGGACCTTGGTCTGATCCAGCAGGACTTTTCTTATGTTCTTATGTATCAGTACAAGAACAGGAGTGGTGGCGATGGTAGTAATCAATTAGATCTGTTCTTCCTAATTAGCTCATGTTGCTACATGGGTTGTTTTAGTGTTTGCTTTATAAAATTGTGGTGACACTGTCGTTACCCACCTTGGGTCCTGAGATAGGAGAAAGGTACACACATTGTTGTGAATTAGTGCACAACAATGAGGCTGTATCTCGGAAAAGGTAACAATTTTTGAATTAGGTGAAAAAAATATAGGAAGAGAACCACAACAGTCCATGAAAACAGTTAATGAATGATTCCGCATACAGCTCTATGGAACAGATAAGTTTGTGGAAGACTGCTTCAAGACAGCATTTGCAACCAGTGCCAGGAGGTGACAAAATCACACATGAACATCTTGTCTATAATTAGGATTGCCAGCTCTGGGTTGGGAAATACCTGGAGATTTTGGGGGTGGAGCCTGAGGAGGGAGGGGGCTTGGGAGGGGCTTCAATGGAGCACAATGCCATAGAGTCCAACTTCCAAAGGGGCCATTTTCTCCAGATGAACTGACCTCTGTTGCCTGGAGATCAGTTGTAATAGCGGGAGATCTCCAACTGACACTTGGAGGTTGGCAACCCTATCTAGAATTGAAGACATACGCCATTCCTCCCTGTCTGAAAGAAAACCCAACGAGAGTAATAGTAACCATGGTACTTTACCTGTGTTCACCATGGTGGATGCTGGTGAAACAAACGCATTTACCGAACTGGAAAGATCGCTGTTTCTCTCAGTGCTGGGATTCACCAGAAAACTTTTTTCAGTGATGGCACATGATATGTCCAACAAGCTGCTCTCTTCTGACTGGTAGCTCGATACGGTTTCATTCCCTTCCATAATGCTGCTGTGGCAAAGAGGAGACGTCAATGAATTGCAAATATTTTTCAACTATGCTGACATCTACAGAGAAACCAATAGGGCAGGGTGTAATGCAACATGAAACAATTCTGTTTGGCTAGAGGTGTGATAAAAACCTGCAAACCTGTGGTATGTTTACCAAACACCAATTGCAAACAGAGAGCCAGTTTTTTTATGGACTCTTTGGTCTGTCGGGTGATTGGTTTCTGGCTGTTCAGCAGGTTGGTTTGGCTATTCCTTCCTAATGGCACTGTACAGGGTGATAGGCTTTCCAACACATGCATATTCCCACGCAGAACAATAAATTTCTACTCCCTGCTATCCTTGTTGTTCTGCTCAGCAAGCAATTGTTGAAATATACAGTTAAATCAATCCCAAGTCACGTAAATCAGTCATAAAATAAAAGCTGTGTTTTTTTGAAAAAATCCTGTTTGGATCAGCAGTGATTTCACACATGAACAGTTGTGCAAAAACCCCAAAGCAAGCGCGGATCATCCGTGTTTTTACACATGTGCAGTTTTGCAAAAATTCCAGTGGAAACCTTTTCTAGGAGGCATTCAGGTTATTTGGCATTGAACAAAAAAGACTCGCTTGGTAATCAGCTTACATCTGTTTGACACAGTCAAACGTAGCAAGTTCAACTGTCAAATGTGTTGGCCATAAAATCTGCATTGTCTCTGTCTTCAAAACCAGCTTTCTGGGTGGTGCAGAGGACTTCAGAAAAGAGAGGGATGTGGGAGCTCTGCTCACAGTTCTTTGGATCAAACCATATAAAAACAGTTCTACTTAATAACTAACAAGGCAAGAACCTGCAATTTAGACTTGAGGTTGTGAGGCTTATTGGTCTGCTTCTGTATGCATGGGCCACTTATATATGGATTTTTGCCCCACCTTGGATGCTATTGGGAATCAGGTTTTTCCCCTGCTCCTCCCCTATACCATCACAGTACTTCTGTGCACCTACCAGGTTTCCCTGCCTTTCCTGCGGTCTTTCCCAAATCTGTTTTTTTGCAGAGTTTTGGGAAAGATCACTGCAAAGCTGGAGTGAGACCCATGTGGATTTGAAAGTCCAGATCTTCCCAGTCCTGCCAACATTGGTGAAACCTGCCACAGGGGTGTTCAGAAACTGCACCCCCGAAGTGCTTTACCTTCAGCACTTCAGCCAGGGTGGTGTAGTGGTTAAGAGCGGTGGTTTGGAGCGGTAGGTTCTGATCTGGAGAACCGGGTTTGATTCCCTGCTCCTCCACATGAGCGGCGGAGTCTAATCTGGTGAACTGGATTTGTTTCCCCACTCCTACACACGAAGCCAGTTGGGTGACCTTGGGCAAGTCACAGCTCTGTTAGAGCTCTCTCAGCCCCACCTATCTCACAGGGTGTCTGTTGTGGGGAGGGGACGGGAAGGTGATTGTAAGCTGGTTTGAGTCTCCCTTAAGCAGTAGAGAAAGTCGGAATATAAAAACCAACCCTTCTTCTTCTTCTATCTGTAATTTGCTCAGCTCTCGCTACCTTTGTTCATATTCAAACTGCGAGAACTCTTTCCAACACAATCTCCACAAACGCTAAGGGCTATGCCATTCCAAAAGCTAGACAGAGACTCCAGGTAATTAAAAACCATTAAAGCTCTTTCACTGTCCCTGGACAATGCATCAAGGTTGACAAGCGAAGCCTGAAAAGTGGGCCCTCTCATACTGCTCAAAACAGAGAAGCACAGAACATAAGCAGTCACTCCGGGAGATGGAATAATTACTTTCCATCTATCATCACTTCGTATAACTACACATAAAGGGGAACTCCCTGTTCCCATGAGTAAGTTATTGATCACCATCTCATAGCAACCTTTTTCTACATGGGGAACAAAGCCAGCATAAGCGGTGAAAGATTGTAAAGTATGAAATGTCGTGCAAGCATTTTCTTTTGTGCAAGAATCATGTGGCCAATACACATTAACACAAACACACTCACTGAGCAAGGCCTGGGAGGGGCCATGGCTCAGTGGTAGAGCATCTGCTTTGCATGCAGAAGGTCCCAGGTTCAAGTCCGGGCATCTCCAGTTTAAAAGCTAGGGTTGACTAATCAAACACCTCCTGAGTAATGATAAATATCCTGAGCTACTCTCCCTTGCGCTAGCACCCAGCTTTGCTCTGTCCTAGAAACATGGATTAGGAAAAAGGCACCAGAAAGGAAGCACTTGTATAAGCAGCACAGAGAAAAATCCTATGAAATAAAAGTGTTGTTTTTAAGAAAGTCTAGAGTAGATCTTCTTGCACTCCTTTCCTGGATAGTCAAAGGGCTTCATAAACTACTCTGCAGCAACCAGTGAGAAAACCCTTCACTCTCATGCTGCCTGCAGGAGATCCCTGGTTTAGAGAGAAGACATTATATTTGCATGCCTTTTCTGACACAGGAGTGACTGGCAACAGCATGCTACTGTGAGAAGCGGCCCCAAATTTGCCTGTAAGACCATGCTGGTTTTTTCCAAAATATTAGTTTTCCATTGTGTTTTGTTCCATGAGACTGGTGCCTCTTGCAAACAACCATTCATGGAACCCAGTTGACTTTGCCCTTGCCATTACATTTGCTAGATAAAATCTATATCAGTTTTCTTATCAATGCAAGCTCAAATTTACCTGACCGAAAGATGAGAGGCAAGTTAAAACTTTCAGAGGAATATACATAAAGACAATGAAACAAGTGGTTCTCCTTGAAGCTGGGTTTCTGTATGATTGGTGAGAGGCCACAGTGGAAGAGCACATGGTTTGCACACAAAAGGCTCCCGGTTCAATCCCTGACATATCACAGTTCAAGGATCTCAGGAAGCAAAATTAGGAAATACCTGCAAAAAAATCCTGGAAAGCCATGGCCCAACAATACTTGAATAGACCAATAGTCTGATAAGACTGTATTTAGATGTTTTACTTAACCATGATTAATTTAAAAAGTGCTCTGGATTGTGCACATTACAAAATTTAACTGTGGTTAATCCTTCTACCCTCATTCTCCTCACATGAAGAGTCACAGTTAAAAATCTAAGTAGTGACCCATGATGTATGAACACAGGTGTGTGGAGTAACCAGAGTTAGTTTCCCCATCTCCATTCACTTGGATTCTAAATCTGGATTAAATCCTGATAAGCAGGAGGGGTCCTGACCTGGGTGGGCCAGGCTAGCCTGATCTGGTCAGATCTCAGAAGCTACACAGGGTCAGCTGTGGTTAGTATTTGGATGGGAGACCACCAAAGAAGTCCAGGGTTGCTACACAAAGGCAGGCAATGGCTAACCACCTCTGTTGTCTCTTGCCTTGAAAACCCTACAGGGTTGCCATGTCTGCTATGTTGTGATAGCACTTTACACACACACACAAGCAGAAGGGCCCTGAGGGGGATCAGTGTTGAGGCAGGTGCTATTTAATCTGTTCAGAATTATTTGGATTCAGGATAAGCCATGAAGTGGGTGAGTTTGCCAATGATACTAAAGTGTTCAGGGTGGTGAGCTCTGGGGCACCCTGTGAAGTTGATGGGCAGTAGATTCAGGTGGACAGAAAAAATGAATATTCTTCAGACAATGAGTAATTAACTTGTGGACCACAGGATGTAAATGATAGTCCACCTACAGCTACATCAGAGGCGGTATACCCCCCAATGCCAGACAGTTCCTGGATGGGGGACTAACTATAGGACGAGGCTCGGACTTCAGTGGCTATGCCTGCAGGTCTTCTGAAGTTATCTGTAGGGATGCCAACCGCCAGGAAATAGCTGGAGATCTCCTGCTATTACAACTGATCTCCAGCCAACAGAGATCAGTTCACCTGGAGAAAATGGTCACTTTGGCAGTTGGACTCTATAGCATTGAAGTGTCCCCCCCTCCCCAAACCCGCCCTTCTCAGGCTCCGCTCAAAAAACCTCCCGCCTGTGGCGAAGTGGACCTGGCAACCCTTGTTATCTGGTTGGCCACTGGGAAACAGGACAATAAACTACACGGACCATCGTTCTGATACAGTACGGCTGCTTTTATGTTACAAAGGTGTTTTACTCCCGGATTTTATTATTTTATGGGTTTTCACTTGATGCAATCTCTGCTGTTTTATTGTGTTATACTGCTGGTGTATTTTATATATATATATATATATATATATATATATATATATATTTTAGAGCTTGCTGTAAGCAGTCTTCAGTGCCATGATCTTAATGCCAGAAAGACAGATCACAAATCTCCAAAATAACCAGCTAATCCACCCACCAAAAGAGATGTTTTTAATACCTTACATCAGGGGTCCCCAACTAGGTGCCTATGGATGCTATGGCGCCTGGAAATACATTTCTCTGGGGCCCGCCAAGTGCTTTTAGGAAGTAGGTGAGGCCAGACTGGGCTTTTGCCCAGCAAGGCTTCTGCTTGGCTGTGCAGATTTTTTAAAATGTTGCTTTGACAGCAGCTGCCACCACAGCTCAAGGATCTACACTGTGTTACTGAAGTTAAATTGTGGCAATCGTTTTATGGCTGGCTCCTGCCTTAAATTCTAACCCAGCTTTACCCCTTAAAGCTCTGTAGAAGCCATATTCTTGTCTCAAATTCTATTAAACACTGTCTTTTTTTTTTTTTAAGCATGCTTGTACATGTAAATTTAGTGAACAAACCATTTGAATCTATTTCTAGCCAGCCTAGTAAGTGGCGTATGAATCAGCAAAACAAGCCTGGGCAGAAAAGGATTAAAAGCTCTTAGCCGAGATTAGCAAAGCAGCTGATTTAGCGGAAATCTAACCAGGGACTGCTGTTTTGTAAGGGCACATTTCACCCGTAGAGAACATACGACCAGAGCACGGGCATTACAGTCATTTTTCTGGGCAGCTGCCCAATGCAAGCTTGTTCCAGAGGCACCTGTCATGTAACTATCCCTTCCAAGAAATCTAGTTAAGCTCTTCGGAATGAAATAAACAGATTGAGTCAATGTTGTCCCTTGTGACGCTAGAAACAGTGTGGCCTTTCCAAAGTATGATGTGTTTCAGGTCAACTACAAACCCTTTTCTTTATCAAGTTGGAAGATCATCGCCTTCTGGAATATGCTCTAGTTAGGTTGGCGCAAGGCACTGTCGAGGAGCCAGCACTCCACCAAAGCGGGCTTTCACAATTCCAATCTGCAGTTTGAGCCAAGAGGGGCTGTGGCTCAGTGGAAGAGCCTCTGCTTTGCATGCAGACGGTCCCAGGTTCAATCCCGGCATCTCCAGTTAAAAGGCAGTAGGTGATGTGAAAGACTTTAGCCTGAGACCCTGGAGAGTCGCTGCCAGTCTAAGTAGACAGTATTGACTTTGATGGACTGAGGGTCTGATTCAGTAGGAGGCAGCTTCGTGTGTGTTCATGGGGCTGTTCACTTTGGGGAGGGGCCGTGGCTCAGTGGTAGAGCATCTGCTTGGCATGCAGAAGGTCCCAGGTGCAATCCCAGGGATTAGGTGAGTAGGTGAAAGACCTCAGCCTGAGACCCTGGAGAGCCGCTGCCAGTCTGAGTAGACAATACTGACTTTGATGGACCGAGGATCTGATTCAGTATAAGGCTCCTTCATGTGTTCATGTGACAAACAGCAGTCCATCGCTGGAAAAGCCAGGCAGGTGCCATGACACCCATGGGCACCATGCTGGGGACCCTTGGTATAGCTTGTCTTCTAGTTGCCCAAAATAACTCATCACTCACTTCCCTATCCTCACCTACTGAAGAATAATTCCTCATTTAAAAAAACGCAATGTTTTTCACTAGACAAGATAATAAATTACATAAAAGCATTTCCAAATGTTCTTTGCTACATCACTAGGTATTTATTTATAGGTTACCCTGTACTACAGCAATATTGTACAGCTTGATTTTCCTGTAAGGACAAGATTCAAATATCATTTGCAAATATTTATAAATGATTACAAATGCTATTTATATTCTGCTTCTGCAATAATGTGCAAATGATTGCAAATGATATTTGCACACCGCATAATGTACTATTTGCACATCGCATAATGTACTATGTGATTTTCTGTGTGGACAAAATAATCCATTTGCAAACAATATTTAGAAAGGGTTGCAAAAGATTGCACTATTGCTATAATGTGCAACTTGATTTTGCCGCATGGGCAAGATAACCCACGTCTAAACGATGGCTCTAGTACAGTGCAAAACACCCCCCACCCCAAAAACAGCACTATCATCCTACTATGCACAGATGCAGCCTTTCTAAAAATAATAAGGAAAACCACAGCAGTGAGATTCCCTCTTTCATTAGAGGGCAGGCGGGTTGTGCCCTAAATAGCTATTCTCTCATCACTTTACACGCGCACACCCAGGTCCCAGACCAAATGCAGAGATTTCAGACATGCCGATAGGTTAATGCGAAATTCCAGAGGGTTCCAATAAAAAGCGTAAATAATTACATGGCAGGGTTGTCAAATCTGGCTGGGGAAACCCCTGGAGATTTGGAGGGTGGAGCCTGGGCAGGGCAGGGACCTCAGTGGAGGGCAACGCCGCGCAGGCCATTTGCTCCTGATCTCTGCAGACCAGTTGCTATCCCGGGAGATCTCCCACCTGGAGGATGGCAACCCTATCCTACGGAGATCTTGGCCGGTTTTGCTTTAGATCTACCAGCCAGCCCTCTTTCCAAACCCTTGTTTGTTTAATCCCCGCGTGTCCGGGGCTCCGGATGTGCCACGGAAGACGGGGAACCCCAGTTCAGATCCCAGGAGGTCGCGAGAGATCCCCCACGTGCATGCTCTTCTACTGACACACAAACCTCCACTTTACCTGCACGATCCTCTGGCTGGCCCGGAAGCATTAGTTAAGACCCGCCGATTGCACACACGTGTCTGTCGCCTGCAAAACCGGATTTCCTGGTAATGTTTGCAGCTTTGAGGACGGGTGGGGGGGAGGGAGTGACCAGGAGATGATCTATGATCGTTGCAATGATCTGCCAGCATTAAATTCTCGGGCCCTTTTATGCACGGGAGGTTTTGCCACTCTGTCGGCGCACGTTTTCCCCCCATCCGAGTTCTCAGAAGTCTGCTTGGTGGGCTTTTTTTTTAGTTTTGAGAACTTGGATGGGAAAAAAATGTGCATCTACAGAGCGGCAAATCCAAGGCGAAACCTCCCGTGCATAAAGGGCGTCTGTAAAGGAAAAGCATCCTCGTGGCAAAAAATCTTAGATGAGAAACTGTCGTTGTTGGGCTTCTCGCAGGATATGTTATTAGACCTTTGCCATTAATTCATGGAAGGTTTTGCATTGGATTTGCCACTCTTTAGATGCACTTTTCCCCCCTCCATAGTCTCAAAACTCAACAATAAGCCGCCATGCAGAGTTTTGAGAATTCAGATGGGGGAAATGTGCATCTAGAGAGCGGCAAATCCAATGCAAAACCTTCCATGAATAAATGGCACACTTTGCGATTTATTCATGGAAGGTTTTGCATTGGATTTGCCGCTCTCTAGATGCACATTTCCCCCATCTGAATTCTCAAAACTCTGCATGGCGGCTTATTGTTGAGTTTTGAGAATATGGAGGGGGGAAAGAAAACTGAAGCTTTTACCAAAATTAAAAAGCGCATTAAAGAGCTCGGTTATAACAGCACTACTTTTCGTGCTCGTTGCTTCTGTTCATCCCAGTTCTTCGGAATACCCCCTCCACGTGGTCTGCCTGCCTATACATATTATTTGACAACTCCTCGTCTCTGTAGAGCTTTTTTGCTTGGCTAGATTGAATGCTAACCCTTCTATGGTAATGCAGGGCAGAATTCTGAATATCCCATACTCCAGGGGTGGGGAACCTTTTTTCTACCAAGGGCCATTTGGATATTTATGACATCATTCGCGGGCCATACAAAATTATCAACTTAAAAATTAGCCTGCTATATTTGGTCAAACATTTAGCCAAGAGGCATGACCGGAGATGGCTCGAAGTGTCTGCCACGTAGAGCGACTTGCTTTTGAGCTCTGCCATCCCCAGCTGGGCCTAAGAGATTCAGGCAGGGCAGCATCCTTCTGAGCTAGAGATAAGCCAGGACCCATGGAGGGCCTGACCAAATGATTTCGCGGGCTTTATACGGCCCCCGGGCCTGATGTTCCCCACCCCTGCCATACTCAACAGGCTCTGCCCTTGCTCTTCTGGCTCGATTGACTCATTAGCCCATGCCCTTTTGGAAGGCCGCTTTCACGAGGAACTTCGATCGCACTATATTTCCCCCCTTTTAATATACAAATCCAATGCCTCTGTGACTGACATAATGCCTTTTTTACTAAGCGATAGGGACCCCAAGGCTACATTGTCAGCGGCAAGATTTGTTTCAGTCCTTATATCCCTCCAACACTAGATATATGCTGCTAAAGATCAATTGATCAAGGAGCTTCTAAGGGATAAAAGGAAAAGGTAAAGGAAAAGCAAAGGCAGGCGTTCCAGGGTTTCTTTGCAAACTCGGGTTGTGCACCTGTCTGGGGGAGGATGCGCCGCGGGAAATCAAGGATGCTTGGCGTTTTTAAAAACCATCCTGCAAATACTTCCTCTATGTGATGGCAGGGGTGGGGGGGAGAGAGAAATGCTTCCACAATTGTTGTCCTCTTACCCTCCTCCCCTTCCCCATGGTCTCAATGCTGCTAGCTCGATTAACCTGGATGAAGCAAAGGACGTTATCACAGCCATTTTGGTTATGGGCAAAAAAGGAAGGGGGGAGAGAGAACACACCGAAATCGAAACAGAAATTGAGAATTATATATATATATAATTATATATATACACACACACACACACACACATATATATATATGTGTGTGTGTGTGTTTCATGATAAATGTAAGTGATTTTAGCAGAACCTAGGGCTCCCCATCTGCTCTGGCTGTGAGCTAGCTTACCACAGTGAATGGTCTCTGTATTTTTTTCTTGATTTTAATTTTACATAATTGCATTATCAGCTGTTTTCTCCCTCCAATCCCCCCCCAATACTCCTACATAAAATTACTGCCTTGGGTCCACTTACAGCATCTGAAGAAGTGGAGTCTAAGCTTATGAAGAAGAAGAGTTGGTTTTTATATGCTGAGTTTCTCTACCATTTTTCTCTACCACTTAAGAAGAATCAAACTGGCCTACAATCACCTTCCCTTCCCCTCCTCACAGCGGACACCCTGTGAGGTAGGTGGGGCTGAGAGAGCTCTAAGAGAGCTGTGACTAGCCCAAGGCCACCCAGCTGGCTTCATGTGGAAGAGTGGGGAAACAAATCCAGTTCACCAGATTAGTCTCCGCCGCTCATATGGAGGAGTGGGGAATGAAACCAGTTCTCCAGATCAGAGTCCACCGCTCCAAACCACTGATCTTAACCATTACACCATGCTGGATAACAATTTTGTTACTCTTTAGGGTGCCTCTTCACAGGTTTTCTGAAATCTAGCCATTGGCATCATATGCAAAATTGAATAATTGGAGAAAGTAATTGGTTCTCCTGGAGAACAAATATTTTGGTGACCTGGGACTTTTCCAGCATTAGCCGTGGAGGACAATTAAGAAGATGAGCAGACTAGTGAAGATCTTGGCTTCAGGTCACCCTGCCTGCAGAGGACCTGCATGGCAGGGGCTGTGGCTCAGTGGAAGAGCCTCTGCTTTGCATGAAACAGAAGATCCTAGGTTCAATCCTTGACATCTCCAGTTAAAAGGATCAGATCGAAGATGATATGAAAGACCTCAGCCTGGAAAGCTGCTGCCGGTCAGTCAAAGCAGACAATATTGACCTTGAAGGACTCATGGACTCCTTTCAGGTTACCATTCCAAACTGGATGTCATCTGTTGTTGGATAGCCAATGCTAGGCTAGTGACCCTAGCCTAGTTAAAGCTTCACCCTTGGAACTCAGCTGTTATTTTCCACCCCTTACAGTTTCATAAGGCTTGGGGGGAGGGTTACATTTTTGGCTTAGAATCATAGAGTTGGAAGGGACCACCAGGGTCATCTAGTTCACCCCCCTGCACAATGCAGGAAATTCCAAACTATCTCCCCCACACACACAGTGACCCATACTCCATGCCCAGAAGACGGCCAAGGTGCCTTCCCTCTCATGATCTTCTCCAAGAATTTCCCAACCCAGAGTTGGCAATCCTAGGTATTCCAGATTTTTTTTCCTGCAGAGGCTAAGTAAAAGCAAAGGAAAACAGGATCACAGTTCAAGAACACCCTACAAGAAAGCTGATAAGGAAAAATGATGAGTAGCCCACTAAGATTTGTATAGAAAATACTTTAGGGCAAGGAAATTATGCCCCCCCAATAGACCAACCATCAATAATGGCAAAACTGGGACTATACACCTGGGGACCCCTGGCCTAGATGGCCTAAGCTAGCATGATCTTATCAGATCTCAGAAGCTAAGCAGGGTTGGCCCTGGTTAGAACTTGGATGGGAGACAAGTCCATGGTCACTCCGCAGAGGCAGGCAATGGCAAACCACCTCTGTTAGTCTCTTGCCTTGAAAACCCTATGGGGTCACCAAAAGTCGTCTGCAACTTGACAGCACTTTTCACCGTTACCATTCCTCTGGTGGCATCATCACAAAATTGTTATATATTAAATGTATGTCTTAGTCACTTCTCAGCTTTAAAGTGGAGGTGTTAATATTAACTAGCATTACACCAGGAACACTTAATTGAAAGGACTAGATACAACTTGCAAAACTGTTTGTTCTTGGCAGCAACGAGAAAACAGTAATAGAAAAGGTGGCTTCTTATTCTTTTATAGTTGGATAGAGTCTTTCCAAGAGCAAAAGCTAGAGATGTTCCGATTCAAGCTTAACAGCAAAACAAACATAATCTTATTTGGACTTTCAACCCATGTCCCGCAGCAGCTGATATGATGAAGGAAAAACTGTCAACCTAAGAGAACTTCTTGATAACCAATTTTAACTCATGCACTGCTATACTTTAAGGTTTGCACACTTCTATATCTAGGCCATTGGTATGCCTATATTCACAAGTATATCAAATAGCAAAAGTAATTTACAGAGCAGTTCTAAACAGAGATACTCATCTAAGACCATTGACTTCGATGGACTTAGAAGGGCGTAACTCTGTTTAGGATCACACTGTGAAAGTCTCTCACCGAGGATTGAAACTAGGCGTGGCAATGATTCAGTGAGACAGAAACTCATTGAATGCTCTTGGGTCAACAGTCAGTGCAAAGATCCTCCCATCTCAGAGTCTATTTGAGCAAGGGATTGAGGAAGAGAACCCAACACTGTTGAGTCCGACAAATAATGTATTCTAATGCTTCCACTTACAAACATGCTTTGGGAATTGGGTCACCTCACAAACTGTGAAACTAATCTGCTGCAAAATTAATCTTATTTCCTGAAAGCAGAACATTCACTGCCCTATGATGACGGCAAGTGGCAGATTCAGGGGCACCAGTTATGACTCAAAGAAATGGCAGACCTGCAGAATCCCGAGCGATGAGAAGGAGGGCAGATTTTTCTCTCTCGCGCTCCTTACTATCCAATTCCACATCCATTCATGCTTCCTGGCACTAGCTCTGGCTACTGCTACTGCGTTCCCTCTGCTCAAGCCACACTCAACCAGAGCAGAGGAGCTACAGCTGCTGCTTATGGCTCAGATCTAGAGTCCAGTGAGGCTCAGTGCAGAACCAGACATGCCTCTTTAAAAAAAAAAAAAACCTTTAAGTTCAGGTCAGTCGGATAATTGAGAAGGTAGAAGAACAAGCGTGCGAAGGTAAGGCAAAGATTTTGATGGGACTTAAGGGCTTCCTTGAGAAGCTGTGTGGGAAATTATAGAGATGTATAGTTGCAAGTAATCCAAGTAGAAGAAAAAGAGTTGGTTTTTATATGCCGACTTTCTCTACCATTTAAGGGAGACTCAAACCGGCTTACAATCACCTTCCCCTCCCCACAACAGACACCCTGTGAGGTAGGTGGAGCTGAGAGAGCTCTAGGAGAGCTGTGACTAGCCCAAGGTTACCCAGCTGGCTTCATGTGTAGGAGTGGGGAAAACACATCCAGTTCACCAGATTAGTCTCCGCCGCTCCAAACCACTGCTTTTAACCACTACACCAGTGCAAACCATGTGCAGATTTATGCCAGTGCAGTAGAACAATCACTCAGGGTACTCCTGTGTATATTTATTACTGATTGTGAGACCTCAGTTGGGCCACTAATGGACTCACAACCATCAGTGTTTAGGCTGCAGAAACTTTATGGATTATTAATCCTCATGTCACTTATACTTTTAAATTTCTGTATATTCATTTATACAAATAGGCTGTCTTGCCCAGGCTCTTTGTTGATCTCTTGCTGTGAACTTTGATGTAGTTTGGCTCTTTAATTACAAAAGCTTGCAGACACCTGAGCTATACAGTCAAACCATGTGTGCATTCCCACAGCTCCCAGCATTTTTCAAATGTAATTATCGGGGGGGGGGGTACTTGTTGCTAACGCAGAAGTGCTTTCTACTCACACAAGGCACCTTTAGACCCAACCCTGTATGTTTTCAATGGGAATTTAGGGTGAAATAGAGCCAGAACAATAATTGCATATTAGCCTATTTGAGGACATCAGCTAAAGAGTGTTACCAGTGTCTCGGTTCAGAAATTGGTAGAATGATATCACACAGTTTTTAACTAGAAGAAGAAGAGTTGGTTTTTATATGCCGCCTTTCTCTACCACTTAAGGGAGAATCAAACCGGCTTACAATCACCTTCCCTTCACCTCCCCACAACAGACACCATGTGAGGTAGGTGGGGCTGAGAGCTCGAAGAGAACTGTGACTAGCCCAAGGTCACCCAGCTGGCTTCATGTGGAGGAGTGGGGAAACAAATCCAGTTCACCAGATTAGCCTCCGCCGCTCATGTGAAGGAGTGGGGAATCAAACCCGGTTCTCCAGATTACAGTCCACCGCTCCAAGCCACCGCTCTTAACCACTACACCACGCTGGCTCTCAGGAAGCTTGAATCGATGCAAGGCACAAATGGGATAAAAAAAATGACCCCCAACAGCTGTACGTTTCACTCGCTGTAAAGGTGCTGAACCTACTTTAGGCCAGCATGGTACAGTGGTTGGAGTGTCAAACTAGGATCTGTGAGACCCAGGTTCAAATCCACGCTCTTCAATTACAGCTCACTGGGTAACCTACCGCACAGGGTGGTTGTTGCGAGGATAAAATGTAGGAGGGAACATCAGTGTTGCAAACTGCTTTGGGTCCCAGGGTGGGGTGGGTATAAATACCTACATTTTTAAAAATCAGATGATCACCTGACCATTCTGATGCTGTACCATTCGTCACGCAGGCTAGAATCACGTTTATTTAGTTAGATTAAGTGGGCAAGGAAGCATAAGAGAACTCAAACCGTGCATCCATTAACATCTTGAAATTGAAATGACAGCTCAAATGGATTCTCTGAGCAGCTGCAGCCACATGCTGGGAAATTATTTTGTTTGCCAGGGAACACCAGATGGGAAAGCGAACACGTTAAACTTGGCAGGGTTGTTTTACAAATGGGCTCCCACGATGGCATCTTTATTCTTGGAAGAAACGTACAGTGTGAAATTCTGTGTACATTTTTTTTTTAAGTTCAAGGCTTATTCTGGGCTGGGGTAAACAGGGAGAGCGGTCCAGGATCCAGGGTTGTGTATTATGTGGAACAGGAAATGTAGTGTAAGAAACTTGATACAGAAATTGGCTTCCCGAGAAAGAGACCTCTGTCATGCTTTTCATTCCTGATCTTTCTAGCCCTTGTGACAGTGAAAAGCTTTGCAAGTGCGGAAACAGTATCTACAAAAAAAAAAGAGTTTTCCTTGGTTTGGAATTGCAGGTTCTTCGTCAACGTCAACTTGCCTGTCTTTTCCTGCGGCTTCCTCTCCCTGTCGATTTTGCAGCAGCAACAAACAAACCCAGATTCTGTCAATATCGCAACAGTTTAAAAATCTATGTAAGAAGAAGAAGAGTTGGTTTTTATATGCCGACTTTCTCCGCCGCTTAAGGGAGACTCAAACCGGCTTACATTTAGCTTCCCTTCCCCTTCCCACGACAGACACCCTGTGAGGTAGGTGGAGCTGAGAGAGTGTGACTAGCAGAAAGTCACCCAGCTGGCTTCGTGTGGAGGAGTGGGGAAACAAATCCAGTTCACCAGGTTAGCCTCCGCCACTCATGTGGAGGAGTGGGGAATCAAACTGGGTTCTCCAGATCAGAGTCCACCGCTCCAAACCACCGCTCTTAACCACTATACCACGCTGGGGGTTTGGGGGTTGATTTGTGAGAACCGAAGTTAAGAGAACTGCACAGGAATTGGGTTTTGTTTTTAAAAACTGGTTAAACTGAAACAGCTTATGTGAAAATAGTGATATTATTGTTGCTTTAAGAAAAACCTAGACCTTTACCGCCTTTCAGCTGAACCTCTCTTGTGTGCTTAGAGATGGAGGAAGAGGGCAAGTTCTTATGCTTTCCAGCTACAGACCCAATTATTTCCTAATAGTGTAGAAGGCATCACTTCTACATTTCCACTCCTCCCAATCAAGGATCCTGTAATATCTTCACATGGACCTTCTGTTAGACAAAAGCAAAAGAAGATATGGTTGAAACGTGTCTGGTTATGCATTTCTGATTTGTCCGGATACTTTATGTATACGGAGATATTTTGTTGGTCATGCATTTCTGATATGTCTTGGTATTTTATGTAGACAAAGATATTTTGTATTCATTTTGATAGTAATTTATATATATTCTTTCTTCAACTTCTTATTCTTTGCTTTTGATTTTTGTTGCAATTGTTCCTTTTTTTGCTCAATTCAGTTTTGTTGTAAGGAACCACCCTCCTGCTAGAGAGACAGACAAAATGGGAAGAGTCTGATCCTGAAAGCCTCCAGCTACTTGCATCAAAGTAATCCCATTGGCCTCAGTAAGACTGTTCTGTAATATGTCGTTTGCACGTGGCAGTTAAACATTTTAGCATTCTAAAAACCCAGTCCACTGCTAGAGAGCATCACAGACAAACAGTGAAATCCTGTGAGTGCTTTCCTGGAAGTAAACCCCATGGAATAGCCCCAAGTAGGATTCTGAGTAGACCTGCTTGGAATTACACTGTAAAGGAGTACCACTTGCTACCTACACTCTGTTCTGCATACCACCCTTTCGTCTGCACCTGTGTGTGTGTGTGTAAAGGGCCATCAAGTCGCAGCCAACTTATGGCGACCCCTTTTGGGGGTTTTCATGGCAAGAGACTAACAGAGGTGGTTTGCCAGTGCCTTCCTCTGCACAGCAACCCTGGTATTCCTTGGTGGTCCCCCATCCAAATACTAACCAGGGCCGACCCTGCTTAGCTTCTGAGATCTGAAGAGATCAGGCTAGCCTGGGCTATCCAGGTCAGGGCTCGTCTGTACCAGCTGGAAGCAATGCTGAATCAGTCGTGCTCCTGTCTGCCAGCCACACCTCCACGGCGAGCTGCAGCTATTGGACTGGGGGAAAACAAATGGCATGCTTTATTTAAAAGGCAAGTCAAACTGATCAATAACCTCACCGTTAACTTTGGGCTCTCCCCCACCAATTGCTTTGCTGTACCTAGCTTCCTCTTCTAACTCAGTGGTTCCCAAAGTGGGCAGTACCACCCCCTTGGGGGGCAGTGGGATTACCTAGGGGGGCACTAAGAGGCAAGGGGGCAGCAGGGGGGTCCTAGAGGTGGGCCCTTCAACTGTGTTGTTGGATAGGGTAGTGGGTGCTGGGGTTGAGTTTGTGGAACCAAGGGGGCGGTGGCCCGAAACGTTTGAGAACCGCTGTTCTAACCTAACCTTTCCCAGGCAGAGACAGAACTTGCTGGGTTGGACCCTGTGAATCTAGTCTGCTAGTGGCAAGACCTTCTTCCAGAGCAAGGTGCCTCCTCTAGCAGAAGACCTGGGCCAGAAGGTGGCCCCTTGCACCGGAGGAAAGCTCCACTATTACTATGGATGCATTGGATCAACCTTTTGTTAATATTGACACTATTGTGCCTAGATCAAATCGGGCAGCCGTGATTCAAACTGAAAAAGAAGAATGTGCCATCAAGTCATGGTCAACTCGTGGCAACCTCTCATGGGATGTTTGAGACCAGATGTGGTTTACCATTGCCTTCCTCCATGTAGCAACCCTGGTCTTCCTTGGTGGTCTCCTATCCAAGCACCAACTGTGTCCCATCCAAGCACCTGTTTAGCTCCCAAGTTCTAATGAGCCTGGTCTCAGCTGGGCTATTCAGGCTGCTATTCTGAAAGGGAAGTGACAACCAGTCTTATTTAAAAGAGCAAAATCAAGCCAACACATTTGCGCACCAGGGTGACATAGATGCCCACTTTTTTAAAAAACCAACAGCTCTAGCAAGTTGATTGCTTTTTGAGCATCAATCTCCATGAGAACCACGAGTTGAAATCTCTTCTGCGCCTTTCTCCCCTTAATAGGCAACCAGACTTTGTTCAAAAACCCAAGCCTTCTGTGTTAGTGCAGTCAGATTCCCAGCTCTGAGGATTTTCTCTCATTCTAGGTCGGTTTCTAATTGCTATGGGACGGGGTCCCAAGCAACAAAGTGTGTGCCTGGGCACAAGGAAAATCCACAGGTGTGGCATAGTGATACAATCACATACCATTGCACAGTTCCAAGGTTACTTTTTTTTTTAAAAAAGGGCCCACTTCTAACAAACAAATAGTAGCATTCACTTCAAGCAAAAACACAATAGAAGTCATCTCTCTTGCCCCTCTCCCACCATTTAACCTGTGCAAACAGGACAAGCTGAGAAGTTCCTTAAGCCAAATTGGAGCTGGTTGAAAACAGGAACCCCCCCACAAGCCTTTTATAACAAAGGACAAGCATCACCGAAAAGGAAACCTACATCAGCAATGACAGAAGTGGACGTTGTTTTTCTTCTGCTCCATGTCAGGAAGAGATGATATTGGAGCAACAAGCACTCCCCAGAATACGTTATGCAATCCTTTCTCAGCAAGAAGTAGAAAAACAACCGATTTACCCTTTAGTGCTGTAACTGCAGAGAAGGGTCATCCAGTGATCACAAATACATGGGAAAATTTCCCCCCCAATAATATGTTAACTCCGCAGCCTGTCCAGGAAGGGTCCTGTATGAACTGTGTGTGTGTGTGTGTAAAGTGCCGTCAAGTCGCAGCCGACTTATGGCGACCCCTTTTGGGGTTTTCATGGCAAGAGACTAACAGAGGTGGTTTGCCAGTGCCTCCCTCTGCACAGCAACCCTGGACTTCCTTGGTGGGTCTCCCATCCAAATACTAACCAGGGCTGACCCAGCTTAGCTTCTGAGATCTGACGAGATCAGGCTAGCCTGGGCCATCCAGGTCAGGGCCCTGTATGAACTAGGGGCAGTCTAAACACTTCTTCTAGATTATCATTGGTGAGGTGAAGCAAATAACCCTTTGAATGTTAATTCCCCACCAGTATGTGAGCAGAGTGAAGGGCCGGGCCAGGCCAAGCTTTTTTGGCACCCATGCCCTGACCTGGATAGCCTAGGCTAGCCCGATCTTGCCAGATCTCGGCTGCTAAGCAGGGTCGGCCCTGGTTAGTACTTGGATGGGAGACCACCAAGGAATATCAGAGTTGCTACACAGAGACAGGCAATGGCAAACCACTTCTGAATGTCTCTTGCCTTGAAATCCCTCTGGGGTGGTCATAAGTCGGCTGCAACTTGAGGGCAAAAAAGGAAAAAAAAGAAACATGACTGTAATGTCCTGGCTCCCCCTTCAATAGACTAAAGTGAGAAGTCTAGGATGAACATGGTACTTACCGAGCATTCAAAATTAACACTGTAAAAATAAAAATATATAAGCTCTTCAAAAGCCTTCCGTCTTTCATTACAGCCTCTATAGCAGCCACTTAACACCAAAAACCCCTTCAAGCCTGCAGAGGATTTACCTCTCGCCTTTTTAGCAACCCTCAGAGTTGGCTTTGACAGAGAAGCTTCCAAAATTCATCATGGGAATTTAGATATTAGTTCTACGGGCTCATACAGATGAATAAGTTAGCAGATAGCCTTGCTGAAGTAATTATTCATGTAATACTCAGTAATTTTTAATGAATTATTAGTACTTACATTGCTACTCGAATAAACAGTTGCTGGTTCGAAATGCCGTGGATGAAATACATCACAATTTAATCTTTCCACAGATGTTAAAGAAAAATTTGAATCGTGGTAATGTCTCAGTTTTAGTAGCTTACAGCAATACGTCTATATATAACGTACCTTTCAGACAAGGGTTGGGATTAAAATGGCTGCACATTTTGCATTTCCCCCACAGTTTACATATTCTCTAAATTGGGTGGGGGAATTACTATAGGAGGCAAACAAGACTTCCACACCAAAGTCAATTTGGTACTGGGAGTTCCATGATGAATAAGCTCAAGTATTTCCCCATTTCAAAGAGTAAGGGCTCAGGATCTTGAGTCAGATGAGGATTGCACCACAGAGGAAGTGGACTTTGAACCTTTTCCCCCAAACAGAAATTGCTTCCCAAGTATGCTACTTTTCTGACTGGGGGGGTAAACATACTTATCCTAATCAGGACTTGTGTTTGTTCCAGTGGGGTAATTAGTAATCCCAGAGGGCCATTAAAATTGGGAAAATGGTAAGAGGGAGAGACTTCAACCCTCTTTCCCCCTCTCCAATGCTGTGGCCCCAATCTAGTTGCCCACACCAAGAATCTGAAAAACAAAACAGCAAAGCTGTGATAGAGAAGGAAGTAAGCAATGGTTTGCTGGAGCAAACTCGAGAGCTCCCTAATCCAACATTCGCTCTCCAACATTGTATCTTGTAGGTTACACAGGAATAGGAGATCAACACGGGCATATCTACTCTTTGGTAGAGCAGGAAAGCAATAGATGAATACCGGAATGTTTATTCAGCAAAGGATTTTTGAAGAACATTAGTGGGACAGAATTGCATTACTGATTCGTATTAGAAGCACTATCAAACAGGTGGTTGTGCAACTTCCAAATCAATGGTGATTGAGTTAATTAAGGCACTATCTGGTAGCAGAATCACACAGGACTCAGCCCTATAATCCTACAAAGCACACCCCCAAACTTCATCTCCCCCCCCCCGCCCTTTATGCAAGGCTATCTATTGCACTTATGCTGTCAAAAGTGGGGAAGTGCGACTTACAAAGCCCCCCCCCTACATTCAGGGGAGTTGTGTGCTGCAGCATGGGATTTGGGATGTGCACAACTATTTTATTTATGTTATTTATAGTCCCCCTTTCTCACTGGGACTCAAGGTGGATTACACAGAGTTAGATTACACCGAGTTAGGCAATGCAATCAACAGGATGGGCTGCCCAATCATGTGATAGGATTTGGTCTGTCACAATCTGCAACCAGCCAGAAATCTGAAAACAGAACAAAAGCAGAAGAAAAGTCCTAGAACCCTGCTGTCATCTGTGAGTTTGGATATGTGTGTGTGGTACAGAGAGCGGGAGAACCTTCTGCAGTTTACCACTTGTGCATGCTGAAAAACCTACAGGAGCATCTCCACAGCTAAACGGCACACTGAAAGTATGCTCGGCCTCTAATGGCATGGGGAAGGTTGTATTGCTCGTCACTACTGATGCCATGGGCGCGTAGGGGCGTTAACCACAAAAGTGGAACCCCCTCCCCGCCCCAGGCACTCAGGTAGAGAGGAAACAACACGGTAGCTGCAAAGGAGGTTTAAAGATTTATTATTCAGCTGAATAACAGGCTCCAGTCCAAAGCAGAAGCAACCACTTTTAGTCCAGCATAAGATTATATGCTTGCCAAGATGTCAATCATTACAAACGTCACGTTCTCCTCCTCTTTACATCATAGTCTCCCCACCTCAGACATACAAGTCATGTTAAGCCCACATCGCATCTTTCCATACGACCCATGATCGGAAAAGGGAGGCGATTCTGCCTTTAGGGTGGGCAATTCACTAAGCGAATGAAGTAGCGCCTCTTACTCTGGCCTTGGCCGAAGCAACTATCTCATCAGCAGGCCAATAGAACAATAGGTGCTTAGAGCAGGGCATGGAGGAGACTGGATACGCTTCTAATCTCTTGTCTCCTACAACCGCCGCATCAGAAGTCCGTGACTCTACGGCTCCTTTCATCTACTTCAGAAAGCTGCTGTCATTATTTTCATTAACCCTTAGCTCAGGCCCACAGGGGGAGGTTATGGCTCAGTGGTAGCGTATCTCCTTGCAATGTGAGAGGCCCCAGGTCTAATCCTAAGCATCCCTCCCTAAAAAAAGCTCAGGTAAACATGTGTGTGTGTAAAGTGCTGTCAAGCCACAGCTGATTTACGATGAGACCTTCAGAGGTGGTTTGCCATTGCCTTCCTCTGCACAGAGACCCTGGAATTCCTTGGTGGTCTCCCATGCAAATACTAACCAGGGCTGACACTGCTTGGCTACTGAGATCTGATGAGATCTGACTAGCCTGCGCCATCCAGGTCAGGTGAGCGGGTGGTGTGAAAGGCCTCCTCCTGAGATATCCGCTGCCAGTCAGAAGGGACAAGACTGACTTTGACAGACTGATAGTCTGATTCAGTAGAAAGCAACTTCATGTTGTTCATGCATACAACTTTCACAGTCTGAGTGGAAGAACTAACGGCAGATGGGTGAAACTGACAATCCTAAAAAGTTAATCCAGTCTAAACCCATTGGTTTCAATGGATTTAGACTGACGTAACTGCATAGGATTGCACTGGGAGATGTTGCTGGAAAATGCCACATTGAGATTTGTGCTTTTCCTGCAATAGAAATGCTAATAGGTGGAATGAGGTGAGGTCTCCTTGCAAGGGGGATATGAGTTTCATGATCTAAACACAAACTCACCCCAAAAGATTTGCATTGTCTCAACGACGAGATATTGCGGTTTGAAAGGTAGATGTTGCCAGGATATCACATTTTTTCCATCTTGGGAGTCCGTTGTGTAGATTGGGACAGTTACATTTCTGTTCACTTACCCACCTCCAAAATTCACTTGTACCACTTGCCTGAAAGATCTCATTTTGAGAGCCACTGCTATCCGTGACATGAGGTACATTAATAAAAAATAGACACACCAACAACCCCGCAGCAGTGAGACAACCAGCATAATGTAGTGGTTAGAGTGTCGGACTAGGATCTGGGAGACCCAGGTTATTTAATCCCCACTCTGCCAAGGAAGCTCTCTGTACCTCACAGGGGCAGTGGTTGTAAGGATTAAACGGAGGAGCGGCTGAACTGGGCCCCCACTGGGGAGAGCAGAAGGGTATAAAAATATAAATAAAACACTGAATGACATCATATGATGAAGACTCAGCTGTTTTGCAAGGGGTTTTTATAAGCCACTCTCTGGCCTGACCTTATTATGTTGCCCTGTACTTCAGTGGAATTCAGAGTGAAGCAACCACAGCTGGAATAAACAGAGCTATTACTCATCATTCTAGAAAGTGGCCGTGGTGAACATTTTAACACTTAGAAAACCATGAATTATCCATCTAGTTTGATTTCACTTGCAAATCTTACGTTACCAATACCACTTAAAACTCCGTTTCTTTTCACTGTCGACAATGTGTGAGTAGAGAAATCCACAGACCATCTCCACAGAAATGGGATGAATTGTCCACTAGCTGAAACATAACCAGAAAAATGAATGCTGGTTGCTGTCTAACCCCTTTGTCATCTCTACAAAGAATAATCTTTCTTTAGCCTTTCCCCCCACATTTCTTATGGGGGGTAAAACACTGCCTGGCCAGGTCTCCAGCGGTTGCTATTCCCTACTAACGGATGCCATCTTGTTTTTATTACTGTTGTATTGAGGTTGTAGTTTTAATCTATGTTTTGTGGTTTTAAGTGTTGTGACCTGCTCGGAGCCCGGTTTGCCGTGAATGAGGGCAGGTTATAAGTGTGAGATATAAAGAAATAAAACAGTCTTTGTTCCAAACAGAACCAAGTAAAGGAATTAAAATTCCCACACTGGGTATTATAGGCTTCTTTCTTCTTACCCATTAGCCACAGCAATGCTGTAAGTAAAATAATAATTGTGGGCTGTCCAGTCACTACCGACTCATGGCAACCTAGGGTTTCCCGGTCCGCCACTGGCGGGAGGTTTTTGGGGTGGAGCCTGAGGAGGGCGGGGTTTGGGGAGGGGAGGGACTCCAATGCCATAGAGTCTAATTGCCAAAGCGATCATTTTCTCTATCAGCTGGAGATCAGTTGTAATAGCAGGAGATATCCAGCCAGCACCTGGAGGTTGGCAAGCCTACCCCAGGATCATGGGGTTTTCAAGGCAAGAGATGAGTAGAGGTGGCCATGCCATTAACTTCCTCTGCATAGCAACACCAGCTTTCCTTGGCTGTCCCTCATCCAAATACCAACTGTGGCTGACCCTGCTTAGCTTCCACTCTCTGATGAGATCGAGCTAGTCAGGGCTCCTTAGGGTGTAGGTAAAAGCCTATGTGTTACTTCTGCAAATGATTGGCCACATGCCGGGCTTGCCCTTATCTTTGAGAGCAGTCCTCAGCTATCTGCTCACAAGTCCCATGTTACTCAACGAGGCTTGCTCAAGAAAGTGCTCTCAAGACTGCACCCAAAGCCGATCTTTCAATGTTTCTTCGTCACTTCCAAGCAACACCACACACAGCCCCCAATGTCAACTCAATTTGCAGCATACTGAAGAGGAACCACACCTCCATGGTAATGCCGGTAGCCAGAGTTATTTCGTTTGCCATTCTTGATTCTCGGTAGTCCGATGTATACCTTAAAGCCACAACTATTTGCAGTTATATTTCAGTTAAACTTAAGATGTCTTTGTGGTGGCAGTAATGCTCTCTTGAGAGGGATGAGTTTTGAAGCATTTACAAAAATGGCACTGAACATTCTGGTTCACCTCTGCATTAAAAAAACCAGCTTTAAGTAGATATCATTAAATTTAATAAACATGCTGTGCTAATCATTTCTTAAACATGCCTAATGCAAGACTCGTATACAGTATCAGTACTATATAACAGTATCAGTACTATATAATAATAATTAAGTATTGCAATAGTTCGTATGAAGGTATGAGAATACGTTTAGGTATCTCCCTATTTGTTAAAGGCTTATTTTTTTCTTCTTAAGCTCTACAGACAAGCTATTAGAATAATGCAAGAAGGTATAGAATGATCTAGATCTGCTCCAGATAGCAGTTGATGAAGGTCTTGTTACAGGTATGGAACACTGATTATGTACAAGTAGGGTTACCAGGTCCCTCTTTGCCACCGGCAGGAGGTTTTTGGGGTGGAGCCTGAGGGGGGCAGGGTTTGAGGGAGGGACTTCAATGCCATAGTGTTCAATCACCAAAGCGGCCATTTTCTCCAAGGGAACCGATCTCTATCTGCTGGGGATCTGCGGTAATAGCAGGAGATCTCCAGCTAGTACCTGGAGGTTACTCCAAATCTAACACAGATCAACCATACAAAATATAGCTAAACAACAGACTGTATTATACAATAACATTGACAAACACATACAAAAAGTCCTATTTCTTAAGCATAAAGACATGGCCGTCTTCCTCTTCACTTTTGATCCCCTGCTTTGGGACTGAGTAACACTTACCTGGAATCCACATCTGAAAGAAGAAAAAAGCCTAGAATTGGTATCTGTTGGACTTTTTGTCTGTCTTTAGGATAGTGAATTTTGGAAACTTTGGAATGTTTTGACCTTGTGTCTTTATGCTTAAGAAATAGGACTTTTTGTATGTGTTTGTAAATGTTATTGTATAATACAGTCTGTTGTTTAGCTATACTTTGTATGGTTGATCTGTGTTAGATTTGGAGTAACGACATTTATACACAGAGGTGTCTATTTTGGCTTAGTACCTGGACGTTGGCAACCCTATGTACAAGGTATGTTTGTTGCATGTTTTGTTTTATGTTGTTTTGAAAATACAAATTTATTTTTAAAAAAACAGCTTTAATGGTAGAATCCAGATCCACATTCAATTGTAGCAGTGCCAAAGCTAGCAAAGAGAAAGAGGCCCCTTGCAAAGAGGCTGCCTGCAGTTTGGGTCAAATTACTTAGCCGCAGGCTACCTAAGGTCATTTGCTGGTACAGGCCAATCCATAATATGCAAGCGCTGCAAAGAACGCTATTCAAGCAGATGGACATGCAGAAAGGGAGCCAAAACATTGCCTGTGTTTGCATCAGATCAGATTAGCTGAAGGGAAGCTCCCCGGCCAGTACTGGCTCAGTAACGGCAAGCCAACAACTTCGGACTCATTGTAAACTAAGATGTTCCAACTCGTTCTGGTTTGTTTATTTATTTAATTACATCATTTGTAGTCCACCTTTCTCGCTGAGACTCAAGGCGGATCACTAGGGTTGCCAACCTCCAGGTAGTAAGTACAGGAAAGGCTGATGATATTCAATCAATCAATCACAAGTTTACAAAAACAAGGTGTATTAAGTGCAGTGAATGACATACAACACACAAATCTATATACAATCCTATGTTAACAGTCCTAAAGGGTACAAGTCTCAAAAGTTCCACTATGAGTAATCGTCATAGAAGAATGGCGAGGGAATTTGGTATAAACAGTCCCATACAGGTACAAGTATCCAACAATGAACTGCAACAAATCTTCATAGAAGAGTAGCAAGGGGGACGATCGTTTCTGTTCTTCCTCAGCCCCGTTTCTGTATGCAAAAATCCATTTATAACTTTTTATAACTTAATTTCCTTATAGGTACACATTTCATAATGAATAGCAAGAAGCATTATGGTAGACTACGGTATCAAGGAAGGGCAGCTGATGTTTATCCGTCAGACCGGTAAAACAAATTGTCGAACGTGTGTTAAGCCAATTTAAAAATAAATCCAAATCAGGTGTCAAAAAATAAATAATGTCATCAATATATCTCCTATATCCAATGATATTATTATGATAAGGATTATTATTGTATACATGATTTCGCTCAAACTCAGCCATAAAAATATTGGCAATAGTGGGTGCAAAAGCCAAATTCGTTTTACCGGTTTGACGGATAAACATCAGCTGCCCTTCCTTGATACCGTAGTCTACCGTAATGCTTCTAATGGCCTGAGCGTGAGGTCTTACAAAAAGCCCACCGACGGTAATGCTCTTTTACATTTCAAATCACATCACCCTAAACATTTGAGGGAAAATTTACCCTACAGCCAATTTATCAGACTGAAAAGGAATAATTCCTCAACACATGATTATAACAAAGAAGCGCAAGATTTAACAACAGCACTGGTCCGTAGAGGTTACCCGACATCCACCATACAGAAAGCTAAGGATAAAACAAATGTTAGAAATAGAAATGATTTTCTTTATTGAGATAACCATAGGATAAATAATCATCCCCTCACCTTTGCATTCCGTTTTAACCATCTTTCAAACCATATCACTGCTATCATTCGGAGACATTGGCATTTACTTTCAAGCATTCCTGGTTGCCAACAAATCCCTAAGATAGGTTACAATAGAACCACCTCGATCAGGGATAGACTTGTCCATACCGATATACTTTCTGATACAGCTACACAACGAGGTCTAGTTGGACATTACCGTTGCCATAAATGCCTAGCCTGTAGTTTAGCACTTGAAGTCAAAGAGTTTAAACGTGTAGATTCCAATTTTGTGTTTCGACTCAGGGATTTCTCTAATTGCAATACTAAATTTTGTGTTTATTGTTTAATTTGCCCATGTCAAAAAATTTATATTGGATCTAATATACATCCAATAAAAGCTTGAATATTGGAACATAAATCAAGGATTCGCCCTGGCAATTGCACAGCCCCGGTAATAGAACATTTTTTAAAAACTCACCACAATGAGAACGAACTTTGTTTTTTTGTGTTGTGGCGCTTAAGGGGCAAGAGGTTTGACAGAAGGAATAATGAACGTCTTCTTAGACAGAAAGAAGCATATTTTATACATCTATTTGGATCATTGGAACCAGTCTCAATTTGGAAAATGACCTGTTTTGTTTTATTTAGAGCGTGTCTCTTTAAGAAGCGGGTGACTCCACGCACCTGCTGCAGCTATTTAGTTTAGCCGGCATCATGTTACAGCAGCAACTCTTTGTATCCCTTTGGGAACGGCTTTAAGAATCTGTGCAACTATGCGTCGGAAATGGAGTATCCCTTAGGGGAACACTACAAGATTTATTTGGCATAGCTGCTTTTTTCATCTCTATGGGAGAAAGGAAATAATATGAGAATTTTGAATGCATACAAATTGGCTTTGACTGTAAGTAATGTACTATCTGAAATGTGTACCTATAAGGAAATTAAGTTATAAAAAGTTATAAATGGATTTTTGCATACAGAAACGGGGCTGAGGAAGAACAGAAACGATCGTCCCCCTTGCTACTCTTCTATGAAGATTTGTTGCAGTTCATTGTTGGATACTTGTACCTTTATGGGACTGTTTATACCAAATTCCCTCGCCATTCTTCTATGAAGATTACTCATAGTGGAACTTTTGAGACTTGTACCCTTTAGGATTGTTAACATAAGATTGTATATAGATTTGTGTGTTGTTTGTCATTCACTGGACTTAATACACCTTGTTTTTGTAAACTTGTGATTGATTGATTGAATATCATCAGCCTTTCCTGTACTTAGTTCCTTACCTGTGGTAGTAGTACAGAGGTGTTTATTTTGGTTGCTTAACCTCCAGGTAGTGGCTGGAGATCTGCTATTACAACTGATCTCCAGGCGACAGAGATCAGTTCACCTGGAGAAAACAGCAGCATTGGCAATTGGACTCTATGGTATTGAAGTCCCTCCCCTCTCCAAACCCAGCTGTCCTCAGGCTCCACCCCCAAAATCTCCAGGTATTTCCCAACTTGGAGCTGGCAACCCTATTTATCTCAGGGGAAAACTCAGTTTCTTAACTTGTAGAAATGTAATTAAATAACTCTAAGGTAGCTGTATTTAGGTTCTGGCTATTCTGTGTTAATTCTCTCTCTCCCCAAACCCCCTAAATCTATTTTTCTCACCTGTAGAAAATGGCTTCTTTGGCAATTGGACTCTATGGCACTGAAGTCCCTCCCCTCCCCAAACCCCACCCTTCTTGGGCTCCGTCCCAAAAACCTCCCGCCGGTGGCAAAGAGGGACCTGGCAACCCTAAGGTGAAGTGAATCTGTCAGCAGCTTCATCTCTTCCACCACAGGAAGGGGAGGATGGTGGGTAGAGGAATGAGGTGTGAAATTGTTTATATCCCCACTTTTCTGCTCAATGGAGTCCCATCGTGGCTTACCGTATTATTTCCCTTCCTTCTTTTATCCTCACAACAATCCTGAAAGGTGGGTCGGGCTGAAAGTGAGTGGTTCACAGGTAACCCAATGAGCTTCAGTGACCGAGTAGACATTTGAGCCTGGGTCTCCCAGAAACTAGTCCACAACCACTATGCCATGCTGCAGCATCAGAATCCTCACTCCATTATTTTATCACTGGGCAATAGCTTCAATATCTTTGGGGATGGGATTAGCTTATTTGGCCTTTTGCTTCCTTCCAGTTCTGCAAAGCAGAAAGACAAACGTGTCACGCTAGCAAAAGCATCCAAACATGAGATGGATTGACTCAATAAAGGAAGCCACAGGCTTCAGTTTGCAAGACCTGAGCGAGGCTCTTGGAGGCAATTAATTCACGGGGTTGCCGTAAATCAGAAGCGACTTGATAGCACATAAGACACACAGAAAAAGCATCAAGGAACACTTGCAGGATTGGGGTTTTGATCACTCAACCAATTTGATATGAGTATTCCTTTGTATCTTCAAATTGGCTTATTTCTGCAAAGCACATTGCTGTGCGGATTAAGAATTTGATCAGGGTTAACTTCAGGTGGCATCTTGCTCTTGTTTCTCCAGGGGCAATGCTAACACCCATCAGTCCAGATTCAGCATCCCTTTTAAAGCAGGGCAACCTTTAATTAATTTTCCACAGTGCTCGTAATTATAGCTTGCCGCTCATTGGATGTTTAATTAAAATCACTGCTGAAATGACCTATAGATTAGAGTCCAGGGCCTGACAACAGCTTCTAAAATAGATTTAGGGGGCTTGGGGGAGGGAGAGAATTAACACAGGAGGAAAAGGAGGTGAAGGCAGCGGCCGCCATGAGGATGGGAATGGCTGGCTGTGGCTGCATGGGGCCGGAAGTGGCGGGGCATGTATCACCAGCCAGAACCTAAATACATCTACCTTAGAGTTATTTAATTACATTTCTACAAGTTGAGACTGAGATTCCTCCCGAGATAAATAGGGTTGCCAGCTCCAGGTTGGGAAATACCTGGAGATTTTGGGGGTGGAGCCTGAGGAGGGCGGGGTTTGGGGAGGGACCTCAATGCCAGAGAGTCCAATTGCCAAAGTGGCCATTTTCTCCAGGGGAACAGATCTCTGTCACCTGAAGATCAGTTGTAATAGCGGGAGATCCCCAGCCACCACCTGGAGGTCGGGCAACCCTATACATAAAAGCCAAACGTTCAAGAAAGGAGCCTGGAATCTCTTGCAGAAGTCCAGAGCTTCCCCCAGCAGTCATGACTCTGTCTAGGTGGACTAGAAGCAATCGAAAAGCAGACAAATAATTTACATTATTACAGTACAACCCTAAACAGAGTAACAACCTTCTAAATCCATTTAAGTCAATGGGTTTGGAAGGGCATACCTCTGTTTAGGACTACACTGTTGGTTCCATTGCTTCAAGACTTTTAATATCTTTGGATATTCACTTCAGGTCAAGATTTGCCAACTGTCATTTACCATCTGCAAGATGAGACATAAAAATTATGCAAATCACACTTGAGGCATGCAACTAATGGGTTGGTTCCTACCAGTTTCACTGCTGGCCCAAGAGGGAGGAGATACCCTTTTACTTCCTGTTTTTCTCCCCAAAGCAACTCAGATCCTGGAGAGCCGCTGCCGGTCTGAGTAGATCACTGGTTCCCAACCAGGGGTCCATGGACCCCCAGGGGTCCACGAGAACTAAATTAAGGTCCGCGAAACAACGTTATAAACCCATAATAAATTAATATTTTCAATTAAAAGTTCTCTATTATAAAATATATATATTCAAATATTATTCTAAGTTTAATGTTTAACTAACAGTTATGATTAAAGTTTATTTTCAAATTCTCAGAATTTTTATTTTGAACCTTGGGGTCCCTGCACCGAACAAAAAAGTCCTAGTGGTCCCTGGTCAAAAAAAGGTTGGGAACCACTGGAGTAGATGATACTGACTTCAGTACAAGGCAGCTTCGTGTGTGTTCATGTGTTCAAGCCATAGGCTAAGAGCCATTAGTTCTTCTGTGGATTGCTCACTACTGCTTCCATTTCCTAGCTGTATGCATTTAGGACACAATCGCTTGACATCCATATTTTTAAAGGCCTAGTATACCGGGAGCAGAGATAGCATCATGCCTAAGAGAATTTGTGGTGATCCAGGAAATCCTCCTTCAAATCTTGCTTCTGCTACGAACTCACTTGGACAACAGGGGGCAAGCCTTTTTCTCTAAGCCTCTTCCCCTTGCTCTACAGTGGGAGGAAAATGACCATGGCCTGCCTTACAGAGTCGTTGTAAAGATTACAAGACAGTGCACACAAAATGCATTGAATGCTGAAAATGCTAGCCAGATGTTAAGTATATAATTAGGGTTACTGTGACAAGCCTTTTTTTCCTACTGAGGGGATGCACACAGCCTCCTATAGGGTTGCAAGGTCCCTCTTCGCCATTGATGGGAGGTTTTTGGGGTGGAGATCTCCAGCTAGTACCTGGAGGTTAGTGAACTAAGGAAACGAGAAACCTACACTGAAATAGTATTGACTAATGAAAAATGCAGCACGAGGCTCATGTACACAAATGAAAAAGCAAAACTAGCCATTGGAGATTTTTGGGGTGGAAAAAATCTCAGCATGATATAAATACTAGAGCCCACCTTCCAAAGCAGGCCATTTTCATTAATCTCCGTAGCCTGGAGATCAGCTGTAATCCTGGGAGATCTCCAGGTTCCACCTGGAGGTTGGCACCGTTAATTATAATATGCCTGCACTGAAAGGTAGCTCAGTAAGCAAAACTATTTACCTAAATTGTGACTGATTCTGGTGGTTAAAAACTGGAAAGTTAAAGAGAGAGAAAAAAGTTATGCAGAAATTATAGGAAACATGCTGGTAAAGCATGTATGTATATTCCAATTATAAGAAAACAAGCATTAATATTTAAGTTAAAAGTTATTTGCTATGAATGTGAGGAGATATGCTGTCATAAAATCCACTTCCAAAATGAAGTTTTAGCAGTCTGATATTTTCTGATTATAAAGAACATAGGAAGAGGGTTTTACATGTCTGCCACCCAATCTCTAAGACAGGGGTGGGGAACCTTTTTTCCGCCAAGGGCCATTTGGATATTTATAACATCATTCTCGGGCCATACAAAATTATCAACTTAAAAATTAGCGGACCAAGCCCCAAGCAGGCAGCTGCCCCAGAAGAGCAACTGATCCCAAAGCTGTGCTGTAGGTGCCAGAACAGAAATCCAGTTTTTCCCCACATTCAACTATCAACCACATGTTTGCATATAAGGCGCAGAGAGTGGGTAGGCTCTGACAGGTTAAACAAAAGCATCTTTGGCACACCAATGTCAGCAAGATTGTTAGGCTGAAATCTTTACTTGATCCTTTAGGTGTGGTCCATTAGAAGCTTAATCATCTTTGCTCAATGGGAGAATTTCACGTGGGGCCTGGGCTGAACCAATAGCCTGCCTCTTTGAGCAGGTGACACCGGATACTGATGTAGAAATCTTAGGGGGGAACCCAGGACAGTTCGAGCAGGTCCAACCCATGAATCTTCCTGCCTGGCATTGTTTCAGAGGCCAGATTCTCACTTCCCAAGCTATTCAGGACAACATTCTGCTAGAACTACATTGCTTCACAGTGCACAGACCATTCAGACCTGTACTTCTATAGCCCAAAACAAAATCATCATAATAGTACACACTGATTAGGATTCTCAAATGAACTCAACCTTGTTCATATGTTGCAGTGAATATACGTATGTGCCTACACCTGTTCATAAGAGTCAACGTGCATTCCACTTTACAAATGAAACCACGGAACAGTATCTGGATAAATGTGGGGTTTTAAATCACGTGGTGAGCCATATATGCATTGAAGGTAACATGAGAATTGCTCAACATGTGTAGAAGAAAAACTGAGCATACACAGATTATACGTGCGTTTGCTGTAACTTGTGAACAGGGCTTGTTTCATTTGTCATCAGACGTTTTTAAAAACGCTGGCTTTATTGTTAGTGTTTCTAAGTTCATGAGGCTGCCAAGCAAGCATTGTAATTAATTGTTTTCATTCATAATAATCACTATACTGGTATGGCTGATCTACACAGAGAGAGACATCTTTTTGCATGGGTAAATAGAACTGCACCGTAATGAAATGGTCAGAAAGTTGCATTGGTAAAGGAACAGGGACTGTGGCCTACACCATTGTATTGCTACCTATCACTGTAAGTATGCTCCAGAGTAGGTAGTCTGTACCACTTAACAAGTCTTGTTTAAAAGCCCATGCTTTGTTTCAGCTCTGTTTGAGATTTCTGCTTATTTTTGGATTTCTGCAGTCCAAACTCTATTGTATTGTTCATTGGATGTCCCATCCTGTTGATTGTGCTTGACTTGCACTATGCAATCGCCTTGAGTCTGAGCGAGAAAGCTGGACTACAAACAACCTAATAATAATTATAATAATAAAGTCACTCTTGGGGAGGGGCTGTGGCTCAGCGGTAGAGCATCTGCTTGGCAGGCAGAAGGTCCCAGGTTCAATCCCCGGCATCTCCAGTTAAAGGGACTAGGCAAGTAGGTGATGTGAAAGACCTCTGCCTGAGCCCCTGGAGAGCCGCTGCTGGTCTGAGTCGACAATGCTGACTTTGACGGACCAAAGGTCTGATTCAGTATATGGCAGCTTCATGTGATAACCATTGCAGAACTTTGTTTAAAGCCAGCTTAATAAATGTCTTGGGAAGCGCTATAAGGAAAGCAACTCAACTGTAATGAAGTGGCTTCCTTATCAGGACGATGTTCCTAATCGGAATGATGTTCCCACCATCTGCGGAGATCCCAGCTGCTGTCTGCAATCTTACTGAAGTCAACAGCAATGCTTCCATTTGCCTTAATGGATTATATCCACTTTGTTAGTTTAAGTACTCTCAAACAAGGTCCATAAATACCACAGGCCAGATCCTACAAACCCCACTGAGCTTTCCTCTAGTGTGAGGTTCCCTCCACCAACACAAGAGGAACTTCCGCCAACAGAACAGCCTCTTGTATCAGAACAGTGCTGTCATTCGCAGAATAGAGTTTTAAGTGTCTACCCAAAGTTGTGTGGGTGTGAAAGCTGGACACTGAAGAAAGCTGATAGGAAGAAAGTTGATTCCTTTGAAATGTGGTGTCGGAGGAGAGTGTTACGGATACCGTGGACTGCCAAAAAACAAATCAGTGGGTTATAGATCAAATCAAGCCTGAACTGACCCTAGAAGCTAAAATGATTAAACTGAGGCTAGCATATTTTGGTCACATCATGAGACGACAAGAGTTCCTGGAAAAGACAGTCATGCTAGGAAAAGTTGAGGGCAGCAGGAAAAGAGGAAGACCCAACAAGAGATGGATTGGCTCAATAAAGGAAGCCATTGCCCTCAATTTGCAAGACCTGAGCAAGGCTGTCAAAGATAGGACATTTTGGAGGACATTGATTCATAGGGTCACCATGAGTTGGAAGCGACTCGATGGCAGTTAACACACCCACACACACAGTTTGCAGTCCTATAACTTAGGACCTCTTACAACTTAGCAAGCTGAATTACAGCCCATTCTTGACGGGGGGGTGGGAGTAGCCACGCCACCGCCAAAGAGGCTTCCTAGCCACAGCGAAGGAAAAAACCTATTAAAAAAATTATAATATAGAAAAAAGGCAAAAAGCCCCATTGACTTTAGCAGGGCTATGCCACCAAAAAAGGTGGCGTAGCTACACCGCTGCACCGAGGGGCATTCCTGGGCTGAAAGGGGTAAGGAAGCTGCCTCAAGGCAGCTCTGCCCCTGGGACCGCCCCCTCCCCATGCCAGCATAAGCTCCCTCTTCCGAGATGTAGTTCCTGGAGTGGTGGTGCCGGCGGGGGAGGCTGGTGCAGCTCTGTGCCGCCCAGGTGCCGGCAAAAATGCCCTCCATACCAGCATAAGTGCCCTTTATCACGATAAATGGGTACTTGCACCGGCGCAGGGTCACACCGGTTCCTAAGGAGCTTTGCCCCCCCGCCCAGGAATGTGCCCTTAATACATTTTCTTCTATGTTAACAGTAAGCCAAGCCGATTATTCAAGGGTCAATATTACTGTAAGCAAGTAAGCTGTATTTTGAATGCATTTGTACAATAATGGAACTGGGAAACAGCATTCAGTTTGTGAACAAGGGCAGTCACATTCCTGAGTGGCCAGTAATTGACGCTAGAACATTCATTCTGCTGCATCATGCCTCCCCACAGAAGACAAAACCACAGTGGGAAAAACTCACCTATTTATAGCACAAAGCAAAGCATTGCAATTACTTAGGCCACAATTTACTTTTCACCTTCTCCTTTCCATCCTCATATAGAATTATCTACCGTAAATGGGGCACCTTCTCCCCATAGGGGACTTGGGGCAGCTTACCACATTAAAAAATTCAAGAAATACTGATACAACGCAAATACAAATAAATGCAATAAATACAGAATAATAGAATTAATTACAATATTGCCTTACAACGAAGAAGAGTTGGTTTTTATACCCCCGTTTTCTCTACCTTTAAGGAGTCTCCCCACAACAGACACCTTGTGAGGTAGGTGGGGTTGAGAGACTTCAGAGAACTGTGACTAGCCAAAGTCACCCAGAAGCTTCATGTGGAGGAACCCAGTTCTTCACATTAGAACCCATCGCTCTTAATTACTACATCATGCTGGCTACTCCGAGAATTAAAACTACTTCGAGAATCAGAACAACTGGCCAGCCCCCCGGTTAATAACATTAACCAAAGCCAGCACAAAACAAAGAAGCCTTACATGCCCTACAGAAGGGAATGAACTTCCCCCGGGGAGCTGATTCCAGAGAGAGGGGGGCAACCACTGAAAATGCCCTTGCCCTGGTGGTTGTCAATTCGCAGGCCAGGCACCTGTAGAAGGCCCTGCGATGAAGATCTAAGGAGACAAGGGGGGTCATACAGGGAGAGGTGATCCTTCCTGCAGGTAGGATGGTCCCAGACTTTTTTGGGCTTTATAGGTCAAAAACAGCACTTTGAATTTGTACTGGAAGCTGACTGGAAGCCAGCGCAGATGCCGAAGTATATAATATTTTTTCCCCAAAATATCTAAACAGACAAATCAACAATATTAAAGATCATTGGAATAAAAAAATAAAAAAATAAATTATTGTTGAAAATACAAACAGATTTAAGCTAAGCATAAGACTTCCCCTTCATCTCCGTCAATCTCAATATAAATTTGTATACTCTTTTGAATATAGTTCTAATCCTTATTGTTGTATCCATGTATATATTTATGTCTAAATCAAATAAAATATCTTCATGTTTATATATTCCAATTATCTAGTATCTATCACATAGTCAGTTATTATAGTAACTATATATACTAATATAACGTCGTCCCTAAAAGTAGTATAAAACGGATACATCAAAGAATAACCCTCAAACTTCCCCATTTGCAATTCATTTTCACAGTAATTTCTCCAGGCCTCCCACAAATTGCATATTATCTTTTTGGTTTATCAGTGCTATAGGTTTCGCCATTTCCACCAGTTCCAGCATTTTTTTGTATCCAGTCTTTTTTATCTGGAATATCCAATGATTTCCATTTAGCTGCAGCCGTGGTGGCATAAAGTAAAAATGATCTTTGCGTCAAAATAGAGTCCGGTATCATACTAAGCAACATCATCTCTGGTGTTTTAGGTATATTGTTCTGTATAATCAATCTTATTTCATTATAAATCATGTCCCAAAAGTCTTTTGCTTTATCGCAAGTCCACCACATATGATGAAATGAGCCTATTTCCGTATTACACTTGCAACATTTTGGGGACATTGTACTGTAGATCGTCGCCATCTTTTTAGGTGTTAAATACCACCTATATATCATTTTATCAATATTTTCTCTCAAAGATTGAGCTTCATATCTCGAGACCAAAGTCTTTCCCATTTGTCCAACAGAATATCATGGCCTAAAGTTTGTGCCCAAGTAATCATGGAAGGTTTAATCCAATCTTGTTCGCAATGAATTTCCAAAAGTAGTTTATACATCTTGGAATTTAGATGGTCATTTGTATCCAGTAAAGATTTTTGAAAAAGTGATTTATTTTTAGAAAACCCTGTTTTCAGGTCCTGTATAAAGACAGAGTTAATCTGGTGATACTGAAACCAGGTCAGAAGATCTTTTACTTCCTCATAGTCTTTCAATAAACATTTATTACCTTCCCATTTCACAAGTTCCTGGTATGTGACAAACTGTGCAGGCCTAAGTGGTCTGTGTGTGTGTAAAGTGCCTTCAAGTCGCAGCCGACTTATGGCGACCCCCTTTTGGGGTTTTCATGGCAAGAGACTAACAGAGGTGGTTTGCCAGTGCCTTCCTCTGCACGGCAACCCTGGTATTCCTTGGTGGTCTCCCATCCAAATACTAACCAAGGCTGACCCTGCTTAGCTTCTGAGATCTGACGAGATCAGGCTAGCCTGGGCCATCCAGGTCAGGGCCTAAGTGGTCTAAGAGTTAACATTTCTTCTGATGATATCCACATTGTGTCTTTGGTTCGAGAAGATGTTTATATTTCTTCCAAGTTCTAAATAAAAAAGATTTAACCCTATGTTGCTGAAATGATGTATGCATTTTGATTTTATCATATCACGAGTAACCATGCCAACCACTTCTATTATCGAAACCCTCTAAATCAAGGAGTCGTGCATTGGAAAGTTCAATCCAGTCTTTAAGCCATACTAAAGCCGCCGCAGATGCCGAAGTATTGATGTTATATGTGCAGACCAGGAGACCCAGTCAGCAATCCAGCAGCCGCGTTCTGGATTGCCTGAACCTTCCAAAGTGTCTTCAAAGGCAGCCCTGCGTTTACGCCAAAGCGCTATAAAAACCAAGAATTAGGCAGGCAGCCTGATAAGTCAACAAAATATGAGATCAACCACATGACAGTCTCTATTTCCACAACCTTCGTGTTGGCACCAAGATGTTCAACCCAAAGGATACAACCTAGAGGTGGCAGCTTTGTGTCTCCAGGTCAGGACTAATTGGGCCAGTCAGTCAGCTGATCTCAGAAGCCAATACTATTGGATACTTCTGCACAAAGCGTGGTTCCCATTCTGAGATCTTCTTAGGGTTGACAAGCTCCAGGTAATAGCAGAAGATCTGCTTTTACAACTGATCTCCAGCCGATAGAGATCAGTTCCCCTGGAGAAAATGGCCACTTTATGGCATTGAAGTCCCTCCCCTCCCCAAACCCCGCCCACCTCAGGCTCCGCCCAAAAAAACCTCCCGCTGGTGGCAGAGGCCTTTCACATCACCTACCTGCCTAGTCCCTTTAACTGGAGATGCCAGGGATTGAACCCGGGACCTTCCGCATGCCATGAAGATACTCTACCACTGAGTCATAGCCCCTTCCCTGGCTGGATGATCCCATACAAAACAAAAGGCGGGAGGGATCTTTCCCCCTCTCCCCTGCCCTCCTTTTAAACATTCATCCACATAAAAAGTCATGGGCTGTTTATGCTTGGTAATTAGCAGCGCGTTCCAGGCTGAAGCGCCCCGCATATGTATATTTTTTTTTATTTCCTCACGCTGAACCTTTTTATTCCAGAAGTCGCTGCAAAGCCGGCGCATGCCTGCTTCGCATTTCTTGTGTGTGTGTGTGTTAAGTGCCGTCAAGTTGCTTCCAACTCATGGCGACCCTATGAAAGTCCTTTAAAATGTCCTATCTTTGACAGCCTTGTCTGAATTCACTGTCCTCTACTTAAAGACAGATGGATTCACATTCTAGCTGTATCTGAAGAAGTGCACTGTGGCTCACGAAAGCTCATGCCCTGCCAGAAAATATTTTGTTAGTCTTTAAGGTGCTACTGGACTCTGGCCCTTTTCTACTACTTTGACAGCCTTGTTCAGATCTTGCAAATTGAAGGCTGTGGCTTCCTTTATTGAGTCAATGTCTTAAGAGCATTTCTTAAGAGCCCCTTTAACACGACCTTTTTGTATTTGTCGAAGGCTTTCAGGGTCAGAGTTCATTGGTTCTTGTAGGTTATCCGGGCTGTGTGACCGTGGTCTTGGTATTTTCTTTCCTGACGTGGCATTTTCTTTCCTGACGTTTCGCCAGCAGCTGTGGCAGGCATTTTCAGAGGAGTAACACTGCCTGCCACAGCTGCTGGCAAAACGTCAGGAAAGAAAAATAACAAGACCACGATCACACAGCCCGGATAACCTACAAGAACCTTTTTGTATTTGCTCCGCCCCCGCATCGAAGCATTCACTGAAGGAAGCATGCAGAATCCCAGCGCGGCTTAGCTATGCAAACGAGGGAACGAAGGAGCAAGCGGGGGGGGGGTGGAATTTGTTTGACCTTCTCCTCTTGCATCGGGACCCTGAAGAGGCATTTTAAAGGTCGGAGTTTAAAAAAAACAGCATTGAGCGAGGAGCAGAATCGGCCCGACGGAGTACTCAGAAGCCCGCGCGGCCTTTTGCCCCCTTCGCCGTCCGTCTCCCTAAACCTCACGAGGGGGCTTTTCGTTCCCCGCCCCCACTCCTCAAGCCCCACCCCCTCAACCGCCTCTTCCAAACCGCCGCTTTCGAGGAAACCCGCCGCCCTTCTTCGCCGGCCAACGGCCTCGCCCACTCCTTTCCCCTCCCCCCCCGCCAATGCCCTCGTCCCCGCCCCCCGTCCCAACGCCGCTCTCTCATTGGCCGCGCCTGTCACGCGGGCCTCGGCGCCCACTGAGCGTTCCTTCCTCCCCGCCCGGCCAGCGCCGGTCGCCGCCTCGACTCAGGCGGCTGTAACCGGTTTGGGGCAGGAAGCGGCTCCGTCCCTGACAGGCGCCAGCTCGAGCCGCGTGCGGGAGGGAAGGAAGGAAGGAAGGAAGGAAGGAGGAAACGAAGCGGCGCCTGAGGCGGGGGAGGGGACCGCGGACCGTCGCCCATCACCCCCCACTCCACAAGCCCCCCTCACCGACCTCCAGGTTCGTCATAAAACCCCCTCCGGCCGGGATGCGGAGGCGGCTGGGAAAAGGCGGGGGGGGGGGGAGGAGGCGCTCCTTTGTCCTCCTCTTCGGCAGCTGTTGGTCTGCGGCGCCGAAGGATGCTCTGGGGAGCCTCTTTTTTTTTTTTAACTCTAGTCCACGTTTCCCTTCTTTGCTGGGTCGCTGCGGTAAGATTTGAGCCCTTTGCTTGACTTCTCTCCCCCTTCCCCCCCTTCCCCCCTTCCCCCCCTTCCCCCCCCATAAAAAAACAAACAAACCGGACCGACAGACCTCCTGCTTAAAATACACTCTTTCCTGGTTGGGAGGAGTGAATCTGTGTTAGAAAGTGATCCTTTGTGCGTGGGTGCGCCCCCCCCATATATAATAATAAAGTCATTAGTAATTCAGTCCATTTCTCCAAGGAGTTCTGCCTGGTTAAAAGTGATGCTTTGTGTCATCTTTTGGTACATTTCTAATAATAATAATAAATAGTTATTAGCAATTCAGTCCATTTCTCCAAGGTGTTCTGCCTGGTTAAAAGTGATGCTTTGTGTCATCTTTTGGTGCATTTCTAATAATAATAAATAGTTATTAGCAATTCAGTCCATTTCTCCAAGGTGTTCTGCCTAGTTAAAGTGATGCTTTGTGTCCTCTTTTGGTGCATCATTATTATTGTTATGTTTTATTAGTAGTCCAATTTGTGTCCTCTTTTGGTGCATTCCTATTATTATTACTAAAGTTGTTATTAGCAGCAGTCCATTTCTCCAAGGAGTGATGCTTTGTGTCATCTTTTGGTGCATTCCACAGGAACATACTAGACACTGTTTTTGTTGTTACTTTTGTTGTTATCTGGTTTATGCACAAGCATGCTTCTGCTTCTTCCTTTCCCCCATTATCTGCACAACAGCCTTGTGAAGTAGATGAGGGTGAGTGATAGTGGGCCTGGATTGGCATCTCCCTCGGGTCAGGTTTGGCGGCCTTATTTATTTGTTTATTTCTGGCATGTATAGTCTGCGTTTTTTGGGCTCTGTGCCTATGTTTAATCCTAATCAGAGTGTGACCTAGTTTAAATTATTTATTGCATTGGCTTGTCTTTCTTACTTCCTAGATGCAAATGAGGACAGTAGGGCTTCTGCAATTTTTAGCAGCTGTGTAGAAGAGGAAAGTTCAGCAGGTGCAACATGCAGGTGCATGTGGAGGATATCTGCGGTTGCTGACATCATCTTTGTTGGAAAGCTGTGAAATGCACAGATCCTAGAGAGGTAGCCATATTAGTCTACTGCAGCAAAAATATGCAGGAGTCAGGGGCACTCTAGAGGCTAACAAAGTTGTGTTCCATAATAAGCTTTCAGGGACTGGACTAGAGCTTGCTTCTTCAGATGCTGTGAGTGGCTCTTCTCTATGTTGTCACTTTACCAAGGTGGTTTTGGGGGAATCAAGTTATAGGCTCTGGGTGTTTCTTTTCATCTAGTAATTATTCCTAATTTTTGGGAGGGGATCTTAAACTGAAGTAAAAGAATGGTGGTAGTGATTCTGGGATGGCCCATCTAGCATCAGGACCACATAAGGTTTCTGATCTATCAGCGTGCAGTTGGTACACTACATCATGCTTGTTCTCTGTTTAGAAGAGTGCAGTCTTACCTTTGCTGTCAAAGTTGAAGGAGTGAAGTACAATTTTGTATTGGAAGGAGCAACTGTTCTCTCCCTTCTTACCACTTCATACATTTACACAAAACAGGGTTCCCTTTTTGGTTATATTCATAAACACAGCAATATTTCCTTGTATGATCACTTGCTCTCTACTCCCTCCCTCCTAATTCTTGTGAGAGGGGAGTCTGAACCATACTGCTTCAGACCCCAGGGCCCCATGGGGGGGGGGACGTTCATGACTGAATGTTCCTTTACAGGAAAACACATTCCTTGCATTCAGAGACAAGATTAGGCTCTAGAGCCCTTCTCCCTGACATCTTGTGTACAGCACTGGGCTCGTCTCCTCTGCAGTCTGAATTGGTACGGCCCTGACCTCCCCTACCTGATTCATCGTGTTCTTGGTTGCTCAACATGGTGGCTTAGGGCGCTTTCACACAGCCCAAATAATGCACTTTCAATCCACTTTCACTGCACCTTAACGATCGTTTGCAAGTGGATTTTTGTCAATTCACACAGTAAAATCCACCTTCAAAGTGCATTATTTGGGCTGTGTGAAAGTGCCCTGGAATGTATAGAGGCAGGAGGACAATTTAGAGAAGAGTATTCCTATTGATGCCATAACCCTGTTTGCCCCTGTATTGCACAGTATCTAGTGAAGGATGCCAGATGCTTTAAAAAGCTGTCATGGGACTGGAGAGAAGCCGGCCAAAGAGTGGAGGACTCTAGTGCAGTGGTTTTAATTACTTCTGCTATAGCTACACAGGCATGAGTGTTGTAGAAATGTGTTAAAGGTCTTTCTACGTTATGTCATGTAAGTTATGATAAAAGAGTCCTGTGTTACTGTAAGCAGCTGATAGTGGGACAGCTATTCAGCTAGGGTAGGATGTGACTGCCTCAAAACCTCCTTAAGTGAGAGCTTGTGGACTGGATATCTCCTCCTGGGAGCTATATCTTGTGCTTATCTCTGACATATATTATCTTTTAACATGGACAGGTGAACACTTCTGAAGTCAAGAACCAGAATAACAACCTTCTTTATCAAATTCATAAAGTGACACACTGTACATGTTTTCTTTGCACAGAAGAGAAGTTATATTACCTTATGTACCCAAGTTAACTTTTGAATTCTGTAATGTTGACGCACACTGTCCAGATGGATACCTGTATTGCTTCTTTGAATTGGCCTGTGAGTAGATACTACTGCAAACCTGAGTTACTTGTTATGTTAAATAGAAAACCAGTGACATTTGTTGCCTTAATTATGTTCCTAAGTGTGTGTGTGCTGCCAAGTCAAAGCTGACTTATGGCAACCCCATAGGGTTTTCAAAGCAAGGGACAGTTCGGAGGTAGTTTGCCACTGTCTGCCTCTGCATGGGCTGAGGGAGTTCTGAGAGAACTGTGACTGGCCCAAGGTCACCCAGCAGGCTTCATGTGGAGCAGTGGGGAATTAGACCCGGTTCTCCAGATTAGAGTTGGCTGCTCTTAACCACTACACCACAATGGCTCTCTTGGTTCTTAAGTAGTTCCATTTATTTTAAGTCAAGTTAGATCACATTGGCCCATAACTGTGGAATTTTTGTTTTAAGTATGAACTTCAGAATAGTTGATGTACTTTTTGGACTTACAGTTCGTTTCCTCCTCTTGTTCATAAGTAAATCAATTTACCGTGCATTTGGCAATGCCTTTGAGGGAATAGTACACTGGCTTTTCCTAGTAGCTGTTCCAACTCTTTTAATCTTTTGAAGTACTTGAAAGAGATTTCTTGTTGTTCACCTTATGCTTAAAAGTAAAGATGGATCTGAAATAGCTAGTGTAGTATGACTTAAAACATGAGGTTCATGTCTGTTAACCTCATCCTGGGAAAGCTCAACCAGGATTTTCATTAATACATTGATATGACTTCAGTCCTTGGCAGGCATGATCATCTCTTCCCTAAAGAAAGTGAAATGCTTGGTGTGCAGTGCTGTTTTGAATATATAAACATAGGAAACAAAAGCAGCATTGAAGTGATTTGTAATGCTAATTAAAATCAGATACCGGATTACAGTAGCAATTAGGACTAGCCAACCGGATATGGGTGGAACTGGAGCCTCTGAAAGCTGTTCAGTTGCCCCCCTCCGACATAACTCCTTATCCTCAAGACTTTTTCACCATGCGTCTCAGCCATTTTCTTCCAAGTTGAGGCACAGACAGAGGGCACTTTAATCATCACTTCTTTCCTGTGAACAGGCCTTTCCCAAACCCTTCCCTGATTAGGCTCCTCTTCTCTTCACTCGTGTGAAGAAGCGGAGGCACAAGCAAATGCCACGGACAGCTGAGGTGCCTAAACTAAAGGCATTGCCAGAGCCTCTGCTGCTGTTCACATCATGGAGGAAAGAACTGAAGAGCCCTTTGCTTGTGTCTTTTCTGCTGTCAGAGGGAGGGGCTTGCTTGGAGCTTGTGTTGCCAGCGTGGTGTAGTGGTTAAGAGTGGCAGACTCTAATCTGAAGAACCAGGTTTGTTTCCCCACCCCTCCACGTGAGCGGCGGACTCTAATCTGGAGAACAGGCTTTGTTTCCCTACACCTACACATGAAGTCTGCTGGGTGACCTTGGGCTAGTCAAGTTCTCTCCGAACTCTCTCAGCCCGACCTACTTCACAATATATCTGTTGTGGGGAGAGGAAGGGAATTGCCACTTTGAGACTCCTTAAAGGTAGAGAAAAGTGGGGTATAGAAAACCAACTGTTCTTCTTGCTGGCCCTTTTTGAAAATTGCTGACCTGGGAAGTTAAATAATCACATGAGAACTTTAATCCTTAGGTCTGTTCCCTCCCAAGCAAGGAGCTGAAGATCACAAACTAGAATCTCGTAATAAGCATTCTTTAAAGCATCTTTAAAAACAACACTTGAGCTGTACAATCCAGGACTTCTAATCAATAAGGCTTTTAGAGGGGAGAAACCAAAACACTTAACTGATTGTTTTCAGTTTCAGTAGTATTGGTGTCCCTACCTTAGTGTGTGTGATTTTGCCATCAAGTTACAGCTGACTTATGGCGATCCTGTAGGGTTTTCAGGGCAAGAGGCGTTCGGAGGTGGTTTGCCATTGCCTGCCTCCGCATGGGCTGAGAGAGTTCTGAGAGAACTGTGACTGGCCCAAGGTCACCCAGCAGGCTTCATGTGGAGAAGTGGGGAATCGAACCCAGTTCTCCAGATTAGAGTCTGCTGTTCTTAACCACTACACCACGCTGGCTCTCCCCCACTTATGAGTTGACTGTTATGTTTCAATGGAAGTGGAATACCTCATGGTGTTTTTTTTCTGTGAAAGTAAGTAAGTTTCTGTTGTCGTCCCTCCTGGCTACCTGTTGAGGGAGGAAAAAAAGTTCAAGGATGATACCACAAGTCCTGCAGTATGTATTTTTTCACATGAGCAACTTGTGAGACTCCGTCTGTAAGAGGAACAGCTGGAAATCATGTAATTCCGTCGACATATGCCACTTGCCATTTAGACATGGTTTTTAGGACTGTGTCAAAACAGTTTCTGCTTATCATATTTTAGTAGACTTCTTTTCCTCTATCACATACCGTCCAGGCTCAGCTCTTCAGCTTTAAATTTTGTAAATAAATTTTGGTGGCTTTTTGCCTTAAGGGCATTTACTGCATCAAAACAATTGACACTGACCTGCAGCAGTACAGTTTAGTCACCAAAGGCTAAGGCAAATAGAACAGTGTGGTGTGCCTCCCTTATAATTTGCCGGAAATTGCGAACTGCAGAAGAACTGAGCATAATTAAAGTAATTACGGCTGTGTTTCTTCTGTCCCCTTATGTATTATGAGACATTTTGCCAGGTTATGTACCTTATTGCCCTTCATGGAGTTAGGTCAGTATATTTTCCGTTTCGTCCTTGGAGATGTAAAATTTCCAGGAAACGATTGAAATGTTGGGAAAAATTAAAATACGTGCAGTATTTACTTCATATCAAAGCGAAACTAATTTTGCTTGTTTAACAACACAAAATGCATCGTTTATATTATAATTTAGGATATAAAGCTGCAATATTTATGGAGTTTAAAAGTTATAAATGCCTTAGTTTTTCCACAAGCAAAATTGAAAAAATACCAAATACTTGAGAGGAAATCAAGCTGGTGCACCCTATGCTACCATAGCACACGGTTACCTTAACTTTTTCTTTCTGGATAAAGAGAGCTCAGTTCTCAATGAAAATTTCAGTTTTCTCCTCTGAGGCTTTGTGCAGTGTCTGTCCCACCACCTCCTGATCCCCCCCCCCACCAGCAAGGTAGGGCAAAAAGCTACTTTTTACCTAATCTGCAGGTATGTGTGTGACAGCAGTTTTTGAGGAAGAGGTGAAAAGGTCAACCACAAGGGAAGGGTCAGGTCAGAAGGACAACAGAAGGCAGTTGAGGAGCGTTGAAAGCCCTGCATGCTCCCTTCATGGTGATTAGGTATCCTTCTCGGTGCAGAGGTATATCTTGGATTTAAGAGGTCTTATATGTCTACAGCACACTCACCTTTTCTTTAAAAGCATTTCATTCATCCAGAAAGAAAATATTTCATATGAGTTTTAGTACTCCCCAAAATTTCCAATTTTTCAATTGGAAAAATGGCGGGGGGAGGCCTTGCAGGGGGGGAACCCCGATTTTTTTTTCTCCCACTCCCCTCACACACACACCCCGCATTCACATCTCTGCTCTTTTTCTTGATTAACATGAGAGCTGTTTAACAGTTTAAGTGGATAAGAATCTCCAAAGGCCCCCTGCTGCCTTGTCCTCTCTTTTCATCAGATCTGGCAACTGCCACTTCTCCCTCATTAATAACTGTTTCAGATAACCCCTCTGGCAATATCGTCCTCTTCATCTCCCCAAGAGCCCTTGTAACTCCCTTATCCTTCAGAACTATTGTTCTTCACTTCTTCTCTCAAACTTTAATCCCTGGTGACCTTTGTGTGTGCAAATCTAGTTCATGCGTGCCTTAGCCTTGTATTTGCGCATCTGCTTGACTGGTGAGGAACAGTTTGTAGTTCATGAGCCAAAAATTGCCCTTTTTTCTAAATCCCTTAAAGCTAATCTGTTCCTTATTATGAAGTGTTTGCGTGAGTAGTTTCCCTCATGTTCTCACAGATGCGTAGGGCCTTGTCTCTGTGCTTTGAAGGAAATCTGAAGCTGCCGGAGCTCAGCCATGAGTGCGGGAAGCTTCTAGCTCAGGAGCTTGAGAGGAGGATGGGAGCTTGTTTCTGACCAACATGGTTTCATGCTTTTGAGAACCTCCACAACTCAACATAATGTCAGAGTCAAGAGTCTTCTCCTTTTCGGAGTTAAGAGCCAGCGTGGTATAGTGGTTAAGAGCAGTGGTTTAGAGCGGTGGACACTAATCTGGAGAACCAGGTTTGGTTCCCCACTCGTCCACATGAGCGGCGGAGGCTAATCTGGTGAACTGGATTTGTTTCCCCACTCCTCCACACGAAGCCAGCTGGGTGACCTTGGGCTAGTCACAGCTCTTAGAGGACTCTCAGCCTTACCTACCTCCCAGGGTGTCTGTTGTGGGGAGGGGAAGGTGATTGTAAACCGGTTTGATTCTTCCTTAAGTAGTAGAGAAAGTCGGCATATAAAAACCAACTCTTCTTCTTCCTCCTGCATAAGTTGGGAGAAGGTCAGAGGTGACTTCAGGTTTTGGTTAATTAGGAAGGCCAGACAAAAAACTAGTGAGTCCTTCGTCATATAGGTAGAAAACAGGTAATAGAAAAGACATATCTATTTCTGAAATCTGTCCTCTTTTAGAATTTAGGAACTATTGAAATGAATCAGGTGTTCCTAGTAACCATTATACATTTTGAATACTTTTCAGAATTTAAGACTGCAAGTTAGCCAAGTCTTGACTTGGTATGAGGAAATTTAATAGCATTTCTTGTGGTAATGAATGTAGAATTTGTTGATACAGTTGTAAGTGCAAGTCATATGTTAAACCTGGTTCTAGTGTGTTGAGGGAGGTGAAGTAAGGACTCCTGCCTCCCCAAACCATTTTCCTGTGCAGAAACCGTGCTGGGGGAGTTATTTCCCCAATTTTGCTGCTCCACATGGAGTATTCTGTGTATGTAGAATAGCAAGAACAGGGAAATGACTCCCCCACCCCCCAGCACTTTTTCCTTGTGGGAAAATGGTGGGGGAGGGAGGGAAATCCCTTCCTCCCCCTGTGGCTGAGTTTGGACTCTCCTTTTATTTTTAAAAAGCCCTTCTCCACAGCTGCTGTGTTGACTGCAGGGAAACTGAGTTGTGTCTGGGTATCCTGGACCTAACTCATTAAAACTCTAGTGTGTAGTTTGGTCCTGAGTCTGCCACTTCTATATATTACTTAGAACTTGAGAAGGCAGTGTTAACCTTAGGGTCAATTTCCATAACTATTTAATACTCCTGCATTAACTACTGTTAAGAGGTATACGAAGAAAAGTTGTGTTACTGAAATGTAATGCTTTCTCTCCTCCCCCCCCCTTTCTCAGTAGGCTGGATACAGCAGCCGTTGAACATTGTTCACAAGTATGGCTCGTTGTCAGATTACCTTTGGAGTAAGAGGAGAATCACCACCAGGTAAGAAACAAACACACACCCCATTCTGTAGTGCTGCCTTGTAACAAAGCTGAATTCAAATCTTCTGTTTTGCATATACAAACAGTAGGAAAGGGAATGTACAGAGAATTGATTCCCACTGCTTTTTGTGGGCCCATTTTTGCACTGAGAAGTTCTTCACGGATGAACTCTGGTGGCGTTGAACAGGTTGTGAGGATTTATCGTGAATGAGCAAGACAGGTTTCCTCGGTTCCATTATGTTCCCAAATATTTGGTTAAGGCAGTCCTGCTAGTTAGGTCAAATGGATATATGAAATTCACCCCAGCGTCCTCCCTCGTTTTCTCCTTACAGCATGATATCACAGATTTCCATTCATTCTCCTTTGCCTATATAGGTCCTTCCTAGCAAGCAACATAGCTTGTTCTTTCCTTTGGAGCAGGATTGAGTCTGTTTCTGCCCACGCTGGACTTCACCTCCCTCACAGAAAATATTATTTGTCATCATTTTCTTCTGACATTCCCCTGCCCGCTCTGCATAGTTACAGCATTTATGAAATAACATTCCATGACCATCACAGCAACATAGCCAGAGGATAAACAGCTTCCAAAATAACCGTTTCATCCTACAAAATACAGGTTGCTTATGGTGTTCTAATTAATAAAGTAAGTGATATATGCCAGTCTCTTAGAACTGAAATTTTAACCAGGATGAAACTGCTTGACTTAATTTTGATTTGCTGCTGCATATTAGTTTTATGTCACTTTTTAGCTGGCTATCTTAAATGAAGCTCAAGGTGATGGGCAGCATTACAAACAGAACAGAAAACAGCAAAGGTGGTATCAAGGACTGAGGTAGTGGACCTGTTGGAAGAAGCTCCTTGCAGTTCACTCAAGGCCTTCCCAGTCCTCCCAGCTATAGATCTTTCTATGCTGTTGGTACTGAATTGCAGCCACACAACAGGAGTATAGTTTGGTTCCATATTTATTATGCTGAAAAAGAGGCCAGCTAAGGGGTCGCCATAAGTCGGCTGCGACTTGACGGTACTTTGCACACACACAATCCCCACCATATCTGGAGGTGGTTGTAATCTGACAGCACAGCCCTAAGGAGGGGGGTACTCTGGGCCCAGGAACAGTACAGCCACACCACCTCCTTAGCAAGTTATTGCCTTGGTGCAGCAAGCCAAAAATGAATTTACCTCAAAACCCTGTGAAACTGTTTCATTGGGTTTCATGGGGTTATACCTGCCTTTTTGCTGGCACAATTTGCGCCAGCTAAAGGGGGCGTTCTTGGGGCAAAAGGGCTGCCCCAGGAACGCCTCCTTTCACACTGCTGTGAGCCATTGTGCCCAGGGAAATGCTGCCATGGCAGCCACAACAGTACCCAAGCATGACGCCTCCAGAGGCACTTCCCCACCCCCTTCAGGATTGCTCAATTAGATGTTTTACTTAGTGACGGTCTTCATGCCCCCCCCACATACTGTTTTAATGTAGCTACTTTTCCTGTGAGAAATAAAACTTTGTAATAATGTCAAGTAGGTGCTAAAAGAACTAAGTTCGGGTTCCCCACACCCGCCATTGAAACTCATGTCGGTAGAGCAAAATCTGCATAATTGCTCAGTTTCATATCCTGACTAAGAGGGGAAACTATTAATTTAAAAAATTCATTTTCAATACCTTCTTTTCATTATGACTCAAGTGAGCGAGTCTAAATACCAAGGCCTTTCTCTGTAGTAGTACCTATAGCTCTTGGCCTCTCAGTTTCCTAGTTGTGAGCTTTTTGTAATGGCTAAACTGACCTTGCATAGTAAAGTTATGAGTGTAGTGCAACATTCTTCCAGTGATCTTTCCCCCTCAGACTCCAATCTCTTTTTCTATTGCATAACCAAGTCAGCCAGCAGTAGGCAAAGCTGCGCGTCTCAGATAACAGGCAATTGGCTCTTCTTAGCCTGGTACCAGCAAACCCATTATCAGTGCATGCAAGGCTACTGATGTAGAAATATGTTGCACATATATATCTTGAAGCCATTCCATGATCTTAAGCACCACTTTGGGACATCAGTGATGCTTCTCTTGCTCCCCCCTCTGGACTTGTGCTGTACAGGATCCACATCACGCAGCTTCGTGAACTGTTACGTCTACGGCTATCCTTTCTTCCCTAATGGAACTCAAGGGGGCCTTTAAGAGATCTCTTATTCAGGGAGAGAACAGGCCCAGACTGGCTCAGTTTCTGCCAAGTGGCTGTACAACATGCCTTCCAACCCAGTTCCTGAGATATTTGACTGAATAAATCAAATGCCTTTGATGCTATTTTGCAGGTCCTTAATGCAGATAACCAGCATTTGTTGAATACCATGTGTGGGATTAGAAAGTGTTGTCAGATTCACTGGTCACTTCATTGACATGGGAGAAATTTGCTAATAGAGGGTTACATATGCTACACCTGTTCATATGTTTAGGTGCCTCTATCAGAAAGAGAGAATGCTGAGATTTTTGTGTACAAGGAAGCAAGACTAGGGAATTTCAGTTTAGTTTGCCTTACCTTAGGATGTGTGGGAGTGGGCAGAACATATATACCCCCCATTGGTTCACCATCTGTGCTTGTAGGACTAATATTTTTGCAACTGCTTTGAGTATTTTAATAGCAAAGCAGGGTGTAAACTTAGAATTTTGATCCCGCACTTAGCATTAATGTGGCTTTGGTGTTACAGTCACCAAAACTCTAAGTTTTGAAAGCTTTGTTGTTCCTTTTAAAACATACGTTACTCTTCCTAGGAGTGGTTTTTGCCTTATGTGGAAGCTGCAAATCTCTGGGAAACTGGGACCCACAATGTGCAATAATCCTTCAACCTGAGGATGAGGCTGGTGATGCGTAAGTTTCTTTCAGCAGTAAATAGAAATATTCTCTCCTGGTCTTCAAGGATTTCTACCGCCACTACTTGTTCTTTGCTTGACTCTTCTGGGTGATTATTTCTTGCTCTTTTGGTCCCTGTACTTGTTGTAATTGCTTGGTTGTTTTGGCTTAGTGTTCCTGTACCTCAGAGGTAAAAAATCTGCCCGCCTAATAAAGTTGTAAATGGTAAACTCTAAATGGTTTCTGATTTCAAACCCCTGCCCTACCCCCCAACGTATTGGGTGGTTTTGCACTGATCCTAAAAAAAAAATGACCTCCCTAGTCTAGTAGGGAGGATTTTTTGCCGATGCAAACTTTGCCTGCCCACAGACTGTGCCCACTGCATGTGCAAATGTGTGCTGGGGTGGGGGGTTGGATTGGGATTGATTTTCATGTTTTATGCAGCTCTGGTTTTGATTCAGAGTTACATGGGTGAAGCAGTTAGGTAGTTATTGCTACATACTTTCCCTCCCTGCCACCCTGTTTTTTTTAGTCATTGTTTTTTTGGGGCTGGAGCAGGAGAGCAGTGGAAATTCGGGAGCACTACTGTGCTCTCAGGTCTTCTGACAGAGCCAGTAACCATGTCAAATTATTGTCAAAAGCCAGCACTTCTGACCAGAAGGGAAATCAACAGAGGTGTTTGTGTTTTTACATCTTTGAACTGCTGATAGGGTAGGGACATTATCTGGAAAACTGCAGTGAGCTTAGTGCATGCTGTAGGGTTTTTTTGTTTTGTTTTTTGCTTCCCTTCTCCCCTGTCCTTCTGGTGCTTCTTCCTAAGTTATTTTGGAGTGGTAGCCAATACATCTTTCAGACTTGATGGATAAATGTTTTTAAAGCAGTCAAGTACATCAGGAGTCCCCAGCGTGGTGCCCATGGGCACCATGGTGCCTGCTGACATCATTCCTGGTGCCCACCAAGTGTTTTTAGGAAGTGGGAGGGGCCAGGTAGAGCTTTCGCCCAGCAAAGCTTCTGATTGACTTTTGGAGATTTGATTGGTTGTGCTGATTTTTTAAAAATGTTGCTTTGGCAGCCACTGCCACCACTACACAAAGATCTACATTGTGTTTTTGAAATTTAGTTGTGGTAATCATTTTGTGGCTGGCTCCGCCTCCTATGGCATCCAATTTGTTGCTGTGCTCACCATGCCGTATCAGGATTCCAGATATGTCCTGAGACTCAAAATGGTTGGGGACCCCAGATATACTTGGTTGTACTTGAAGGCGAAACATGGGGACTACAGCCTTTGCCTAGATGTGTTTGTGAACTGGAGCCTGCGCTAGAAAATTCTTATTATTGATGTTCCTTATGTTTGCATGTAAAGGGACTTGTGTGATGGCTTTTAGACGCATATCCTATTGTGTACCATTAATGGCCTTTTCGAAACAGTTTGGAGGGGAAAGTCCTACTCTGCTGGCTTGTGTGCATCTAAAAATGAACTGTAAGACTGCAGCATGGTCTCCTTAAATCATTGTTCGACTGCAGTAGTGTATTTTTACTAAAACCTTTTTCCAAAATATTTGTCCTGCAGTCTGCTCTGGAAAGCTACGGTTGACCTCCCTAGAGGAGATGATATTGAGTATCGGTACTTTCAGGGGACCTTTTTACAACCCCAGGTACGTCTCCATAAGCACTAATATTCATTGACTAATTCTAGAATGAGTTCTTGGTTGTACACAATTTGCACATAGTTTACACCACAACTGTCATATTGACTCTTATTCAGTTTTCCTGATTGCTTCTGTCACAAACATATAAAAATGTGTATATCTTAAGCTGAATATTAAAAGGGACTTCAAGAGGTCACAGTCTCCCTACCACCACTGCCACAGAAAGCACTTTCATAGGAAAAGTATGTGTAAATCACTGCGTACATGCAGTCGGATCCATGTGCATACACTGGGAACCAGTGCAACTGCTATTTCCCATTACACGCACATACTTGAAGATATTTGCTGTTACCTTAAGCAGTGGTTGCTACATGATTTCAAAAAATACTTGAAATCATGTAGCAACCACTGTTTAAGGCAGGGGTGGGGAACCTTTTTTCTGCCAAGGGCCATTTGGATATTTATAACATCATTCGCGGGCCATACAAAATTATCAACTTAAAAATTAGCCTGCTATATTTGGTCAAACATTTAGCCAGGAGGCGCGACTGGAGACAGCTCTGAGGGTCTGCCACATAGAGCGACTCGCTTTTGAGCTCTGCTGTCCCCAGCTGGGCCCAAGAGATTCAGGCAGGGCAGCATCCTTCTGAGCTAGAGATCTTCCAGGACCCATGAAGGGCCAGACCAAGTGATTTCGCAGGCCTTATACGGCCCCCGGGCCTGACGTTCCCCACCCCTGGTTTAAGGTAACAGCAGATATCTTCAAGCATGTGCATGTAATGGGAAGTTGCAGTTGCACTGGTTCCCAGCTTATGCACATGGATCAGAATGCATGTACGCAGTGATTTACACATACTTTTCCTATGAAAGTGTTTTCTGTGGCAGTGGTGGTAGGGAGACTGTGACCTCCTGAAGTCCCTTTTAATATTCAGCTTAAGAAAGGCTGGATCTAAAAACAAGGTTACCTGAGGCAAATCTGCTTTCCCACCAGCTGTCATCTGCCTGCCCACCTGCAGTCCTACCTCCCGGGAACTAGAGGATATGACCCTCCATACATCCTGACTTCCTCGGGCCTCTTTAAAAGCAGCAGCACAGCCAAGATAACTGAGCTCTCATGAGAAGAAGTCTCACAAGAAGTCACAGACTGCTGTGATGCTTTTTGTGTTTTTAAAGGAGCAACCTTTAAACCTAAGAGAGTTGTCTTCTCTGGCTTCTGGGTGGGGATGATGGTGGCAGCAGTGAAGCATGAATGCCCAGGATGTGGGTGATTGCTATTGCCTCAGGGGGCAAAACACATTGAACCACCACTTGCTTAAATATTCCGTTCTTTTGATGCTGTTAATGGTAAAGTGGGGCACCGGCATCTAATGGATCGGCAGAGTAAGTCTTCAGCAGTAGAGAATAGCTAGATGTGCAGGTATTCATCTTGATGATTTTGCTTATCTTGTGGTCTCAATATGTTAAATAGTTTTATGGGACAATTTAGATGTCGGGGAGAGTATCTGGATTTGAAAGGTAGGAGACCCATGAGGTGGAACTCCTTCCAGAGTTAGTCTGATGTTTTTAGTGTACATTCTTTTAATTTTAAAGTATATAAGAGGACATATTAGAGTCCTCTTATATTAGGATTAAGTTTAAATTAATCTGCAGTAGTAAGACAAGTTCCATTAATACATGCAAACTTCACAGTATGTATTGGTGAGTGTGTTTCTTTGAGTAGGTGCTCTGTATCGTGCACACTGTAAGTACCGTGTGATGCAGAGACTTCTGTGGTAAGTATGAATTTTATGGACTAGTGGAGTAATGACGTTTTTTTTTTTTAAAGCGTATTGTGAGTCTATCTGCCTGAAGAGGTTTAAATTTCCTTGGAGAAGGGACTGCAAGTTAATAGAGGTCAGGGCTCTCAGTAAACTGTTCTTACCTCCTCGTGCGTATTTCTAGCAGGTTTGCCTAGCTTGTTTGCTTATACTAGTAGGTATGCTTGTGGATCTGAAATATGATTAATAATTCATTAGCCTGCTATTAGTCTTCAGGTGTGCTTTGAGGGATTTTGGTGTCCATAAGTAATGTCTGAAATTCATAAATGTGTTTCTCAAATGCACGCTTGTAAATCAGAACCAGATGGTGAAGCCACCGATTTTTGTAACTCCACGTGCAGTTTGATTCCGTATGGTCTTATGTGGAACTCAGTTCCACTGTGTTAAAGTAGTAATGCTTAGAACATATCAGCAGTTTCCCTTTTTTTTTAGACTTCAGATCAGGAACATTAAACATTGCCTATGTTTTCCATGGTACTCTCACATGATGAAAAATGCCCCCCAAATTTTAGCTACTGATGGAAGTTCACCTAGAAGAACACTAAAGAAACACCACAGATTTCTTAACTTGGTGATCAGAAATACCTGTGGAATTGCAGTGTTTAACTCTAATGTTAGGCCTGATTCATAATTCACTTGATTGATGTGGATGCCATTTCTTTATTAGCTTCAGTCTAAAGCTTTGGTATTTACTGATATCGTTGGTAAACACTCGAAATAGAGTGACCTGTCTTGTGTGCATGCTGCTAACTTGTGTCCTGGGTTAATCTGAATCAAGGAGAGTGGCACAAAGTGGTGTTATGTTACTGTGGATGACTACTACATTTCACTAGCTCCCACATAGCAAAAGTAATTTATGCTGTTTAAGGTCGGGTGGAAGCTTGAGAGAGAGGTTATTAGAACGAACCAAAAAAAGCTTGACAGAAAGAGATCAGCCCTTACCTTGTTGTGTTAAATGTACTAATAGGCTACACAGGTGCAATACAAATAACTAGTGGAACACAGACTCCTTCAGAAACCTTTGTCTTGTTGTTAAAGGCAGGCCCAATTTTTCCTTTTAGGAATATGAAGCCAGTATCCCCCCCACACACACACTATGCTCCCCCCCAAAAGTACTACTACTGCTGTAGAGTATCTCAGACTTCCCAAGAGAGTTTTCTGTACTTGTGTTTTCTTTAAAAGAAAATTGCTTGTCCGTTAGTGACCTTCTAACTTAAAAGCAGAAATAATAAATGAACTTTTGTCTTCCTGTTCAAGAAATGATTTACTTAAAAGGCCCCTTTGGAAAAACTGGAGGCATATACCTCCTGCCAGTGGCCAAGGTGTGTGTTAGGAAATACATTGGGTCTAACCCGAAGATTTCTTTTGGCTAAATGAGCAGCCATTTTTTGACACAGAGATACAGGAGGAAGGGAGTCCTTAGCCCTGACTCACTTACTTGTGTTTCCAGTTTTAAAGCTGTATGTGCATCCTTTTTCACTGAATTGCATGTGAGACATTTGCCCATCTGTTATTTTTGTGAAATAGTACTATATTAACAAGATTAAAGTAAAAAATATTTGGCATAAATAGTGTGATCGTGGATGCATTTTATATTGCATGAGTGTTCAAGGGCTCAAGGATGCATACCTGTGTATCTTGAGCTTCTAAAACTTTGAGACATTACACAATACAAAATCCATCAGCTATTCTGAATGACTGAAACAAGTTATAAATGCTCATAAGTCTTCAGGATTTCTCTGGAGTAAATGATATGCTCCAATTTTTAAAACAGCTTGTACATAGATTTCTAATATTAAAGATGGGAGTCACTTTTAAGGTTCTAAAGTTCTGAGTATATGGGTAGAAGAGTAGGAAAGTGAAACATACCAGAAACTGGTCTCTACACAGATTGCTTGCAACCCCATCTTTTAAATTTCATTGTCTATTTTTAGCAGTTCCTTTTTCTAGGAAAAAATCTGAAGTGTTGTGTGGATGGCCTTTGACACTTTTTGTATGTATGCAGACAAAGAAATCTCTTCAGTTACCATCTTAAAAAGATATGGAATCCATTCTTGGGTTGCCACCTCTGGAAATGAACGTGATGTGATTAGCCATTCCATCCCGTTTTTATGATCTTAGAGGCCTCTCGGGGAACAGATGGATTTAAGGAAGAATGGTCTATATGGGATATACTACGGGATGCTAAATTTGTCACCTGAATATGGAAATCCTAACCATGAGTGATAGTTGGAAATCATGGCGAAGGTGGACCTCTTGAATTGATAGGAAAGGGAGAACCTTCAAAATGACAAATATATTCCTGTCCATTCGGAACCCAAGCTTTGACTAGAAGCTTTAGCAGAGAGCCAGGTCATGATCACTGTTTTGGTAAAAAAAAATCCTGGTCAGCCGCTCTGTTAATTCTTTTCTACTTTTTCAGAATTTTTCCGTGAATTCTGTCACTTTAGCCAGCATGAAACATCTAATCTCATTCCTTATTAGAGTTACATTTAGTGTTCCTTGGGCCTTTGGGTTTCTGCTGTGCCTTTAAAGCAGTGGGTTGTGTCCAAAGAATCACAAGTAGAAAGTAAATAGTGGCCAGCATCATTCTGCTAACATTGGCATAGGAGTCCACGCAGTGTTACGGATAGGCCCTGTGGTGGTGCTAATGTTTCTGGATGTAGCAGCTGTTGTGCAAATAGAACCTCATCTTTGGATTTAGTTCCTTCTCTTGCACAATGCTCTAGTGTAAAATAAGCTGTGGAAGGGTTCCTTTGAATCCAAAGCTGCATTTTCAATATTTAGTTCAATTTTCTTTTTTTTGAATGACAGTGCAGAAGACCAAAGTCTGTGCCTTGCATGGTTTGGGTTCTGTGTCACACTTGAAATTATGACTAGTGACTCCAGAGGTTTGTCATGAGTTAAGCTCCCAATTGATTGGAACTAAGATTTTTTTTTTTGCAGGAAATGTTGGCCATTTAAAAAAAAATACCCCCTGTTCTAAGAATAAACTTGCAGATATATGACTAAAATGTGTACAAAAATGTATGCTGATCAGTGCTTCTAAATGTTGTAGATCAGGTTCAGAACTTAAGTTTTGGCAGAAATCTAATTTTTGTTCAGTTTCTCACACGTTAGTTTTAGGGGGAATGGATGTACTTAGGTGCATCAACGGTTATGGTACAGATGGTATGATTTCTGCCCAGTCTGTGGACTTCAAAAGGTGTATAGGGACCATAAATTCACACAGCGTTGAAATGGCATCACAGGTTTTTTTAAAAAATCTGAAAGTAAAATTACTGCAGACATTTAACTTTTAAATTACAGACTACCGATGGTCCTTGCCAAGTCATAATTCACAAGTGGGAGACTCATCTACAACCACGATCAATAACCCCTTTAGGTATGGGCACCAGCTGCATCTGTTTGAGGCATATGCATAAGACTACTAATATGTAACACAATGGTTTAGTGGGGGGGGGTTGGTGATATTTTGTAGAATTAAAGTAAAGGCAACTGGGCTACAAATGTACCTTTTAATATAACGTGGACGTTACACTCAAAATTGTTAGCTAAAATAGTGGAAACGTCATAAACTTAATGTATGTGCACAGTTAACTTTTTTTGTGGCTTCATCATACCTATCTTTAACTCAATTTTTAGTTAGCCAGCACTGAATGTGTGGTGTATGCACTGTTAGTAGCAGTCATTGCCCTTTTGAGACTTGAGTCTATGATTAATTTTGTAGACCGTTCTTCTGTACTGGGAACTATAATTGCACGTGAGCAATTGCTAATTTAAAGTACCACTTGAAGGCTAGATACTTTTATCTCCCCTGAAATATTATACTAAAATTGAAAATATTAAAGTTTTGGGAATTTACATTTTCTGCTGATTTGGGATAAGTGCAAGCTGAAACATTTGAAAGTATACATTAATGTTCTCCCTCTGTCCCCTGGTTATAGAGGGATTAGAAATTACTTGCTGTTTGTTTTCTGTGAAACACCAGAGCTAAAAAGTTATAAGCAGTTTGGTCACTTTCATACTACAGCTAAATGCCCTTTTTTATTCTGCATTACTTATTTACCCCTGAGCATGCTATTTGGAAATGAATTTCATGCACTTAGTAGAATGCACTGCAAATGAACACATTTAGGGTGGCAGGCTAAATCTTGCTGTCTAATTTTTAGGGGGGAAATTATGCGTGTCTTACTAATTATCTTTTAGTTCAGGTGTTCTGTCCCTCAGTAATCAGGCTCAGTAATCAAGCACATTCTTCTTGTCTAGATTCCATACTTTTAAAATTATCTGATACTACTGCAGTTTAAATTCAGGTAGAAGCTCACTTTATTAAGTAATATATTAAATGACTCTTTTGCCTTTAAAAAGATGAAATCTGGTAATGTGTCACTCTCTGAAATGTCTCTGGTATCCATGGATTTAGGGACCTCAAATTTTCAAGGGGGCAGGAACCTTCCTTTGTTTAAATGAATTAATAAGATACTTAAACCAAAATGTACATTGCTTTGAAAAGTTTTCCTAGTCATTATTCTCCAAACAGTTTGCTTTGCTTTGTTTTTAAACTAGCTTTATATTCTGGCTCTTTTCAGTAGTCCCTCTGATCTAGGAAAGATCAGTTATACCAATGTTTGCAGGATTGAGGTCCTCAAGATTATTCCCAACTGAAGTTTTACAGAATTCTAGAAGGAAGTCTGTCCTCCTGCTGCATGTTGAGGGTCAGACTTAATAATGGAAAATAACTCTTGAAATTAATAAACAAAAACTAACCTTTTAGAAGTAGTTTTGTCTCAAATATGCATTGTTCTATTTATTGAATTTGTTTCGTGTTTAAAGCTTACAATTTTTATACCTTTATAGCATGATAGTGAGTTTCTTTCCAAGAAAGGGGGAAAGAGGAGATAAGTATTTTTAATTGTAAATAACACCCAATCTTTGTCTAAATTGGAATTGTGTATGAAAACAGATTTCTTGGTTAGCAGACAGACTAAAATACATCGGTAACCTACCATTATCCTTGTAGCATATCTGAACATAACAGACTGTCAAAATGTCATGTCTTTTTCCAGTTTACATTGCTCAGTTTGAAGGAGCACATTACATCTTGCTGAGCACATTACATCTTGCTAAGCATTTATGGGATTAGTACTTGTAGCCGGTAAACAAAGCGTAGGTCCATACATTGCAATAAACATGCTTATTCTTTCTCTTCCTCATTTAAATAGTTAGCTGTAGAAAAGAGCAAGAGTCCAGTAGCACCTTAAAGACTAACAAACGTTCTGGCAGGGTATGAGCTTTCTGAAGAGAGCTGTGGCTCCCAAAAGCTCATACCCTGCCAGAAAGTTTAGTCTTTAAGGTGCTACTGGATTCTTCTCTTTTCTACTGCTATTGACAGACTAACATGGCTACCCATTGTGATCTAAATAGTTAGCTATTAGTATAAAGGTGCAGTTGTTAAGCTAGTATTTGACAGTGTGATGCATTACTGTGAACTACTCTCACAATTTGTCTGTTCAATTTTAGAGGATATTTCTCTGGATGATGGATACTTTGGAATCTATGGTATGTAGCATTTACCCGTATCTATATATGTGTGTGTGTGTTATGATCTTGGGCTTTGTAGCAAGATAATAGTTTTGAACTAATTAAAATGCAGATATAGGGTAATATTTAAGCTACCCAAAACTGGCTGAGTAAAGGCAACATTTCACGGCATTATGGCCTGATCAAGACTCTTGGGACTGTGTCTAAACAAAAACATGCCCTTTGCTAAGCTGGTGTAGGAGTTGAATGGATCCCAATGTGTCACTGAAATGAAAAGCCTTTGCAGATGGGGTGGCATGGAACATGCCCACAGCTGTCAAAAAAAAAAAGTTAACCTTTTATTAAGTATGCTTGTATGCCAATTTCGATTTCCTTGCAACTAAGGGTAAAAATGACCCCAGCTCTCCTGGAAGAAAACATTGCACTTTTATTACAACCCCACACACACAAAGTAGTGGGTGGGTTGCATAAAACATCACAGGGCGATTGCCCCCCACAAAGCATGGAGTTGTAAAAGATGGCAAACTATGTGTTATTTGAGTTTGTGGGGGGGGGGTTACTTCTCTGGGTCCATTTTACTTCCTTCGTTAAGACACGCCATCTAGCACCACCAGGATTACAATTTGGAAGAAACAATTTTTTTTGCAGTTCTAGATTGCAGGCCAAGCACACACTGTAGTTTGCTGCAACTGTAGGCTTGCCGCAAAAGCAGAACTAAACGATTGTTTGATGCTGCCAGAGAGAGGGGGAAGGATTGTGCGTGTCTACGTAGCAGCATGGCATAGCAGTTAAGAGTGGTGGACTCTAATCTGGAAAACCGGGTTCGATTCCCCATTCTTCCATGTGAAGTCTGCTGGGTGACCTTGGACCAGTTCTCTCAGAACTCTCTCAGCCTATGTGGAGGCAGGCAAAGGTGAACCACCTCCGAATTCCTCTTGCCTTGATAACCCTACGGGATCGCCATAAGTCAGCTATGACTTGATGGCAAAAATCACACACATAGCAGCAAGACATGTTGTAGGGGGGAAGTAAGCTGCTGGAGTGTATCATAGTGAGTGCTATGATGATTGTTTCTTTTTCCTTTGTCAGATGAAGTGGAAAGTGTTGATTCTGGGTGGCTGACATGTCAGACAGAAATAAGACTGCGCCTGCATTTTTCTGAAAAACCACCTGTATCTATAACCAAGAAAAAATTTAAAAAGTCTAGATTTAGGTATGATCAAACAAATAGAACTTTTTCATTTCTTATTTAAGTTAGAATCCGTATTTCTGTATTGTAGCCGTATTTGGATGTGATAGTCTATAGTTCTGAAAAAAACCCCAGATTTTCTAACTATTTGGTATCTAATTCAAGGGTCAAGGCTCTTGGAGATCTGGGTTACCTTAGTAAATGCTGTTTTAAATAGGGGTTGGCAAAGTAGAGGAATAAATATGCATCATATTTGGGGAGAGGAGGATGGAAGGTGACATTGTATCACCTGATCTCATCAAATCTCAGAAGCTAAGCAAGATTGATACTTGGAAGACCTCCAAGGAAGACTATGCAGAGGAAGGCAATGGCAAACCACCTCTGCTTAATCACCTGCCTTGAGCACTCCTTGCAGGTGTCTCCCTAAGTCGCCTGCTGTCACTTGATGGCACTTTATACACACACACACATGTTTGGGAAGGGACCATGGCTCAGTGGTAGAGCATTTGCTTTGCATGCAGACGGTTGGTTCCAGGTTCAATCCCCTGCATCTCCAGTTAAAAGGATCAAGTAGGATGTCATGTGAAAGATTTCCACCAGAGGCCCTGGAGAGATGCTTCCAGTCTGAGTAGACGATACTGACCTTGATGAACTGATGGTCTGATTCAGTATAAGGTGGAGTCATGTGTAATCTGTGGATCTGGAAAGAATAGAAGAGTACTACATTTGTTACAGGGTTTATCCTCAAAAGCCTGACATACCAGTTGGAATCTCTGATGCCATAGTCTCTGTTCTGTAGCCATTGTTGCTCTCACTGCAGCTCCAAGCCTTGTGCATCATCAAGATTTGGTTTTTTCCCTGCGGTGTAGGGTGAAACTCACTCTGGAAGGTTTGGAGGAGGAGGGGGAAGATGACGACGACGATGACAGACTGTCTCCTACAATTCCACAGAAAATAGCAAACACACTAGAGATCTCCGTAATAAGTGACACTGAATTCCAGTCTCGGCATTCTCAGCCAGAATGTGGCTACGCTTTACAGCCCGACCGATGGACTGAATACAGCATCCTTACCATGGAGCCAGACAACCTGGAATTAATCTTTGACTTTTTTGAGGTGAGGGCTTTTCTAGTTTTTCTGGTTGTTTGTTTGCTTGCTGGGTCCCTTTTCAGTATGTTACTCTTTGCCACATTAATCAATCCTATATCAGGGTCCCAACTGTGCTAAAAAACTGTTACGGATAAGAAAGTCAAACTGGTAGAAGAAAAAGGAGGGGAGCAAACTTCACCAACAATGAAGTTTGCTCTCTGAGGTTAATCTGATCAGTGATGGAAATTTGACCTGTTCAGACTTCTTTCTCCCGTTCCACCCTTATGAGGTAGGGAGTAGAAGGGGACCAATACTGGGAAATCTGTTACATTGAGGCATCTATATTATCCTGGTTATTGAACCCAGGTTCTCTAGTGAGGTCAGTATCCTGCATTCTGACTACTGGAAACCATACCGAGACCGTACCTTGTTTCTATTGCCATTGCCTCTTAAAGGTTTCCATTTGACAGAGTATTCTTACGAACATATAAAAGCCAAGACTCAGATGGATAAAGTGCCTGAACGAAGAAGCAAACTCTCCCTCATCATACTATAACTAGTCTCTAGTCTCCTTCACCTCTCCTTGTACGTTTCAATACATGGTGGGGGAAAGGGGAAAGATTTAATTTTGTATTTCATCTCTCTCAGCAGTGACAGACATAATAATGAATCTGTTGCATAAGCCTAACATAAGTTACTTAGGTCGGACCAGAACCACCGGATTGAAATTTAATCAAAAGAGTTTCCATCTAGACATTAGGAAGAACTTTCTAACAGAGTGGTTCCTCAGTGGAACAGGCTTCCTCGGGAGGTGGTAAGTGCTCCTTCCCTGGAGGTTTTTAAGCAGAGGCTAGATGACCATCTGTCTGCAATGCTGATTCTATTACCATAGGCAGATCATGAAAGGGAGGGCATCTTGGCCATCTTCTGGGCATGGAGTAGGGGTCACTGGGGGGGATAGTTGTGAATTTTCTGCATTGTGCAGGGGGTTGGACTAGATGACCCTGGTGGTCCCTTCCAACTCTATGATTCTAAGCTCACATGTCCAGCGTGCTCATATTCATGGTAGCAGCAAAGTGAGTTGTAAGTAGAAGATAAAAGCTTTGCCTCTATAATGGACCTAGGGTTTTTCTTTAAGTTCAGTGTAGCCTTGCTGTTTATCTGCAAATGAGGGGCCAGACTGAGGTTCAGAGAGGTGCTAAGTTGTGAATAGAGCAATTGTCTAAATATCTCAACAACTGCATTTTCAGGAAGAACTTAGTGAAGCAGTGATACAAGGGGATGCACTTCCGGGCCATGTGGGCTCTGCGTGTTTGCTGTCGTCTACAATTGCAGAACTGGGAAAGAGTTGTGGCAATATCACGCTTCCTATCATGAACAGAATTTCACGAAAAACCATCGGAAAAGTTAGAGGTATGCTTAATGCAGCAATAGTGTTAATGTGAGCAGGAGCCATAAGCTAAACAAAGAATTTCATAGGGGACACATGTGAACACATGAAGCTGCCTTCTGCTGAATCAGACCCTTGGTCCATCTAAGTCAGTATTGTCTAAGACTGGCAGCACCTCTCCAGGGTCTCAGGCAGGGGTCTTTCACATCACCTACTCGCCTAGTCCCTTGAACTGGAGATGCTGGGGATTGAACCTGGGACCTTCTGCATGCCAAGCAGAGGCTCTACCACTGAGCTACAGTCAAATTAATGTTTTGAAAAAGATACCTACAGTGCAGTGCTATACGTGTGTACTTGGAAGTTCCAGTGAATTCAATGGCTTTCTCCCAAGTAACTATGCCTCGGATTTCTCCCAAGTAACCATGCCTAGGACAAATGGCATGTTTTTAAGTATGCCTATTCTATCTTTGCTGCTTCTGTAGCTTTTCAGTAGCTGTTGCTCTGAACCAAGTGAGAAGGTAAAGTACTACGTTTTTAAACTAAAAATAGAAGAACTTGATGACCAAGTCATATTTGCTTTTCTTTGTAGTTGACTATATAGTTATTAAGCCCATTCAAGGATACTCTTGTGATATGCATGCTTCGTTTTGCAAATACTGGAAACCAAGAGGAGGGCTAGATGTTGGACATCGAGGTGCAGGAAACTCTACAACTACCACCAAGTAAGTCTGAATGTTTAAAAACACTTTAGTAGCTACTTTGTACAATACCGGCTCAAGTGTATACCAGCTCAATTGTATATGCAGCCAAAGCTCTTATGGATGTTACACCCCAGCGTGGTGTAGTAGTTAAGAGCGGTGGACTCTAATCTGGAGAATCGGGTTTGATTGCCCACTCTTCCACATGAAGCTGCTGGGTGGCCTTGGGCTAGTCACAGTTCTCTCAAAACTCTCAGCCCCACTTAACTTACAAGGCCCCTGTTGAGGGGTGAGGGGCAGTTGGAAGCCGCTTTGAGACTTCTTACTGTACAGAAAATCAGGGTATAAAAACCAACTCTTCTTCAGTAGCAGAGCAAAGTCTGTGAACACACACATGTATAAGAATATGTGTGTGTATGTACATAGCCTGCCTTATACTGAGTGGGATCATTGGTCCATCTTAGCCCATATTGTCTACGCTGACTCACAGCAGCTTTTCAGAGTGTTACAGAGGTCATTCCCGGCACTTGATAACTGAAATTCTTTAATTGGTGATGTTGGTTGTAGAACCAGGAACCTTCTGACATTCAAAACATGGGCTTGATTACTAAGCTGTGATCCCAGTTGCCTCTTGAGCACTGGGAGCTGCTGCTTCAAAAGTCAAAAAGACTTTGACCTGCACTTCCGTGTCAGTTTTCCCCCTTCATGTATGTTTTTCTGCCTTGGATTGTGGCTGCTGCTTCTCCTGAATACCTAGCATGCTTGGCTTGGTTTTAGCAGCTGCCTCCACTGAGCCAGAGGACTACTGTAGGGAGAATGGGAGCATTTCTTCTTGCCTTTCCGAAGGGAAAAGTTTTGACATCTTCAATATGCTAGATTGGGGCAATGTTTTCTCTTAAAGTCCCTGGTCTTAATGATGAAGGCGGCCCTAAACTACTGTAGAAGTCAAAATGATAGAAACAGACCTGACTCAGTGTCAGTTGAGTCCTTTTTGAGCCAAATTCCATAAATGACCAACTCCAAAATGCACAAGTACTGTTTTACAGCAACAAAATATTACTATTACTGTTAAATAGCACTTGCAGGTTTTTGAAATTTGTGGTTATGGAACTATTCACGGGGGAAAGAAGATTTGTGTCCAATTGATTTTGAGTCAGGCACCCCGAGGGCAGGCAGCTTGCATATTCCTGGTATATGACAGTTGTTAATCCATTAAAATGTACTGAAAATAAGCGATCTAGAATGTGAAAATTCTGCTGTATTCTGCAGACAGTATGAATACAGATATTGGTTTATATAGGTGAGGGGTTTGTTACAGTTTGAACTGCAAGGATTGGTTGATGCCAAGTTGTCCTGATTGTTAACTGTTTCAGTTGTAAATTAATTTGTGATTTTATGACTTAAAAATCAAACTCTTCCTTTTGTTCCCAGGCTTGCTAAGCTTCGAGAGAATACTGTTGCTTCTTTAAAGAACGCTGCTAGACATGTATGTGTATAATATTTACCTTCGTTTGTTTTTTGCATGTTAATGCCTATAAGCATCTTACGGAGAGAACCATGTAGAAAAGGCATTCTCCATTCATATTATGGAACTGATAGTTTTTATCATAAGGATTAATACAGGTTTTACGTTTATTATGCTCGTCTTGCAGTTGTTGTCCCCCTCATCTCTCCCTTTTTTATAACTGGGAAAAAACTTCTACATTTCAAGGCTTACAGGTGTGAATAATTTCATTTGGGGGGGGGGAATCTTTTTACTGTAATCTTGTGCCTTCAAAGAGTAGAACCCTACAGTTAGTTGCATATGAGCCCAAACATTCTGTTGGGACAGCATGCAAAGTCCTTTCTTGAGCTTGACCCTGACTGGGAATACGTACATGAAATGATATTAAACGAGGACTTGGGCGCGAAGATCTAAGGAGAAAGGTTAAGATAACTATTTCAAACCTTTATATAAGCTTGCCTTTCTGTCAGAATACTGTGACCCAAGGCAGGTTACAACAGTAAAAACAGTACAGAAATATAATTCTAAAAACAAAATTAAAACAATAATTAGAAAAAAAACTTTAAAATTCAAGGCAGCCGAAGAGTTCTTCTGAAGAGATCAGTTTTACAAACCTTTCAAAACTATAAGAGAAGTTGAGACCTTCTAATTTGGAGCAGCCACAGAAAAAACCCACAGATGGGCAGCAGTAGAATGTACCCTTGTAGGGGTCAGAATGACCAGAAGGCATGCACTGAGCAAATATGATAATGCATACAATGACTCAGTTTAGACATCATGTAAACACAAGGTTAGTGGGATTGTCTGAACATGTGCCTCTCTTCTGGATGTACTTTGGGCCAATAAGCTAAGATTTGAAACCATGGTTGAGGTTGGTCTATTAACCACAGTTAGTCTCAACTGTAGCTTTTTTTTGGTAACATGCAAGTTCAAACATGCTGGCTTGTTCCTTGCACTGCCCTGCATACCTACGGAACAAAGGCAGTGAAACCAGCATTTGTGGAGGCAAGCCAGCATTCCAGTGATCATTGGACGCTGACTCCTCATTTGGCAAACTAATCAGTTAAAATAAACCATTATTCTGTGTTAAGACTAAACCAAGCCATTGAGGGCCAGCGTGGTGTAGTGGTTAAGAGCGGTGGCTTGGAGCGGTGGACTCTAATCTGGAGAACTGGGTTTGATTCCCCACTCCTCCACATAAGTGGTGGACGCTAATCTGGTGGACTGGGTTGGTTTCCCCACTCTTCCACATGAAGCCTGCTGGGTGACCTTGGGCTAGTCACAGCTCTCTTAGAGCTCTCTCAGCCCCACCTACCTCACAGGGTGTCTGTTGTGGGGAGGGGAAGGGAAGGCGATTGCAAGCCAGTTTGATTCTCCCTTAAGTGTTAGAGAAAGTCAGCATATAAAAACCAACTCTTGTTAACATGATCTTACTCTTGAAAAACCTTATTTCATTTAGATGGGAAAGGAGTCAAGGGGGTACTTTTGATTTGACATTCAGGATTAAGCTACAGAAAAAAATAGCAAGGTTATTTTTAGTAAAGTTGGAAATAAGTGGTCTATAACTGTCAGTGTGTGGGTCTGAGGCAAAAATATCCTAGAATTCCTTTGTTCATATATATATTTAAAGACCAAGTAACAGTTTCAGGAAGTACTGCTATAGGTCTGGCTGGGGGTGAGACAGAAGTTAATCATAAGCTTTGAAATAGTCATTAGGTGGGAATTAGCTCAGGAAAGCTCTGATCTGAAAAGTCTTGTCGCAGATGCAGCTTTATGTATTTATGGCAAATACAAATTTGAGTACAAACTAAGCACATTCTCATGTAATCTTCACAAAAAAATTTCTTTGTGTATTCTACAATCTCAGGGAGCAGCCTTTGTGGAGTTCGATGTACATCTTTCTAAGGATCAACTTCCCATAATATATCATGATCTGACTTGCTGCATTGCCATGAAAAAGGTATGTAATTTTAGCTTCTCTGTGCAGGCATCCATCCATCTCACTTGCCTAAAGCTTTTTGGGGTGGCCTGTAAAATAGTTTGATAACTCAAACTGACATTGATGGCTGTAATATATAATGGAAATAATTGCAGTTACTTCTGTTACATTAAAGCCACCAATGCAGAGAGATAAATACATTTCTCACCTTGGCTTTCTTAGTGTAAATTCTTAAAAGTACAATGCAAAGCATCTTCCTGTCCAGGTTCTGACTTGCCAACCGTTGTGTATTTTACCACTGTCTAGCAATCTTCTTGCATCCAACACTGAATTTTGATAGAATTTCATTCGGGACAGTTTTCCCCTCTGTTGGTAGGACAAGAGGACATTTCCTTGATATTCTTTAAGAGCGGTGGCTTTCAAACATTATGCCTTTAGAAAATCAAACCACTAAGAGCAGAGGTAGGCAGCTTGTTTGGCCCTAGTGGCCAACCCCCCCCCCCCACTCACTCACACATTATACTGCCTGTCAAGATATTGGTGTCCTGGCAAGCTAAGAAGAGTAATGGGGAAGACTGAGCAGGGTTGTACTTGGTCAGAAACACTGGGAGCAAGCTGAGTCCCAGTGTATTGGCGGGGGTGGGGGGACTTGCCTTGGGTGTCCCTTGGGTGGAGAACTGGACCTGCTTGCCAAGCAAAATGGTCTGGCGTGCCACTGGTAAGCATGCATTCTACCCCTGAGTCAGAGGCTCTTTATTTTAAATCATTTCTATGGGATCTGAAACTTATATATGTAACCATTAGGGCAAATAAAAATGCTTCCCATTTTGAATGGGAAGCTAGGAAATTTGTGTGACTTACTAATGGAAGAATTTTTCACATAGATAGAAGATAGCAATTTGTGTGTGTGTAGAAGATAGCAATTTGTGTGTGTGTATAAGACATGCATGGTGGCACTCCTATAAAAATCTTGCTAATCTTAAAAACTGATGCTTCCCTTCAGATGGGTGGGTTGTAGCACTGCTACTTATTGCTGAAGAAATGCAAGTACAGCCAACAATTGCTTGCCTAATGCCGTGGCCAGTAAGTCGGTGCAGAGAAACCTTTCACAGGCTGTGGGACAGGAGAGTGGGCCAGCTTTGCCCTGCCCGTTATGCGTGTGTTAGTTTTACCAGAGGCTTTGGTCACACAACCTCTCAACAGCAACCATTGGTTGAGCTAAAAGGAAGGAATGGATACTGGAAGCTCCTAGGCCACTGTGCTAGGTGCAGGGGGTGACAGCGGAATTCGGTGTCCTATTGTGTACCCCGGCAATGGCAAATTCATGCACGGTTTTTCGGAACAGAGAACGGGTGAAGTTGAATTTGCTTAGAGAACACCCAGCTGCTTCTAACCTAATCTTTCTGTCTGTTTGTTTAAAAGAAAGATGAATCTGACCCGTTGGAGCTGTTTGAGATTGCAGTGAAAGAGCTGACATTTGCCCAGCTGCAGTTATTAAAGGTAGTGTACTAGATATATCTAAGATTAAGCCTTTTTGAAATATATTTGTGCTTAAAATGTCTCACCTGCCCTTCAGCCCCACACTGGTTCTCAAGGCAGCTGGTGATAACAGCATAGAACACAAATGTTAAGGTTCCTGAAACTGCAACAATAACAGCAATTAATAGAGCTACATTCGAGTCCAGTATCACCTTAGAGACCCACAAGGTCTTTGAAGTAAAAGCTTTCGAGAGTCAAGGCTCGCTTCATCAGATACATCTGACAAAGGGGAGCTTTGACTCATACCCCAAAAATCTTTCTGGTCTCGAAGGTGCTACTGGACTCAAATCTAGCTCTACTACCACATACCAACATGGCTACCCTTTGAAGCGATTAATAGCAGCATCATATAATCAGAAGCAGCTTCTGCTGATTGGATGAGCCTCCCTCAAATGACTGTCAAAACAAGAAGAAAGTTCTAGTCAACCTTCTGACAACCTGAATGGACTGGGTCTTTGTTGCCTCCATCCGAAAGGAAGAACCAGAATGATGATACCAGTACAGAAAAGTCCTTCCTTTCTTCCTTCCTCGTGGCAACAGTTCTGCCGCAATGGTTGGAGGAGTACCAAGCAAGATCTCTCCAGGTGACAGAGGAGTATAGGGGACACTCACCTAGGAGAAGGCGTTCTCTTAAGTATCCTGGGTTCAGGTCATGTTGGGTACCAGAGGCAAGAACCAGCTTCTTGAATCGAGTCTGAGTAACCACTGGTAATCAATGCAACTACTTCATTATAGGAATAATATGTTCTCTCTGACCAACTTCCAGCCAATAGCTGAGGTGCACTCTTTTGAACCAGCTGGAATTGTTCAGCTATTCCCATGTAAAACATACATCAGGCTGGGAAGTTACCATGGCATGTGTGCTGGACTTACCTTGTTTATTCAGTAGAGGATGCAGCTGGTAGAATGCTCAGAGAAATCACTTTGATGTTCCTAACCACACAACATTGCCTTCTGCCGAGTCTGACTCTTGGTCCAGCTATCCCAGGGCAGACTGTTCTCACACTAGCTTGCTTGCTTCATTTATACCCCACCGTTCTCCTTAATGGGTACCTAAAGTGGTTCACATTCTTCTCCTTTTTGTTTTATGTTCTCCTTCCTGTTTTATCCTCACAACAGCACTCCTGTGAGCTGCGAGTGTGTGACTGGCCTAAAGTCACTTAGCAGGCTTCCATGGTAGAGCAGGGATTTGAGCCTGGGTCCTCCCATATTCTTAGTTGAGCACTCTAACCACTGCGCCATGTTGGTGCCCATGGTCTGAGGTAAACATCGTTTCCAGCCCTGTTCCTTTGGACCCTTTAAGTGGAAGTACCAGGCCCTGAACCTGGGACCTCCTGAATGCAATGCAGATGCTTTACCCCTAATTTGGAAACTACTGCTTTGGGGGGCGGGTGTAATTCTTAACATACTTTAAATCTCATTATTTCATCTGCTTCCATCCCTGATCAAACCCATACAATGTGTGAGTGCCTTCTACAGCCTCTTTGTTTTAGATGACTGTAATTGTTATTGATACTTCCTCCTATTCGGGTTTTTTTTTTTTTAAGTTCTCCCTATCGCCAGTCACATAACCAGGATTAGCAGTATTAGTTGTTCAAAGATTGGGGATGAGAAAGAGGCTTATCATTTGAAAGATAAAAAGCTGCTCCAGAAGAGTAGAAGGACAACATGAAGTCATAGCTGCAAGGTGCTATTTGTGCTCCCGTGGTATGCCTTGCAATTTCTCTCCATATCTGAAATAACAGACCACAATGAAGTTAATATGGCACAAAATAGGCAGCTGTCTGCAGCAGTATCATACGTCCATCTGAAGTATTAATAATGAACATACAAAACACATGAAGCTGCCTTATACAGAATAAGACCCTTGGTCCATCAAAGTCAGTATTTTCTACTCAGACTGGCAGAAGCTCTTCAGGGTCTCAGGTGGATGTCTTTCACATCACCTACTTGCCTAGTCCCTTTAACTGGAGATGCCGGGGATTGAACCTGGGACCTTCTGCATGCCAAGCAGATGCTCTACCACTGAGCCACGGCCCCTCGCCAGACTTCTGACCCCCAACCTGTGAGCCTTCCATTTGACCGCTTACAAGGTTAAATGTGAAAGTGCAAAAGAAATTAAAATACTTCTGGAGGAGTTGAGAAATCTTCCAGAATTGCTTGACAGTTCTTGATGCATTATACTCAAATTGGAACGGTCCTTTAGGGAAGACACAAGCGCTGCAGTTGACTGGTGCTATGAAAACTCTTGAATATCTTAACAATTGCAGCATCAAAAGAGATGGACCATGTATGAAGCAATTAAAAGTAGCTCCTGGGCTGCTTCTTCCACAGTGGCAACGAGCAGCATCCGTTCTGCCACAGCTGCATCCTGTTTTAACTATCCCCTCCCCTGCCAGCTACAAAGCAGAACTAGAATCTTTGTTGCTGTAATGGGAGCGAGGATGGCAAGGTGCCAACCTCCCTATTCACAGGGTGCTGCTTCTGCTTCCATGGAAAGATACAGTGCCTCTATCAGCAAAAGCTAAATACTTTGCATAAATATATTTCTATTTTTGCCAACTGCACTAGATTTTTCTGGTCATTGGAGGCCAAAGAGATGTGAATAGTCTCTTGTAGAGACGTGGCAGCTTGGCCTTTGTACATTCAATGGGCTCTGGATTACTGTCTGCATCTGATCTCTTGGTTAGGATACCATTTGTCAGAACAGTAACTGCTCCCGAGCTGCATCACGGACAGGGCTCATTCGCTGTTTTGCAGACCGCGTCTAGCGACTCGGGGTAAGCTTTCTTTCAGTGGCAGCAAAAGTGCTTGCATGGCTTTGTCTAGAGGCCCTGCGTGTGACCTCCATTCACACCTCATCTGGGCCACGCTTGAAAGAACCTACCACTGCTGGCAAGCACATTTTTTAAAGCTGATCTGCCTTTTATTTGTAGCTGGCGCATGTGACTGCCTTGAAATCTAAAGACAGCCAAGGTATGTAGAAGTCAGGGGAATCTTTCCTAACCATTACGTAGTTGGTTCTGAGCAACCGAATGAAGCTGCTGGTTAATGTTTCAAGAGGAGCGGGGTGGTGGTGTCTTATCTGCTAAGATATCCCTTTTAATGTGGAAGGAAAATGTTAATTTCAGAGTAGGTCACAATGTACTTAGGTTGGCAGTGCTGTATATCTTGTACTAGTATATATGCCGTGGAGCAAATGCCTGTAGATGTTTGTAAGCAGACACCACGTTATGACTTCCACATGATCAAGATCTCTGGTGACAAGGTGGTAATTAGACTGCTGGAACAGTTGGGTAGCTCTTGGTGTACAACTTCCATTGTACACTTCCTAGGTCAGCGAATACCAGGTTGTTTGGGATGTGGCCGGGGAGGGGAGCTGGGCCTCAGCATACGAACCCTGGGGCTTGCTGGCAAAACTATTGTTGCAAATGGTTTGTGGGCCTCTAGGAGAAGGGAAACCGATCAGTAAGAGGTGGGCGAATTCAATGTACCTCTTGCGTACCTACTGGGCAGAGGCTAAGCTAGTAGCAGTACACAGGTCTCTCTTGCATTATCTTTCCCACCCTCCTCCTCAGGAAAGCACAGGCCGCTGGACTTGCTGGCAGACTGCACAGCAGTTTAGTGCTAGGGCAAGGGGTGCGGCTTAGGGGTGCAGCAGTGTCCGAACTCTGTTTAGAAATCCTCTAACCTTGACTGCAGTGTGTAGTTCTTTGCACAAGACTTTTGCTTCAAGGCAACTTTTAAAATTTCTTTCTAGAATCATTTAAAGAAGAAGAAAATGTTCCTTCTGACATGCAGCCATTCCCCTCTCTCCAAACGGTAAGTAGCTTCTGCATCCGTTATGTATAATGTAACCTGTGAAATAGCATAGGAGTAATAATAATGCAGGTCAACATGGGAACTGTCTTAGCGTTATTTACAGTCAGTGGGTGCCTTAGATTGCAGTTACTCTTCATATAGCACTGTTAAGCTAGCAAGTATCTGATACTGTCACAGCACAAAGATCAAAAGAACGTGTATTTAGCACAGTGTTGTTTTCCTCGACCAGTAGTGGTTAATATTATTAGTGACTCTGGTAATGATTTCCCATCCAGGTATTAGAAGCTATTCCTGAAAATGTTGGGTTTAATATAGAAATAAAATGGATCTGTCAGCAAAAGGTAAGTAAAACATCCTAAATATACTACTTAGCTGAGTGCTTGCATCTACTTTCTTTAATCCAGTATTTAAATTATAAATCCTGATTAGACCACCTACTGCGCTTCTGTCCCTTTTAATTCTGTTATTGTCAAGTACAAGTAAATCAAACCCAACATAGCTTTTCCTGTGAGTTTTCTTGCCTTTACAGTCTGCGGTTTGTGTACCTAATATTAGTCCTGAAAATATGGACACACGGTTTCACTGAACAACGGCATCTGAAGGAACTGAAAGCCATCCAATCCAGCTGTTAAAGATTTATTTATTTTTTCATGTTTCTAAAAACCCACCTTTTTCTTGCTCAGATGGGACCAAAGGTTGCACACTGTGGTGTGACAAATAAGACCATAAAACAGCAATAACGCAACTTGTGAAGAACACTGCAGAAGCTTTTCAGCCTTTCCAGTTTTTTTCCGCCTCTAAGCTGTTCTGTTTTGCAAAGCTTTCTAAAAACCGTGGGGTGGGGCAGGGGGCATTGCTGACAGTCCCAGCAGGCGGCTCCATAGAACCGGGCAGCAGCAGAGAAAGCCCGAAAGCAGGATGCAGTAGATCTCACACCTGCTGGCACGATGAGACGAACGGGGTAGACTGGTAGGGCGACTACAACTGCCATGCAGGTTCCTATTAGGAGAGCAGGCCACCTGCCCCTGCACAGACTGCTGTAGTCGAATCAGGCCATAACATGTTTCCAGCCGAGACAGGTGAATTATAGGCAAGTCCCTGCAGAGCAAATGGATCTGGATGACTCCGTCAAACGAGCCAAGCCACCTGCTGCTGGAGAGGGTAATTAAAAAAAAACAAAACCAACAGCCCATAATCTCCAAATGAGTTGACTTGGGGGGATGACTCCTGCCTAATGGCAAATATTGGAGTCCAAGATTGTGTGTTTAACCTTAAGCTTGTTTTAGATGTTTTTAGCTGCCATATCATCCTAGTGCCTCAGAGTAAGAGGGAGGAATCCTTCAAGCATTCAGCTGTTACCTCTGGTAAACAGAGTGACTGGCAGATTATAAGTGGTATGTAATAATGTGAAATAGCATTATTACGGCCAGTATAGTTCTGCTTGCGATGAATTTGCTGGGTCATAGGTTATACTGGAAGCGGGGGCCGTAGAGCCTTCTCTTATAACTACTTGAAATGTCCTTGGTTCGCCACTGATTTATACTAAATAACTAAAAATCTATTGTCTTTCAGGATGGGGTATGGGATGGTAATCTTTCAACCTACTTTGACATGAACAACTTCCTAGATATAATTTTGAAAACTGTTCTGATAAAGGCTGGAATGAGGAGGATTATATTTTCTTCATTTGATGCAGACATATGTACAATGTGAGTGAAAATACTTTTTAAGAATGTGGTTTGGAGCATTATGCTTGGTGTTTTAAATAATCTAATTCCCCACCAAATTATAAAGTGAATAGGTTATTTCATTCTGGACCTTCTCATTGTTGGCATGTTTCAGTAGTTGTGGTTGATTCCTAAAAACTCAACTCTCTAGGATAGTGGTGGGAGCTTCCACTGGTTGTGAGAGTGAACCACACTCTGTGCCAGGGAGATATCAATAGATGAGAACAACAATCACAATTCAGTAAGTTTTATACTGGGAAGAATCCTTTTGGGCTTCTTTGTTGCTTCTTCCTCAGATGCTGTTACTGTTGAAGAAGCAAGCAGCTTTTCAGATTTAAGATGCTGTCTGCCTCTTCAGCATTACAAGTATCTATGACAAAATATTCATTGAAATCTTTGCCCGAATCCATTGCATTAGGCAATGTGTCATCAGAAGGCGGTGTAAGTAAAACAATACTGTGCCATGATTAGTTGTTTGCATTTGGTAAAATATAGATGATCCAAGGGAATTGTTCCTGTCCATAAAATGCTGTAAACGTAGACTTGGATCCTGCTGAAAATCTCAGCCCCCCCACCCCCCCTGGTTGTGCCCCAAAATGCTTACCTGAAATGTTGTTCCTGGGGTGGCAGGAAAGTATATGAATTTTTTAGCAAAACAAATCACCCTTCCTTCTGTCATCGGAAATTATTGGCAGGCTTCAACCCTATTGGGTACGTATTTTATGAAGGATGGAAAGATGAAGATTAAGTTCATAATTTCTTTCCCCCCTTCCTTTGTAGACCAATTGCAATTTAGGAATAATGGGTGGGTGTCCATGTTAAGAATTATATTTTAGAAACTTTCCTGACTGAGGCTGTAACTTTGCTCAAATGCTCTTACAGGGTCAGGCAGAAACAAAATAAATATCCCATATTGTTCCTAACTCAAGGAAGATGTGAAACGTACCCAGAACTGATGGATCTCAGATGTCGTACTACATCTATTGCTATGAGCTTTGCACAATTTGAAAATATTCTGGTAAGTCATAAAACATTTTGACCAGAACATTGTTTCTAAGACGGAGTTTTACCTAATATGTTGTTCTTTGTGCTACAACAAAAAGCTAAGAATTCATTACAGCCTTTTAACCAAGATAAGTGTGTTTTAAGTGTTCATGTACTGTTAAACTCATTTAATAACTGGAATGGTTGACCCTTGCACAGTTAGTGTCTTAAGTATATGTTTTAAGAGTTTTATATTTTTTTTCAGGGAATCAATGCAAATACAGAAGAGTTATTACAGAATCTGTCATTTATCGATGAGGCAATTTCTAAAGGCTTGGTTGTCTTCTGCTGGGGTGATGAGGCAAATGACCCAGAGAACAGGAAAAAACTGAGAGAACATGGTATTCATGGTCTGATATATGACAGGTATTGCAATTTATTTTTTTAACTATTGTACTCTGTCTTCAGGAAACACTTTGTAATCAGATGGCAGCTAAGGTCCAGGTTGACTTGGAATAAGAAATTTAGACAACAGTGGGCTTCTTTGGGCCAGGTGTAGCTTTTTTTGGGGGGGGGGGTTCTGCCCTATGCCAAAAGCTTAGATTTGTCTGCCTGTTCAGTGTGCACTGAAGAACCCTTACTAAATGAATCAAGCAGCAAAGAATTGCTGTTATGTATGTTGATACTCCTAATGGTGATTTCCAAGGGTTCAATGTTACAGACCTTTTCCACTGCTAGAAGGCACTTATGCTGGTAGCTTTTTTACCAGTGCTCCCTTTCTCCTTTTCACTGCAGGTATACTATTCCTGTAGGTCCCCTGAACCCATGTCCATGTTTCAGGGAGTGCGGGGGGTAGGCACGAGGATGGCAAGAATGTTCCGTGAATACTTCCACTTGCTGTGCTTTGGATGCAACCCATAGACTTTACTTTAAGGATTTCTGTGTATAGTATTAATTAGATAAACATATCCCTTCTTTTGGGTGGGGGGTACCAATTATTGAGACACACAAATTTGTTTCAGATTTTTTTCCTGTAGTTTTGATCCATTTAATTTGCTAACCTAAATTAGCATTTTCCAGTACTTTGTCATTATTATTTATGTCCCCTGTGAATGTACTCTTCTTGAGTCTAAATCTGCCTTTTTGGGTTGGTATTCTGCAACATACAACCTCGAGTTTATAGATGGAGGCTCCCAGGTGAAATCCTATTAGGATATGATTGAAATTAAAATTTAGTCTACTTGCTGAGGTAATAAACATTGCTGGTTAAGTGATTGGGAGCCTTACTCATGAGTGTCCCCCTTGGAGGTAAAAAAAAAAAAAAAAAAAACTTCCTACAGTTAGCATTACCCTGGAGCCAAACTACTTCTAACCACACATGAACTGTGGTTGGTGCTAATGATGTTCAGTACTCACATTGTTGCCAACTTAATACTAATCATGGTTTGAAAAGTGTAGGGTAGGGGGTACTCAAACCTTACTAGAGGAGTACTCAAACTTGGAGTGAATTATCACCAATCAATAACTTTAATACGGTCCAAGACCAGCAGATAAAAGAATTATCACCAAGGCATTGAGTGCATGCAGGGTTGCCTCTACAATCAAGTAAGTATCCTTCAAAGGAACAGAGTAGACAAGTCCTTGTGATGTCGTAGCACAGACCTGTAGATGGGCTGTTCTTCAGTGATCCTCTTGTGAGAAATCTCAGACTAGGCCTTTGTGTATTCTTTCTGTTATGGTACAGGACTTGCTGTGAACCAAAGTGATTTGCTTGCCAGTAGATTTGCTAGTAGATCCGTCTTTTGTGGCCAGGAAATCTGGCTGTAATAATCTAGGATTTTTGTTGGGGGGGGGGGCTATTAGTGATGCCAGTTATTTGTCGGAATAAGAGATCTGTTGTTGCTGCCAGAAGATGCTTGGGATTTGTCAGATGTCTATTCACCTGGGAGTAGAGAAGCCACTTAAAACACTTTCCCATATGCCCTTATTTCAAGGCAAACATGGAGGCATGAGAGGTAAAATTTCTGGAAGAAGCTGCCATCACAAGAGGGCTTGCAGCTATTTTTTTTTATATTGAGTTAAACTGTGTAACACTGAGTAGCATAGTATCATTTGCATTACAGCATTGTGGAACGAAATTAGTTGCATTTAAATGAACCCCTTTGAAAATATGATGTATGTCTACAGATATACACAGGAATTCTCATTATCTAATGCTGTAGATTGCCTTACATAAAAAATTCCGACTGCACATTCAAGATCTTTGTTGGTTATCCAGGATAGATGATGTGGTATTTTGGGATCTATGCTCATTTCACTTCCTATAGCTGCAGGATGTCTATTCTGACAAGGAGGACGTAGGATGGGAAGGGAACTACCTGAGAAATCAGCCTCCCTCCTTCCCCCGGCCCAGAATTAAGACTCTGCTGTAAATTAATTGTTGTGTTCCATCAAATGCAGAGCGGGTGGGGAGATGTGTCATTGGCAACCAAGATGAAGTTAATTTCATGCCATCGTATTCTTTATTACTATGTATGTTTGTGAAACCTGGTGAATGAAGAAAACTGGTAGGAAGAAAGTAGATTCCTTTGAAGTGTGGTGTTGGAGGAGAGTGTTAGGGATACCGTGGACTGACAAAAAACAAACAAATCAGTGGGCTCTAGATCAAATCAAGCCTGAACTAACCCTAGAAGCTAAAATGACTAAACTGAGGCTGTTGTACTTTCGTCACATTATGAGAAGACCAGAGTCACTGGAAAAGACAATTATGCTAGGAAAAGTTGAAGGCAGCGGGAAAAGAGGAAGACCCAACAAGAGATGGATTGACTTTATAAAGGAAGCCACGGCCTTCAGTTTGCAAGATCTGAGCAAGGCTGTTAAAGAGAGGACGTTTTGGAGGACATTGATTCATAGGGTCGCCATGAGTCAGAAGCGACTTGATGGCACTTAATACACACACAGGTGAAAGTGGGCACAATCACTTCTTCTAGGCGGAGGTAGGCCATGCATACAAAGATATTAACCCCCCAGAACAGTTTCCCTAGATGACGCTTGGTGGTAGCTCCCCAGCTTTTGTCCTATAAGAAACATATAAAAATCAGTACTACGATTAATCAGCTTTAGTCAAGCATCTCTACATCTGTAGTCCTCTGCTCTCCTGTTTTTGGCAGCCAGTATTGATGGTACTGTGCCTGCCATCGCAGTGACAGGAGTAGGCATTTTGGTGTCACTGTATCAGTGGCCCAGATCACCTTATTGTTCTGTAGTCAAGCCAGACTATCTGTAGAGCAGAAGTGAAGGTTAGTTGGCTGATCACCAGAGTTTTCAATAGGGGTTGACTCCATGAACCTCGAACAGTTTGGCAGATTTCCCTAAGCCGAGCACTTAGAAGGCTGTACTCTGAACCTGACAAGCGTCTTCCCAACATCCTGGCTGACAGGTACAGCTGTGCGAAATATTAAATCCATTGAGCCCAATATACAGGCTAGTGGTCCGGAAATACCTGTAATTGTATGTTCTTTGTGACTAATTTGGGACTAAACAATTGAGCTTTGTGAATATTGTAGTCCCCCACAACAGTAAATCTGAATGTTGTGTTTGAAAACTGAGATAGATAGGTTATTGAAAAGCAGCAGTGATTCCAGTAGATGCTGTCTTTGGCTTTCATGGGTAACCTAGTTAATGTAATAGAACGGGGGAGATTAAGAAAATATAATAGAATATGAATATCCGATTCACTGATGCCATTTTTGAGACTGTTCATCATTGAACTGTTTGGTGGAGGGATTTTGAAGCCTTACAGCTAGAACAGTATGAAGATTTGGGGTTATTTAGAGTTTTGATGTTCAAAATATGTGAGGAATGGAAAGGGAAATTGGTACGAAATGGTTTTGTTTGTTTTTTAAAGCCTCCCTCCAGCAGACAAAGAAGTTACTCGGTAGGTCATCTGCTAGGTTTCTAGTTCAAGTTAGTAGATTAATATTTCCTGTCTTTTCTTATTCCTTTAGGGTTCAGGAAGTCCAGGTACTTGCAGTTAATCTGCTGCCATCTAATGGTCCTATGGATGGATCACTTCCAATTGCATCCTTTGAAATCTTCATGGCTTCCAATTTACCCTTTTTACAGGGTGCTCGGAATACTTGCCAGGGGGGCTTAGCATGTAGTATATCAGGGACAGTTCTGGGACTTGGACTAATAAAATTGTTCTCTTTTCAAAGACTTCTTGTCTCCAGATTTGCCTGATTTAAGTCCCTTGAAAATCTTTGCCTAGTATTGCTCATGGCTCTGGTAATAGTTGAGTAACAGTAAAGGGACTGAATATCCCTTCCTAATTATGTGTGAGGGGAGTTTTACATAGTCTGGGGGGCTGTCCCTGAAATAGAGCCTCCCTCCATTTGAGAGGATGCGATAGCTGTGTGCTACATCTTAAAACTTCTGTTTGGATGGGGTACAACTGGCTAGTCCATATTTCAGATTCTTAAATAACTTAAAAACCTTAAATTGATCAGTCTTGCCTCACTGTTGGCTTGAGGAACTTGCTTGTTAAATATGGTCTTATACTTGGAAGTGGAATAAACTTTCTCAGGAAATCCTATGTACAGTAATGAAGGACTTCCTTAGGCATTCTGATAAAATCTAAGCAGGAAGCTCTCTGAGTGGGAAGCCTTCTCTTATGAGAAGGTTAGGTAGCATTTATTTAGCACTTCATGCTGATTATCTTGTTTGTAATCTTTACAACAAGTCTCCAAAGTAGGTTAGTGTTCCCATATTGCAAGGTGCCCTGAAGCTTAGAGTGGCTGCCTAAGGCCATGTGAATCTCTGGCATGCTGGCCTCCCTGTTTTGTAGCTTAGCCTCTTAGCCACTGGTGCTGAATGACTCATGCACATTTCCTTTTGAGTGAGAGCAAAGGAGGATTGTTTTAGCAAACAAGTGCTTCAGAATTGTGTGAGTCATTGCTGCAGAGAAATTGACTGATTAATTTTCAAGGAGTAGTCCCTTTGGGAATGAAAAGCAAACGGAGCCTTTATTCTTCTCGAAGTCTGATATGAGACCTCTTAGCTCAGTCAGGCATTTGTCCCCCCGCCCATTGCAATTGTTTTCTGTAACTCACAAAAGATGAAATAAATATATTTAATTAGTGTCATAAGTGGCTAACTAGGACATTCTCTGGAAAAGAAAGTCCTGTAATCAAAGGTGTTGGCTCTGAGTGTTGCTTTGGTTTGGGTTGTGTTCTCCCCCCCCCCCCCAGGTACGTGGCATAGGAGATCCTGGTTCTCAGTTGAGATACATCTGTGATGGAGCTTAGTCCCTCTTTCCACCCAATCATTTTGACAAATCTTTTTGATACACTAGATTTATATGGGATGGTATTTATAAAGCTTTTGTGATGCTAGTTTTTTGTTTAAAATACTCAAAGTGGGTATAGGTCAAAATAACGTATGGCTTACACAGTAAAAGCCCCGTGGCGCAGGGTGGTAAGCTGCAGTACTGCAGTCCAAGCTCTGCTCACAACCTGAGTTCGATCCCAACAGAAGTCAGTTTTAGGTAACTGGCTCAAGGTTGACTCAGATTTCCATCCTTCCGAGATTGGTAAAATGAATACCCAGCTTGCTGGGGGTAAGTGTAGACATCTGGGAAAGGCACTGGCAAACCACCCCGTAAACAGAGTCTGTCTAGTAAACGTCAGGATGTGATGTCACCCCATGGGTCAGTAACGACCCAGTGCTTGCACAGGGGACTACCTTTACCTTAAAAACAGTGTACATTTGCAGAGTTTCAGACCCAATTTGTATGTATTGAACAGTACATATTGAAGGGAATTCTTACAACAGTGAACATAGATTAAGTTTAAAAGGAAGCTTACGTGCTAGAAGGACCTGGAAACATCTACCGTATATACTCGCGTATAAGCCGAGTTTTTCAGCCCAAAAAAAGGCTGGCAAGGCTGCCCCGCCCCCGCGAGGGTTCCTCTGGTCGGCAGCGGCCGGCCGGGGCCTTCTGCAGGGCCGGCAAGGCTGCCCCGCCCCCGCGAGGGTTCCTCCGGTCGGCAGCGACCGGCAGGGGCCTTCTGCAGGGCCGCAAGGCCCCCCCCGCCCCCGCCGCCGGCCTTGCGAGGGTTCCTCTGGCCGGCAGGGGCCTTCTGCAGGGCCGGCAAGGCTGCCCCGCCCCCGCCGCCGGCCTTGCGAGGGTTCCTCTGGCCGGCAGCGGCCAGCAGGGGCCTTCTGCAGGGCCGGCAAGGCCGCCCCGCCGCCGGCCCCGCGAGGGTTCCTGCGGCCGGCAGGGGCCTTCTGCAGGGCCGGCAAGGCCGCCCCGCCCCCGGCCTTGCGAGGGTTCCTCTGGCCGGCAGCGGCCGGCAGGGGCCTTCTGCAGGGCCGGCAAGGCCGCCCCGGCCCCGCGAGGGTTCCTGTGGCCGGCAGGGGCCTTCTGCAGGGCCGGCAAGGCCGCCCCGCCCCCGCGAGGGTTCCTCCGGCCGGCAGCGGCCGGCAGGGGCCTTCTGCAGGGCCGGCAAGGCCGCTCCGTCCCCGCCGCCGGCCTTGCGAGGGTTCCTCCGGCCGGCAGGGGCCTTCTGCAGGGCCGGCAAGGCCGCCCCGCCCCCGCGAGGGTTCCTCTGGCCGGCAGCGGCCGGCAGGGGCCTTCTGCAGGGCCGGCAAGGCTGCCCTGCCCCCACCGCCGGCCTTGCGAGGGTTCCTCCGGCCGGCAGGGGCCTCCTGCAGGGCCGGGAAGGCTGCGCCGCTGCTGCCGCCGCCGATTCTCCTGGTGAGTAGGGGGTTCAGGGGCTCTTCCCCCTCCCCCCTTGAATGGCACTGGGGTTGGGGTGGGTTGGGAGGTCCCGCAAGGCCGGCGGGAGGGCGACCTGGGGCAGGGGCAAGATCTTCCCTGCGCTCTAAAATGGCGGCCGCCATTTTAGAGCGCAGCTTTACCAGAAAAGGGAATTTCTTATTGACCCTCGGCTTATACGCGGGTCAATAAGAAATTCCCTTTTCTGGCCTCAAGTTTGGGGGGGGTCGGCTTATACTCGGGTCAGCTTATACCCGAGTATATACGGTATTTAGCATATGCCTTCTGTGGAGTCTCTTTGTCCTTGATAGCCTCTATTAATAAAAGAAAAGTCAGCTTTTATTTTTTTAAAGAACAAGATTCCTGTGTTCTAGGAACAAACAGGCCTGTCCGGTTTTGAGTTTTCAGTTGAGCCACATACTCTGTTGCACCGAAATTTCTTCCCAGTTGTCCAACTTGTGGTGGAATCGGTGGAGGAGTTCCTTGATTTGAGACCCCAGTACTTCCCCTCTGCACCAAAAAGAATCATATGCAGAACAACCTGGGATCGTAAGCAAGAGGTTTATCAGTTCAGTCCTCTTTTGGCAAGAGTTTTGAACTTTAACCCCATTTTTGGGTTGGGCCAGAAGGAAACTCCCCACTTTTGAGGAATCCCTTGAAATATGGGCCAGAAATCCAGCTTCACTGTTTTGCTACACTCAGGATTTGCTGTAATAAAGGCGATCCATTTCCAGATGGAAAGTCTTATATGTTTCTCTTTTTGTATTCTGAAATTTTCACCCCTTCAGATTCCCTATTAGCTTATTTGTGTATGTGTGGAGTAAAAACTGTTTACAGTTTGTATTGTGGTTTTGAGAGATTTTCCAGATTATGTTTCCCCACGTGAGCTGACTGCATTATGCTGTTGAAGAGATCTTGAGGAGGGGAAGGTGGAAAGCTTTGTGTTCGTTTTTATGGCTTCTGTGCAGTCCCACATGGGGACTGCACTTGCGCAGGCCAGCCACAGAGAAGATTTACAAGCTTCTTAGAAGAGTTAGCTCCCTTGGAGCCCTCCCCTCCCCCCGTATGCGACCAAGCCCTAATGGCTTTTCCCGCCTATTGGTCACGTGACGGGGGGGTGGGGAGCACTTTTCCCTCAGTTCTTTTTCTGCCGTCGCGGAGAGAACACACAACTTTGATTCGTCCAATATACTTACCGTGAGGTGATTCGGAGAGATTCGTGTCGACCTTCGTTTTCGCGGTCGGTATACTCGGGCTACAAAACCGAAAGAGAGTTAGTTTTTTTTTTTTTAAAGGCTTTCTTTAAGAAATGCTGCACATGCGGTACTAAGATGGCAAAGGTCGACGAACACTTCGACTGCCTCATCTGTCTGGGAGAGAGGCATATTGTATCGGCCTGCAAGGCGTGTGCCCGGTTCACGCATAAGTGCCGCATAGATAGAACAAAAAAGCTTAAAGCGGCGCTCTATGAGAAATCCATATTCCCACAAGGGAGGGGAGAGAGGGTGGCTTCGTTGGGATCACAGGCCTCAGTGGCGTTCCACCCCAAGAGAAGTCTGCAGGCTTCTTCCCCTAAATTGATAGCAATGCCGTTGCGAGGAGTCGATGCGATCAAGGTCGAGCCCTGCTCCACGCCGTTCTCCGTCGTTGAGGGCCTCGACGTCTACGGGGGGCGACCCTCTCTTGGAGGCGAAGAAGTTTCCGTCGCCTCGCCATCGCTCACCGTCGAGACGGAGTGTGCAGTCCCCGAGGAAGAGGTCTGTGTCTCCACACCCGAAGCAGACCATGAAAGTGACTGCAACTTGGGAGAGGGGCCTTGCCCGCAGAGTAGGGCAGTACCTGCTTTTGGGTGACCTCGTACCCCATCTCCATTGGGGGTCGAACTACAATTTTCTTCCTCGGACAAGGAAGCCATTGACATTCCCAAGATAATCTCGTCTGGAGACGAAGATCCCTCTACCGGCCCGAGAACCAACGTCAGGTCTTGACACACATACCAGGGTTGGATGCCCTATGCCTATGGCCCCCCTTGCTATCCGGGGTATGGCTATATAGATATGAGACCCTACAACGTCGACCCACGCTTCGCTGGCTGGGGCGAAGTATCGCCGCTGTTCATTATGCCGAGCTCCTTGTACGGTTGCCCCGAGGTCGGTCATCATCGACGCTGTGACAACATGGAGGACGTCGCCGTCGAACTGCAGGGGGCCCACCAGCTGGCTTCGACGTCGAAGCAATTAGGTCCAGACCTACTGGCTTCGACGCCGTTCCTGAGGCAGGTGTCTCCAGACACAGAAGAGGGCGAAATAGCTTCCGAGTTGGGCTCAGAAGACACTTCGCTGGCCTTGCCAGACGATGCTGTGGGGGACCCCACACTGGTCTCTCCCACTGAGGACTTAAAATTGTCAGATTTTGGAGCAGATTTTGCAGATGGCAAGAGCTCTGAATGTGGAGGCAGTCCAATCTGGCTCCAGGCCTGAGGACCCGATTATGGGAGTTCTGTTCAGCACAGATGCTGGCCCACCCAAACTCCCGCTGATTCAGGGCATTAGGGATGTCATCTCAGTGGGTTGGCAAAAACCTGCCTCGGTGGTGGCTTCTATCAAGAAGATAGAAAACCTATACAAGGTGGCTGAGGATGGGTGTGAGTTCTTGTACAAACACCCCCAGGCTAATTCAATTGTGGCAGAGGTTCTCTCCGCCAAGTATAAGTCTGGCTCACATTCATCGCCACTAGACAAGGAGGGGTGGAAGTTGGACGGCCTAGGCCGCAAACTATATTCCTCGGCGGTCCTAGGGGCTAGGATCTCTAATTTTAGTACCCTCATGGGGTGATATCAGATGGCCCTCTTAAGGTCCTCCAGTTAGAGACTGGGAAGACACCAGTTAGCCGCATCCCGCCACATGGCGGACTGCTCTGGCAGGGCTATGGCCTCTAGCATCGTCTTGAGGCGTCACTCTTGGCTCAGGTCCTCCTCTTTGTCGGCAGACGTTAAGGCCAGGGTAGAAGACCTTCCCTTGGATGAGAAGGCCTTATTTTTTGAGCAGACTGACAAAATTCTGCATAATTTGAGAAAGCAGAAGGCCACTGCCAAGTCCCTAGGAGTCATCCAGCAGTCCACCCCCTCGTTTAGGCCCAGGTCGTACCACAGGGGCTACTATCAGAGCAAGCCATGTAGAGGCTCGTCATGGGGTTACCAGCAGTCACAGCCCCGTTTCTACCCTATCCCAGCCCAGGGAAGAAGGTTCACCCCAAGGGGCAAGGGGAAGAGAGGTGGTTACTCCCCTAACGATCAGGCCCAGAAAAAAGGGCAGGCATGACTATGTTTGGTTGCAAGTGTTCCAATGTTTCTGGAACATTTATGCTGTTTTTTCAGTAAATGGTTATGCATTTCCTCTGACTCGTGGGTCTTAAATGTAGTTAGCTATGGCTACTTCATTGAGTTCCACTCAACCCCCCAATGTTCGCTCCCGCCCTCACATAGGGGTCAGGGCACTCCTGAACTCAGTAGGGAGATTGAAAACCTACTAGAAAAAGGGGCCATCAGGGTTGTCCCGCCCAACCAATCTCTACGGGTTTTTTTATTCAAGGTACTTCCTGATTGACAAGAAAGATGGAAGTAAACATCCCATTCTGGACCTCAGAGACCTGAACAAATTCGTATATGTGCAGCATTTCAGAATGTTGTCCCTACAAGACCTGTTGCCTCTCCTGATGCGGCACAGGTGGTTTTCGGTCTTAGACCTCAAGGATGCATACTTTCATGTGGCAATCCAAAGGGACTGCAGGAGGTTCCTGAGATTCACCTGCAAGGGAAAGGTGTATGAGTTTACAGTGTTGCCTTTTGGTCTCGCCACAGCAGCCAGGGTGTTCACCAAGGTGGTATCAGAGATCGTGGGCTTCTTGGCCACTAGGGGTTGCACAATCTACCCATACTTGGATGATTGGCTGATAGTGGGGCACTCTGAGCGCCACCTGTCCTGCTCTATTCAGCTAATTACACATACTCTGGAAAAACTGGGAATGGTCATTAACTATGACAAGTCCAGATTGGTCCCCTCTAAAGTGGTGGACTTCATAGGAGCAGTACTGGACGCACCCAGGAATTCTGTTTTTCTCCCCGTTGCCAGGGTGAGAGTGATACAGAAGATGTGTCACTGGTTCATGGCACAGCGTTTCCAGAGAGCGGTCACAATTCAAAAAGACCCGCAATGGAAAAAACTACCCATGCCACGAGTTGTGGTCAGGTCCCTCTCCTGGTGGTTACAGGAGTCTAACCTACTTGCAAGAGTCCCTTTTGGGATACAAGGGCATGACATACAAGTATTTACAGATGCCTCCCTAGGGGGTTGGGGGGCACGCACTGTGGGTCCTTGGTGGCCAAGGGGCGCTGGACAGTGGCCCAAACGTCTGTTCACATTAATGTGCTGGAAATGAAGGTGGTTAGCAACGCCCTTGTTTCTTTTACAGGCGTCCTACAGAACAGATCCGTCCTCGTCTCAACAGACAACATGACAGTGAAGTTCTATATCAACAAACGGGGGTACCAACTCCCTAGCTCTGTGCAACGAGGCCACTCGCATTTGGGAGTGGGCAATCTCCCACGGGGTTGCCATCACGGCTATCCACGTGGCCAGCCTGTCCAACTGCACAGCAGATGCCCTCAGCCGGGATACTTCAGTGGACCACGAGTGGTCCCTCCGTCGTTCTTTTATCCACCAGATCTTCGACACATGGGGATGGCCTCAGATAGACCTTTTCGCCACTTCCCACAATACGAAATGTACCCTTTTTTGCTCCAGAGCAGGAATAGACCCCACATCTCTAGCAGACGCCTTCCAGCTGCTGTGGTCCCATCACCTGTTGTATGCCTTCCCACCCATCCCCCTCCTCCCAAGGGTGATGGGAAAGGTGTTCCAGGACAAGGCGAATGTGATAATAGTGGCCCCCTTCTGGCCAAAACGCCTTTGGTTCCCTGCTCTGTGGAGCATGTCGAAGGGTAGGTTCATCAAGTTCCCAGAGTCACCGTCCCTGCTGCACAGGGGCGGTGTCAGGCACCACAGCCTCCAAGTGCTGCACCTAGCGGCTTGGAGGGTCACATGGTAACAGGTTGGCCAGACAGGGTGACCCAGGTTCTGGTAGCGTCGCGTAAACCATCCACGAGATGCTCATATAGCTTAAAATGGGAAAAATTCATGAAATGGGCTGTGGAAAAGGGTGAGGTTCCCCAACAGTGTCCCATATCCTTTGTTTTTGAATACTTGTTGTCCCAAAGGACGCTGGCCTGTCTAATTCGTCTGTTAAGGTGTACCTGGCAGCAATATATGCCTTTCATGACGGGGTTAATGCTTTCTCACTCTTCTCCAATAAGCTATGCAAGAAGTTTCTGAAGGGGCTGGATAACTTATACCCACCAGTAAAAACCCCGGTACACCAATGGAGCCTTTAGTTGGTCTTAACCCACCTAATAGCCAAGCCCTTCAAGCCTCTTGTGACCTGCAATTCCTGTCTTACAAGACGGCGTTCTTAGTGGCCATCACGTCAGGGCGTAGGGTCAGTGATCTAAGGGCTCTTAGATTCGACCCCCCTTCACAAAGATCTTTCCTAACAGGGTGGTGTTGAGACCCAGTTTGTCATACCTTCCCAAGGTAGTGTCTAGATTTCACTTGTCACAAGACATCACTCTACCTGTTTTCTTCCCCAATCCGGAGACCCAGGCTGATAGACAGTTGCACTCATTAGATGTGCGCAGGGCGCTGTTGTTATAATTAGAAAGAACCAAAGCATTTAGGCTGGATAACAACCTCTTTATTTGTTTCAGAGGCCCCCACAAGGGGAAAGCAGTGTCCGCACAGTCCTTATCCAGGTGAATTGTCTCAGCAATCAGGTTGGCGTACCTTGCAGCTGGGTTGGAATGTCCGTTGCACCTTCATGCCCACTCCACTAGAGCAATGGCTGCATAGGCAGCGTTTTCCTCCATTGTCAATATTGAGGAGATCTGCAAAGCAGCGACATGGTCCGCACCGGTCACGTTCATTCGCCATTATGCGATTGATGTTGACTCCAGGTCCGAAGCAGCTGTGGGAAAATCAGTGTTGAACAGGTTATTTCGATGACCAGCTCACTCCCACCGCCTACAATGGTAAGCTTGCTATTCTCCCATGTGGGACTGCACAGAAGCCATGAAAACGAAAAACAGTGTTGCACTTACCTGTAACTGTTGTTTGTTGAATGGACTTCGGTGCAGGCACACATCCTCCCTCCTTCCCCGCAGTGGGCTGTCACTGTAAAAGCGTGCACTCCCCGCGGCGGCGAAATGGAGAACTGAGGGAAGAGTGCTCTCCACCCCCCGTCACGTGACCAATAGGCGGGAAAAGCCGTTAGGGCTTAGTCGCGTACGGGGGGAGGGGAGTGCTCCAAGGGAGCTAACTCTTCTAAGAAGCTTGTAAATGTTCTCCGTGGCTGGCCTGTGCAAGCGCAGTCCCCATGCGTGCCTGCACAGAAGACCATTCAACGAACAACAGTTACAGGTAAGTGCAACACTGTTTTTACCCCACACATGTACACAGGCTTGTGATCAAGGGAGAATTATAGGATGGCCTAGAGTGACCACCAGGCAATACCAGAATTTCTAGGTGGTGGCAGATATCAGCACATAGCCATGCACAACGCATTTGGAGAAAATTGGGAATCTGTAACACTTGCAACATTGCGATACAGATGAGGAAAGGAATGCAGCCCCAGAAGTACTTGGGATATATACAATAAATCTCTGTTTCTGTCTGCTGGCCAACAAGGATATATGTACCCAGCCTGGGATCAGTCCCTGGAAGCCTAAAGATTAAACTTCAGATTTCCTTTCATGTTTCCACAAAGTGATAAAATCCTTAAGTTGTCTGTATAACAGTAGCTCTAGCTTAATCTGTCCCCACAGTGTGCACGAGTAAGAGAGTTGCTGTTTTGAAGGGATGAGAAGCTCTGCTACAGGGGTGGGCAGATCCATCCAGGGTTTACTACACATGCCACTGCAGCACAAATTCCCAGTTCAATAACAGCTGCGTATGTTCAGAAAACATGGGGTGCTGTGTGGCCAGATAGGAATGTGGGTACATTAAACTTCCTGCTTTACAGGGAAAAGGGGCTGTGGTGACCAGGTATTCTCTGCCCAGGCTGCAGTGGCTAGAACGGGCTGTTGCCTGTAGAACAGCTTTTTGAGGTTGCTGGTGGAGCCCTAGAGTTCGAGCTCACGGTGGTGATGCAATGCTTTCTGAACCTAGAGCACTATGGGTGACTGATGGTTTAGAGAAGCACAGAAAAGCAGTTAACGAAATGTTATAGCACTTTGACCTAGAAGGAAATAAAGCCAATTGTCAGCTCTGGAATAGGTTCTGTAAGCAGGCAAGTAACTAGTGTAGTCCCTGACGCATGGATTCCTTTTCCTCTAGACATCCACCAGATCCTCCACTTCCAAATGATTTAACAGGTTTGTACTTGCTCCCCATAATACCTTTTTAAAGTACTCTAATCAATCTGAAGTGGGATCCAAGTATGTCCTTGTCCCTCCGTCTTTGTTTTTACCCCTTTTTGATACTTGGAATGCTTCGATTTAGAAGCAAAGACTTGGATCCCGTCACAGATGGGGGGGGGGATTCTTGCCACACCTTCCTGCAGCAGGCCTCAAACTCCCCCTTTCCCCGACCTATTCTTGGGGGGTGTACCCAGGAGCAACACTTTGAGTGCGTGAGTGGGGATCACACTCCACAGGAGGAAATCCATTATGTCAATGGGAATTTTAGGCGGAATCCAAGCCAAAGTACAATTTGTACAATTTGTTAGGAGTTGAAATTGCGTTATAGCTTGGCACACAACTGATAAATAACTGTAATCTTGTGTTAATGCATGCATCCTGATATTTGTAACTTGGTAACTTTACTGCCCTCTGGTCCAGGATATATACCAAAACACTAACAGTTCATATTGTGTTGACATGGCTGCCTCAAAGCTCTGATGTGGTGTCATGCTGGATGCTGTATTCTTAGAAGCATCATTGGTCGATACACTTATAAAAATAGTGTTGCTTTTTCAAGTTCAGGTTGGCATTTGCCCCTTGCATTCACCTAAGTCAAGATGAGGTTGTACTGGCATTATTCTTAAGAATTAAGTTAAAAGTCAACCTTTACTATATATTATCGCAGATGGCATTTAAAGACCTCTTTTCGTGTGTGTGTGTGTCATCTGTTTTAGGATTTACGACTCGATGCCTGAACAACCAAATGTATTCCAGACTGAGCAGCTGGAACGACTGAAAAAGGAGGTACCGGAGCTGAAAAGCTGCATTTGTCCCACTGTTAGCCACTTCAGTACTATTGGTCTATGTAGATGTTCCACTGGCTCTTTAAAACCAAGAATGGCAGAAAGCACAGAGAGTTTCTAGCGGTCTCCATGTTGGACAGAACACTGCTTAAGGCGCACATTCACAGTTCTTTCCGCGGAACAAAGCTACTAATGCCTTGCCTGTTCTTGTCTCCCAATGAAGCAATAACACATGGTCCACAGTAGTACGTTAAAGAGTTGTTGCTGGATTGTCGAATCGCGCTAAGATGCTTGGTTAGTCGTAGTGATTGGTTTTTCTCATGTAGTCAGAACTGATCAATTTTAAGTTGTAATCTGTGTACTGTAACACACCAATCTGATTTCTGAGCAATCCAAAGTGCAATATCTGCATGTCACTAGGATCCGAGCTGCCAAATGTCCTTGTATAAATGACTTAACTCCAAGACTCGTCTGATTGAAATTAGCAGTGAAAACAGTACTGTGTAAAACTTAGCTTGCAGAAAGAAGACCTCCAACGCATGCAGTTGCACTGATGAATGCATCTATGCATATGTGTGCCATCATATTGCACAACTGCAGTTAAGTCTCCCCCTGCCCCATTGCCTTCAGGTGACTGCTATCTGTGTGTGTGTCGGCTGTGGTTTTTGTGGTGGTTCTCCCCCCCGCCATTGTACATTGCAATGAATGATGTAGTATGTGTATTAGCCTTACAGGTGAAAAAGTTCCTTTTCTTCCCTGTGTTTTTTTGTATCCAGATTTTGCTGAAGCTTTGAAGATTGTAAATCACTATATACCAAATTGCCAGCATCTGACCATAGGGTTTTGTTAAAAAATTTTTTTAAAGTGTCATTGTACTTAATGGAGCAGATGCGCAGGACGTGAGCCAGTAAGTACTAAGCATGAAGCGCACTCTGCAGCAGTCCTTGTGCACTTGTGGTGCTAATAAGGTGCAAGAGCAGTAAGGGCTGAATAAAAATGCTGCGTCTTTGCTGCTGGGAAACCAGATGCTTCTATGTGTAGATGGTTAAAATGAGGCTCAGCCATCTTATTTTCTTCGTCTGGCCACTAATAAATAGATGTGTGTGTCGAAAGTTACATTCGATTCTTAAGCACGTAATCGGCTCTTGAACTTTAACCACTGGCTACTCTACACTATGTATAACTTATTCAGAAATTATGGTATAGACTATCTTGCCACCTGTGTTCGCCTGTCTTTACAAACCCGCATCCCCCCCGCGTGCGATAGCAGACAATTGAAGCCTGATAATCTATAACTTTTTACGAAGTGTTAAGGGCATAATGAAACTGAAAAAGTATTTATTTTTTCTCTCCTCTGCCTGTGGCAAATCAACCAGTTGAAACAATACACTTGTATGATATGAGTCTTGTCACTGCTGTACACGGCTGATTATATAAGAGTTCAATAAATGCAAGTATGCATCTGTGTGCTTGGTCTGTACTGCTGAATTGTTTGCGGGGGGTGGGGATGGTTGGGAGAGATGGTAGGAATGTTTCCACTCGCTTTATATAAATACATTTTCCCCTCCATAAGCAGCACACTTTTTAGGTCTCTGGGAACTATCTTTAGTTTAAAAATAAAGTGTGTTTTTATACCTAAAATTCAGTCTTGTCTCTGCTTTTTGCTTGCTCTCTAACAGTTTGAAGCCAGGCTTTTTGTGCATGTCTGTGATATCCAAGCCGAGTGGCTGAGCTTGTGCTTTGTAAGCATCTGGGATACTTTCACAGTTCAATTTAATGGTGTCTTCTACCTCTCCTTCAAGTGTGAATGCTTAATGCTGCTGTTCTGGATGCAGAAGTGTTCAGGAAGAGCACGGAGAACCATGTCCCAAAGCTTTAGCATTGCGCAGCTATAACTATTTGCTAAACTGGTCGAACTCATAAAGTTTAAAATGTACTACTATGTTGGGTGGAAAGATGGCACGCAGATGTTTTAAATAACGTTGCAAGTATGTTGTCGTACAATCCTTAAGCATCCTGGTAAAGGAAGTGCCTGGGTTGGCTCTTCTGAGCGCCTTGCGGGGGTGTGTGTGTGTTAAGGATCCTTCCACGGAAGAAAATCACCTCCACTAGTCTGCATTCCTGAATGATGGTGATTTTATGTGGTATCTGCAAGTCAACATCTTGTGAAATGCATCCCCCAAGAAGACCTCTTCCATGACATCCCTTATCTTGGACAGCTGTGTTAACCAAAGTGATAAAAAAAATATCCTGTGGGTCTGATGTCATTACCTTATTTTGCTATAAAAAGGTAAAGGTCCCCTATGCAAGCACCGGGTCATTCCTGACCCATGGGGTGACGTCACATCCCAGCGTTTACTAGGCAGACTACATTTATGGGGTGGTCTGCCATTGCCTTCCCCAGTCGTCTACACTTTACCCCCAGCAAGCTGGGTACTCATTTTACTGACGCTTGGAAGGATGGAAGGCTGAGTCAACCTTGAGCCAACTACCTGAAACCAACTTCCGTCGGGATCGAACTCAGGTTGTGAGCAGAGCTTGGACTGCAGTACTGTAGCTTACCACTCTGTGCCACGGGGTTCGCTTATTTTGCTATATTATTTTACTACTGTTTTTCCTGAACTTTACTATTTCCCCCGTTTCGTAAGAGTTCCCTGTTCAAGTTTCACTCATGGGAAATAAGGTCTGAGCAAGTTACATGATTGTATTACAACAGGGTGGCTCTTAGAAGTGTATCAGATGCCTTTAGTATAGGATGCTTGGTTTCTAGTCTACCTAACCGCTTTTGAAAAGGCCTCGAGCAGAGTGGCACCTCTGCCTCCTGAATTGTCCCCACTCACGCAACTGGGATTCAGAGGTATGTTGCCTCAACACGGTTACCTTTTTCCATACTATACCTTCTGTCAGAAAATTCCAAGTAAGTGATTTATTGTGACCTCTATTATCTTGCCTACTGTGAATCTGTGATTTATCAGGATCACTGGGTAACCTCACTGTGAGGGTGGAGTTTCTTCACACTATGCATACTTTTTGTAAGCTTTCAGAGTCTGCAAATACTGTGGACTTGAAGGGTGTTTTTAGTGTGGTCCTCAACTGAATTACATCCTTCTACGACCATTGAAGTCAGTGTGGTTAGAAGGGTATAACTCTGTTTAGGATTGCAATGTCAAGCTAGGTTAATATTAAAAATATTTTGCAAAACAAGAGCCAGCTTTTACATTCTTTTAGTTGGGGTAGCAGTTATTTGAGTTATTTGCCCATATATCTCATGTATCCCCAAATATTATATTACACAACAAGTAAAATCTTAATAGTTTTAGCAAGGAAATGGAAAACCATCCATTCCAGACATAGAAGAATGGAGGGACAAATTATTGGAATATGCCCTGATGGCGAAAATGACCCATATGATAAATATCAACAGTGACACCGCCTTTGAGCAGCACAATGAGACATGGAAATCTTTTTATATTTGCACAGAGGCTCATGAACAGTAACAAGATTGTGAAAGATAAGGTTTGAACTAGATGTATTATAATGTAATTCTAATTTTACTTAACAAAATTATTAGGGTCGTTAATTTATTAATTATAGATAATGACTATTTTTTGTATATGTTCATACTAGCCCAAGTGATGAAGATTTTGGTAACGTTATTTGCTTGTTCTGCGGGCCAGTGTTCGTTCTTACCGCACTTTACTGACCTTTAAGGGCGAAAGCCCTTCGGAGGCCATGAAGGCGCTGCACCGGCTTTGGGTTCCTCCACGGCAGCGTCCAGGCTACTTACGCTGCTGTTAGGCAGCCTCCTGTCCCCGTTTGCCCCAGGTGCGCCAGCGGTGCAAGGCTGCACCTGCTTTTCTCAATGGGGCGTAAAGGCCCCGTTTGACAAAAAAAAGCCTCTAAAAGGCTGTGGAACAGCTTAGGAGGCGGTGCGGCGGCACCTCCTCCCTGCTGTCCCCGGCTGCCACCTGCTCAGGAATAGGCTGTCAGTCTAAGACCGCTCCATGTGTCTCCCTGTGTTCTGAATTATTCACATACATCCACCGTTATAGTGGCAGATAAAAACAAATATAGTTTTTTTAAATGCTGTAATAAATCCAGCAAGAAAGCTGAGCCATTTTCATTTTCATTCCCTTTGCTGCTTTACAAGTAGCTAAACATATTCTTTGTGTAGGCGATTAAAATAATGGGAAACTTCAGTACTTTTTTTTTAATTATTAAAGTACTTAGCTCTTTTTAAGGGTTTTCCCCCCCTTCTCAAGGGAAGTGGATTTCCTCACAAGTTCTTACCAACTGCAAAAAAAAACCAGGAAACGACTGACTAAACAGTGCACATAAAATTAAGCAAATAAATTAGAAAACAATACTCTAATTAAAAAGAACCAATGGGAAGTGCGAACATTGGGAAATTCAATTTTAAAATCTTTGGCACCCTTCTGATACGGATAAACAGAGCGTTTGCCAAACAGCAGTCTTCTCCACCTGCCTTCACAAAGTATCCCACACTTGAAGCACTGTTTTGAATATTGGTAATTGACACAAAAGCATTAAAACAGTCATCTATTGTGTGCTGTATGTGTGTTTGCTGGAAGGAGCAGGTCTTTTTCTTTCTTGTTTTCTAACAAACGACATTAAGATGAAGAATAAATCCACCAAGCACTGTTTATTTTAAATGCTTAAGGTGCATTAGTACAAGACCCTTTACCACATCTAACTTGAAATCTGTCACTGGAGGCACCTGTAGTATCAGATGGGTCAACTCTACAAGATGCAGTGTAGTCCCAAAAATCCCAGTTGAACTAGTAGTAAAGAAGAAGAAGAGTTGGTTTTTATATGCCAACTTTCTCTACCACTTAAGGGAGACTCAAACCGGCTTACAATCACCTTTCCTTCCCCTCCCCACAACAGACACCCTGTGAGGTAGTTGGGCCTAGAGCTGTGACTAGCCCAAGGTCACCCAAAAGGAGCTGGAGGACAGTGTTCATTATTCAGTGGTGGAAAGTATTTCTCTATGGCTCTCTGGTGCTTTGGTTGTGTTTCCTATCCTTAGTTCTGTTGACCTGTTGCCTATGGTCCTGGTCTTGACATTGGTGAATTCATAATTCCCCCCGCCCGTTCCTATCACATGACATCCTGTAATATGCTTGCAGCCCTATGTTCAGAGGGTCCTAGATCAGGAAAAGTTGAGGACAGCTATATTAGATCAAGCATTTTGATTTCTTTTAAAGGAAGAGTGTTTGGCTATACTTCACCAGGGATGTTCTTATGTTCTAGATCTGGGTTTCTGGCATAGATTTGTGTGACTATCTTCACACTGGGGAGAGGCTGGGTTTGCAGATGGCACTTGATTTAGGATGATGAAAACACTAGCAAAGATTTCCCTAAGTTATGTAAGCACATGGCGAAAGATATTCAGCAGAACTATAAAGGGATGCATGTTGGGGTAAAACACAAAGTACCAACTTGACATAACTACCAGTAGCACCTGAACACATGGTAATTACTAACCAGGAAAATGATCATGGGCTTGGGGTGGTTAAGGGAAAATTCTAAGCTAGGGATTATAAAGAAAGGGGCTGAATGTATAATAGAAAGCATAATCTCTTTATAAAAATCTATGGTACATCTCATTTGGAATACTGCATGCAGTTCCGGTCTTACTAGGTCAAGCAGCACACAGCTAGAAAAGAGCAATGTTTTCTGCAATCCTGACAATGGAAAGATCCACTAGTTGGGAGCTTTTTAGTTCAGAGAGAAGAATGTCTTCCTCTTTTCCTGCTGCCTTCAACTTGACTTTTCCAGTGACTCTCATCTTCTCATAATGTGACTTCTACTCTATTGGTGTATAAAACTGACTGTGACAGCTTTTAAAGTCCCTGGTGAGAAGCTGCTTTGAAATCTGGTCTTCGAGCCCCCAAGTTACCCTATCGAGCTTGCAGCCTCCCTGCCACCTCTACCATGTGAAAATAAAACCTTGAAGTAGCAGGGTGTTAAACAGGAACAGAATGTCCCAACACTCCCCTCTAGCCTACTTTATCTGTAAATGGAAACAATCCAAGACACACTTTTTCATTTCTTAAGCAAAGATAAGTTTGCTCCCATTTCTCATTCTGCTTAAAAGGTCGCTCCTTGGTATGTTGCCAAAATGTCATCTTGTCTCCAGCGTGTTTTCAAAGTGAATTTTTTCAAAATAAGGATTAAGGATCATATGAAGAGATGGAAGTCCAAATGTCAGACAACCGACGTTTAAAGGAACTGATCTCAGCATTTAGCCTTTAACCATAAAATATGATTGGAGTCTAGAAGGTTGGGCGTGGGGTCAAAAACGTCTTTGGGGGGAATATCCCTACCAAAAAGAAATATGTGGAAGAAACTGGGTCAGTTCCAGGAGTTCAGGACTTTGAGGAAAGATGCAATCTTTGAGCATAAATTAAAAATAGGTGTGTGTTTTGTCTTGAACAAAGACATGGTCTCATGCTGAAGGTAATGTATTTTTGGCTACAATCTGGTCCCTGCATAGCCTTTAAAATCAATATCACAAATCTGTGACATCTGCACCTTTGCAATGGGAAACAGCTATAGATTCACGATCCATAATTAAATGTGTCTGAAATAATCCCTTTCTTTTGGGAAAACACTAGAAAAGGGGGGGGGTCTCTTTCCAGGAAAGTTAGATCAGCTGCACCACTGACATACTTAGTAAATGTCAATGTACTGGAAGAGGCCTATACTAGGGTTGCCAACCTCCAGGTGGTGGCTGAAGATTTGATATTACAACTGATCTCCTGGCAACAGAGATCAGTTCACCTGGAGAAAATAGCCGCTTTGGAAGGTGGATTCTATGGCATTATACCCCTCCCCAAACCCTGCCCTACTCAGGCTCCACCCCCAAAATATCCAGGTATTTTGCAACCTGGAGCTGGCAGCCATACCTGTGGCCAAAGCTTTGGCTGGTTAATTCAATATGGGAAACTTGTCCAGTCTGATTGCCACTGTCATTGTCTGTGGTGCATACCCTAATGTTCCCTTGCCTTATCCATTCTCTGTCAGCATTTTATTAGGATAGCTTCCCCCAAAAAAGTTAGAATATACAAGTAGGGAAACTGTGACGAGGTGGTGGGTGAGGACAGGAGAAACACCAGACATTCTGGTCCTTCTCACACTAAGTATTAGGGTTGCCAACCTCCAGGTAGTAGCTGGGGATCTCCTGCTATTACAGCTAATCTCCAGCCAGAGATCAGTTCACCTGGAGAAAATGGCTGCTTTGGCAATTGGACTCCATGGCATTGAAGTCCCTCCCCAAACCCCACCCTCCTCAGGCTCCTCCCCAAAAACCTCCCGCCAGTGGTGAGGCGAGACCTGACAATCCTACTATGTATGCTTTCCCTCCTACTCATGGTTTCTGCAGCCTCCAGTCCTTCCTCCATTACCCTTTGCAGCTTCTCTCCTTTCGTTGCATCCTTCCCTAGCTCCAGCCCCCATTTCCCTTCAATTTTGCTCCATTTTTCTTTCCTCCCTCCCTCTACCTTCACTACTCTCTAGACCACTGGTTCCCAACCGGGGGTCCACGGACCCCCAGGGGTCCACGAGAACTAAATTAAAGTCCGTGAAACAAAGTTATAAACCCATAATAAATTAGTATTTTCAATTAAAAGTTCTCTATTATAAAAATATATATTCAAATATTATTCTAAGTTTAATGTTTAACTAACAGTTATGATTAAAGTTTATTTTCAAATTCTCTGAATTTTTATTTTGATCCTTGGGGTCCCTGCACCGAACAAAAAAGTCCTAGTGGTCCCTGGTCAAAAAAAGGTTGGGAACCACTGCTCTAGACTCTCCAGCCTACCCACTCCTGCTTTCAAACTGAAACTGTGGCAGCCATTTTGATTACATAGGCAAGCACATTTGCCTAGGCAATCCATAGGGTTGGCGGCTCCAGGTTGGGAAATAACTGGAGATTTTGGGGATGGAGCCTGAGGAGGGTGGGGTTTGGGGGAGAAGAGGGACTTCATATCAGCTGGAGATCAATTGTAATAGTGGGAGATCTCCAGCCACCACCTGGAGGCTGGCAACCCTAGCAATCCAGAATGGCTACCAAGGTGTTTTCTCCCCCCCCCACACACACACACGGTTCTTCCCTGCTGCCCTGGAAACCCATTTTCACACACACAGGTGAGGTTGCCAACTCCAGTTTAGAGAATTCCTGGAGATTTAGGGGATAGTGCCTGGGGAGAGGAGAGCTCAGTAGGGATGTAGAATCACATCCTGTGATAACATATCCAGGTGAAAGTTTAGTTCCTCCCCTTCCACTGTGGTTGCATCCTCCCACCATTTCTTCTACATTCTGGTTCCTCCAGGGGAGTGGATCTCTGTAGTCTGCAGTTCTGTGTAATTCCAGAAGGACCCTAGGACCTACCTGGAGGTTGGCAACCCTAGTGAGGGCTCCGACCCCTCTATCGTGCTGCAAAAGGCGGGAAACTGTGTGCAGGAGGGGGACAAAGCACCCTCAGGCATTTTATGAGCGTCGGACACCTCTTAGGCCTGCAGGTGCTCAATACCCAGGTGTGACTGCACAGGTGGACCACTTTATGAACAACAGTTACAAGTGCAACCCTGTTTTATGGCAAACTTTGTCAGATGCATGAAGTGAAACCTCTGTCTGCCAATACGTAGGATGTTCCAACTGTACTTGTGCTCTGAGCCCAGACATAAGAGATCTGGTATGATTAAGAGCACATAAGAGTATTGAAATGACAGTGTTGGCAAGTGGCATGTTTGTGCTGTGAGCTGTCATGCTCAAGTTGTGTGTTCTTTAAGTGTCTGCTGATCTGTTTAAAGGAGTATCAAGACAAAGGGTGAATAACACAGCCAAAGCTAACAGAAATAGGAGTCTTCTGGGTTTTCTAGTCAAGGTATTAACAGGGCTCTAAATAACAGTTTATTTCAATAATTTTGAGGAACATGCTTGAATTTACCATAAGTCTTCATCATGATGGATCTTCAGTACGAAAGGAGATGTAAGAAAGGAAAATTTCCTTTGGTTTGAAAGTGATCTTACCACAATAACCAAACTAAAGGAAGTTTTCTCTCCCCTTTTCAAGTAAATGTCCAAGCGGATGATGACTTCTGGAGAACCTGAAAGCTAGCACATATTATGAGTTGGGAGAGGAGGAGTCCCAATAAGAAGAAGTCCATTGCAAACATTATATCCTGATATATTTCCTTGGACTCAAGGCCAGCTAACAGTGCAACAGTTTGGGGGACTGGAATTTCTCTGAGCTGTGGACCAGCACTGCCATCTACAAGTTTTGCTAGTTCCTGTATAGAGATCCTCCTCTAGAGCAAGAGGCTGCTACACTAACCTGTAATATATAGTAACACTGGCATCTAGTGGCTGTTTTTTCAGTGTAACACCAATTCAAAAGAAGAGAGGACAGAAGAAGAGCTAGGCTGCATCAGACCAATGATCCAACTATTCCAGCATCTTGTTTTACACAGAAGCCAACCAGTTGTCATAGAAGGCCAACAAACTGGGCATACAAAGCCAAGACCTTTGATATTGCCTTCTAGCAATGGCATTTAGGTTTACTGTCTCTGACTCCCTTTAGCCACTATGGTTAGTAGCCACTGATGGACCTATCCTCCATGAATTGTTGACAAAGCATAGGATGACCTAGTTGTTTTGTGATTGCTTCCATTTTTAAATTAAAAAAAATATGTGAGTGATCCTGCACTGAATTAAATCAACCATTAAAAAAGTTAGATTTTCAAAATGGTAGCGAGTAGGATGGGAACAGAGAAATGATACTTGTAATAAGTGACAGCATATGCACTGTCCAGTAGTTACCCGACACTCATGCTGTCATGTTACCAAGCAGCAGTCAATATCACAATGGACTTATTACCCGGGAAAAGGGGACTAATCTTTGCAGAATGAAAGTATTGTTTACATGCTAGGAAAATGTGATATGCTTATCCAAAGGTACTGACTCTAGGATAAACATTCCTCCTATGTCCTGCAATTAACAGTTGCAAATAAGCATTTACAGTCCTATAAACTAATCAGTTGAAAAAAGCATGCAAATGTCTTTTAAATGAGTGGGAAAATATATGTCATGCCTGTATTGCAAGATTATCTCAGTTTTATACCATAGAAACATTGGGCTTCTCTCAAACAGTCCTGGAAATAGCAATTTGACGCTGTTACTTGAGGATGCACAGACATCCCTTCCCCACACCTGGACAATTCCCAGGGAATGGCTAATAAATCAGTTCCACCACCACCCCTCCATAGTGTATCATGCACCAGGCTTGCCTGAGCAATGAAATATAACAAAAGAGTCAGCAGGATATCAGAGTTCCAACCTACCTCCTGGAAATGGGTTGGAAGGGCTGGAAATTCAGGCCAGCTGTTTTCTGTATTGTCCACTGGCAACATCTCTTGAGGAGTTGCTCTTGGAGACCATCCAGAGAGGTTGTCATACTGTCTCATTTAAGATGCCACATCTTATTCTGCTGTTGGCATGAGATGACCACAAAGCTGGGCCAGTCCTGGCTAGACAGACATGTCATTTGGCCTGATGGTTCATGCCTTAAGCCACCGTGGTTAAGAGTGGTGGACTCTAATCTGGAGAACTGGTTTTGTTTCCCCACTCCTACACATGAAGCCTGCTGGGTGACCTTGGGCTAGTCACAGTTCTCTCCGAACTCTCTCAGGCCCCACCTACCTCACAAGGTGTCTGTTGTGGGGAGAGGAAGGGAAGGTGATTGTCTGTTGTGGGGAGAGGAAGGGAAGGAGTCCCAAGGTTTGAGACTCCTGAAAGATAGAGAAAATCGGTGTATAAAAACAACTCTTCCTCTTCCTTCTCTTCCTCTTCACTGTACATTGTGGGTCTTCTAGTCCCCCTTGTTCACCCAATACCCCAGAATTCTTCTTTTTCCCTGTCATGCCATATTTGAGTGTCTGCTGTGGTTGAACGGCTGTTGCTGTACCATCACCAGCAACTGCAGGCTGCCTCTCATATGCCTTTCTGCTGCACTTTACATTTAGAATTATTCTCCAAGCTTGTTTGGTCCTCTTGCAACACTTGCTTAACGTCCAATAAAAGGTCTTTGTTCTCCTCTTGGAAGTGCACCGTTGCTATGATAGCTGCCCAGCTGTACTACGGTCTTCTGAAGAAAAGCAAGCCAGTTCCGACACTCTACGTCCAGAGATTCTCCAACAGCCAACTCAATCACGTTTCTCCTGAAAGCACATAGAAGCTAGGTGGGCCTGCTGCACAGTTTTCTGCCAGCTGAGTGCAACTACTATTGATAGTGGAATAATGGTTCAAGGTGGGTTTCTCTAATCCTACCAATGTACATAGGTACACATGAAGCTGCCTTATACTGCATCAGACCCTTGGTCCATCAAAGCCAGTATTGTCTAATCAGACTGGCAGTGGATCTCCAAGGTCTCAGGCAAAGCTCTTTCACATCACCTACTACCTGTTTCTTTTAACTTGGGATTGAACCTGAGACCTTTTGCATGCCAAACAGATGCTCTACCACTGAGCCATGTCCCCCTCCCAATCCCAACTGTACGGGATCCTGCTAGATTAACTTTTCAGACAATACCTTGAAGTCAAAGGTTGAATCCACACAGCAGTCACACAATCCCATTTTCCATGAACTGCATTAATGTCACAGTGAGAAACCAGTGTTCATGTTCAAGAAGTGAAAAATTTGCCATGCGTAAGCTAGCAGCATCGTTCTCCCCACATATACATGCATGCTGAAAGTATTCTGGTGGGCCCCTTAGAGACAAGCAGATTTATTGAACCTTTAAGATTTTGTGGGATAGGATCCACTATTTGGGGACATGGAATGGATCTGCAGTCAGCAGAATATGCAGAGAGCAGTGGGAAAGAAAGAAGATTGCGAAGCGTATGGTGTGACATTGATAGGCAAAACTCAAAAATACACAAGATGAGATCATCCTCACTGGCTGTAACTGGCCATTAAAATTGTTGTTCGCCCATCTGTCTATATAACTTTCTCCAAGATGGTTTCAAGAGTGCACAACATTAGAAATATATAATAAAAATCCAACAAAATACAACTGTAACATCACAGGCCACCCACAACTCCTTCCTATCCCCAATTTTAAGCTAATCGTGCAATCCTCTTCAGAGTTACTCCAGTCTAGGCCCATTGACAGGATTGAATTGATGGTCATGTTAATTGGCTAAGGAAGATGTCAACTTGGTTGAACCCTTTGTTGATTCAGTCAAACCTGTGGATGAATTCTAATTCAGCATTGGAATGAAAAGTGCTCATTGATTTTTGACTAGTAGTGCTTGAAGGGAGATGTGGAATGTATAGTATAGCTGGATCTCGTCAGATCTCAGAAGCTAAGCATGGCCTTTACTTGGATGGGAGACCACCAAGAAAGACTTTGCAGAGGAAGGCAATGGCATACCGCCTCTGCTTAATCACTTGCCTTGAAAAAACTATGGGGTCGCCATTAGTTTGCTGTGACTTGACGGCACTTAACACACACACAGTGCTTGTTTGAATGATTCCATTGTGTATCTTATGTGTGACCGCACTAGACTCTCCCCGCCCCCCAACATCAATTCATCCTTTCCCTTCAGATTCCAACCATACCTTTAAGGTCTTTCAAAGCAGTTGAAACAGCTCCCATGTGTGTTTCTGCTTTACCATCCAGATGCTTTGGCCTCAGAAGCCTGTTGTAGTTGCCCTCAGGTTAGTTACAGTTCACTCCAAAGTGTGCGACTGGGATAGATAGTAGTTGCCTTTTAATCCTCTATCATGACTTTGTGACATCATCACCACAGCCAGATCAAAGCAGCATGATGGCATTGTGACGCAAGAGCTCTTTTGCCCAATCCTTGCCATTTTCATTTCCCAAGTTTCTTCAGTGCCCCAGTGGTAGAACACATGCTTTTTGCATATATAAGCTTTTCATGTTCAGTTCTTGACACCTCTGCTAAATGGATCTCAGGAACAGGTGTTGGCAAATCACTTATCTGCCTGAGACTTCCACATTGCAATGATACTCTGCAGTTTTCTCAGTGACATAAAACAAGACGGGTCCTCCATCTTCCACTTGACATGTTTCCCTTAATTTTCCCTGCCCCAGCTCCCTCCCCCCACATAGTGGCTACCCCTCTTGCACAACCAGGGAGTTGGCAATATCACCAGCTGCCTGTGACAATTACATCCACTTTGGCAAGGAGAATATCTGATCCAGTGTTTCCATCCATTACCACCCAGGAGGAAGAGGAAGAGTTGGTTTTTATATGCTGACTTTCTCTACCACTTAAGGGAGACTCAAACCGGCTTACAATCACCTTCCCTTCCCCTCCCCTCCCCACAACAGACACCCTGTGAGGTAAGTGGGGCTGAGAGAGCTCTTAATAGAGCTGTAACTTGCCCAAGGTCACCCAGCTGGCTTCGTGTGTAGGAGCGAGGAAACAAATCCAGTTCACCAGATTAGCCTCCGTCGGTTCTCCAGATTAGAGTCCACTGCTCCAAACCACCACTCTTAACCACTGCACCACGCTGGCTCATATATGCAAATATGCAACATTATCATCAGATAGCCCTCCAGGCCACAAGTAAGAAAATAGTACATTCACAGTGCAACACATTAACATTGCAAACTTTGGAACTCCCTTACCAAGGAGATTAGTCCAACTCCCTTTATTGTTGTCTTCTGCCAGTGGCTGAGACTTTTTTGTTTTCTTTGGTGTCCCCTGTGTGTGTGTGTTAAGTGTCGTCAAGTTGCTTTCGACTCATGGTGACCCTATGAATGTCCTCCAAAGTGTCCTATCTTTGACAGCCTTGCTCAGATCTTGCAAATTGGTGTTCCCTAGCTAACTCTTATTAGCCCTCCTCGTTTGTATGTTTTATAATTATGTTTTATTGAATTGTTCTGTGTATGTGTATGTATGTATGTGTGTGTATAGATAGATAGTTATATAGATAGATAGTTATATAGATATATACTGCTTTTTAATATGAGAAATGTTTTAATATTCACCACCTTGGGGACCCTGATTTGGGTGGAAAGGTGGCATAGAAAACCCATTGACTTCAATGGACTTTGAAGGGTATATTTCTTTCCAGAAGTGCACTGAAAAACCATATTCCCGAGATAAGACATCTTTATTGATATTTACGATGTGTGTGTGTTAAATGCCATCAAGTCGCTTCCGACTCATGGTGACCCTATGAGTGAAAGTCCTCCAAAATGTCCTATCTTTGACAGCCTTGCTCAGATCTTGCAAACTGAAGGCTGTGGCTTCCTTTATTGAGTCAATCCATCTCTTGTTGGGTCTTCCTCTTTTCCTGCTGCCCTCAACTTTTCCTCGCATGACTGTCTTTTCCAGTGACTCTTGTCGTCTCATGACGTGACCAAAATACGACAGCCTCAGTTTAGTCATTTTAGCTTCTACGGAGTTCAGGCTTGATTTGATCTAAAACCCACTGATTTGTTTTTTTGGCAGTCCACAGAATCCGTAACACTCTCCTCCGACACCACATTTCAAAGGAATCTATTTTCTTCCTATCAGCTTCCTTCACTGTCCAGCTTTCACACCCATACATAGTAACAGGGAATACGATGGCATGAATTAATCTAGTCTTGGTGGCCAGTGACATTTATATTTATGATAAATGCCTGCAATTCATAGACCTCAGGCAAACATAGGGTTGCCAACCTGCCTTCTCCAGACTAAACATTCCCAGCTCCCTCAGCCTTTCCTCATAGGGCTTGGTCTCCAGGGCCCTGATCATCCTCGTCCCTCTCCTCTGCACCCGTTCCATTCTGTCCACACCCTTGCAGTAGTAGAAAAGAGCAAGAGTCCAGTAGCACCTTAAAGACTGTGGCTCACGAAAAGCTCATACCCTGCCAGAAAATATTTGTGTTTGTCTTTAAGGTGCTACTGGACTCTTGCTCTTTTCTACTACTGCAGACAGACTAACAGGGCTACCCACTGTGAATTACCCTTGTTGAAGTGAGGCCTCCAGAAGTGCACACAGTACTCCAGGTGTGGCCTGAATGCCCCCCAACATTTGTCCCACCCCCCACCACACACACACACACACACACACACACACACACACAGTGGGTAGCCGTGTTAGTCTGTCTGCAGTAGTAGAAAAGGGCAAGAGCCCAGTAGCACCTTAAAGACTAACAAAAATATTTTCTGGCAGGGCATGAGCTTTCGTGAGCCACAGCTCACTTCTTCAGACACTCATACCCTACCAGAAAATATTTGTGTTAGTCTTTAAGGTACTACTGGACTCTTGCCCTTTTCTACTACTGCAGACAGACTTAACACGGCTACCCACTGTGAATTACCAACAAGAGATGTAGAAAAGGGCAAGAGTCCAGTAGCACCTCAAAGACTAACCAAAATATTTTCTAGCAGGGCATGAGCTTTTGTGAGCCACAGCTCACTTCTTCAGATACAGCTAGAATGTGAATCCATCTGTCTTTAAGTAGAGGAGAGTGAATTCAGACTCTTCTGCATACCACACCTAATCCCATCACGCCTGCTATTCACATTTACATACTGTTCACATTGACATACTAATGCTTGTCTGAATTCACTCTCCTCTACTTAAAGACCGATGGATTCACATTCTAGCTGTATCTGAAGAAGTGAGCTGTGGCTCACGAAAGCTCCCACCCTGCCAGAAAATATTTTGGTTAGTCTTTAAGGTGCTACTGGGCTCTTGCCCTTTTCTACTACTGCAGACAGACTAACACGGCTACCCACTGTGTGTGTGTGTGTGTGTGTGTGTGTGTGGTGGGGGGTGGGACAAATGGTGGGGGGCATTCAGGCTGCACCTGGAGTACTGTGTGCACTTCTGGAGGCCTCACTTCAACAAGGGTAGCCCCGTTAGTGGGTAGCCCCGTTAGTCTGTCTGCAGAAGTAGAAAAGGGCCAGCGTCCAGCAGCACCTTAAAGACGAACAAGAATATTTTCTGGCAGGGTGTGAGCTTTCGTGAGCCACAGCACACTTCTTCAGAGAAAGCTCCTACCCTGCCAGAAAATATTCTTGTTCGTCTTTAAGGTGCTGCTGGACTCTGGCCCTTTTCTACTACACACACACACGCAACTGGCCCCATAATAACTGACACGCAACTGGCCCCATAATAACTGTAAGGGGAGGAGAACCAGGAGGAGGAGGAAGGCCAAGGCGGAGCCGCGGAGGAGACAGGCCTCCTCAGACCGCCCCTCCTCCTCCTCCTCCTCTCTCAGCCAGCCGCCTCAGCCACGGCCCGCCGCCTCCGCCGCCATGGACGCCGCCACTGCGGGCAACAAGGAGCGGGAGGCCGCGCACCTCCTGGCCGAGGCCGAGAAGAGGGTGAAGGCCTCCCATTCCTTCCTCAGGGGGCTCTTCGGGTAAGGGAGCCGGGCCCGGGGGAGGCGCGGGCCCTGCCCTGCCCTGGGGTGGCGGTGATGGGGAAGCAAGCCGGGCCTCGCCTCAGCCAAGTCACCCACGGGCTGGCCGGGGCGGAGGCCGCGCCGTGTGGGCGGTGGGCCCAGGCCGGCGTCGGGGGAATGGGGCTCTGCGCGGGCTAGGCGGGGGGGGGGAGATGCCGCGAGCAGGCCACCCTCCAGCGGTTGCTGCTGCTGCTGCTTTTCATGTGGCAGTTGTGTGTGTGTGTGTGTGTGTGTGTGTGTGTGAAGTGCCGTCAAGTCGCCTCCGACTCCTGGCGACCCTATGAATGAGAGTCCTCCAAAGTGTCCTGCCTTTGACAGCCTTGCTCAGATCTTGCAAATTGGTGTTCCCCAGCTAACTCTTACTAGCCCTCCTCGTTTGTGCATTTTATGATTATGTTTTATTGAATTGTTCTGTGTATGTATGTATGTATCTGTGTGTATAGATAGATAGTTTTTATATATACACACACACACACACTGCTTTTTAATATGAGAAATGTTTTAATATTCACCACCTTGGGGACCCTGATTTGGGTGGAAAGGTGGCATAGAAAACCCATTGATTTCAATGGACTTTGAAGGGTATGTTTCTTTCCAGAAGTGCACTGAAAAACCATATTCCCAAGAATAGACATCTTTATTGATAATTACAATGTGTGTGTGTGTGTTAAGTGCCGTCAAGTCGCCTCCGACTCATGGCGACCCTATGAATGAAAGTCCTCCAAAACGTCCTGCCTTTGACAGCCTTGCTCAGATCTTGCAAATTGGTGTTCCCTAGCTAACTCTTACTAGCCCTCCTCGTTTGTACGTTTTATGATTATGTTTTATTGAATTGTTCTGTGTATGTATGTATCTGTGTGTATAGATAGATAGTTTTTATACACACACACACACACACACTGCTTTTTAATATGAGAAATGTTTTAATATTCACCACCTTGGGGACCCTGATTTGGGTGGAAAGGTGGCATAGAAAACCCATTGACTTCAATGGACTTTGAAGGGTATGTTTCTTTCCAGAAGTGCACTGAAAAACCATATTCCCGAGAATAGACATCTTTATTGATAATTACGATGTGTGTGTGTGTGTTAAGTGCCGTCAAGTCGCCTCCGACTCATGGCGACCCTATGAATGAAAGTCCTCCAAAACGTCCTGCCTTTGACAGCCTTGCTCAGATCTTGCAAATGGAAGGCCATGGCTTCCTTTGTTGAGTCCATTCATCTCTTGTTGGGTCTTCCGCTTTTCCTGCTGCCCTCCACTTTTCCTAGCATGATTGTCTTTTCCAATGACTCTTGTCTTCCCGTGTGTGTGTGTGTTTGAAGTGCCGTCAAGTCGCTTCCCGACTCATGGCGACCCTGTGAATCAGTCTTCCAAAACGTCCAATCTCTGACAGCCTTGCTCAGGTCTTGCAAACTGAGGACCGTGGCTTCCTTTATGGAGTTAATTCACAGTGGGTAGCCGTGTTAGTCTGTCTGCAGTAGTAGAAAAGAGCAAGAGTCCAGTAGCACCTTAAAGACTAACAAAAATATTTTCTGGCAGGATATGAGCTTTCGTGAGCCACAGCTCACTTCTTCAGATCTGAAGAAGTGAGCTGTGGCTCTCGAAAGCTCATACCCTGCCAGAAAATATTTTTATTAGTCTTTAAGGTGCTACTGGACTCTTGCTCTTTTTTATTGAGTCAGTCCATCTCTTGTTGGGTCTTCCGCTTTTCCTGCTGCCCTCAACTTTTCCTAGCGCTATTGCCTTTTCCAATGACTCTTGTCTTCTCGTGTGTGTGTGTGTAAAGTACCTTCAAGTCGCAGCCGACATATGGCGACCCCTTTTGGGGGTTTTCATGGCAAGAGACTAAGAGAGGTGGTTTGCCATTGCCTTCCTCTGCACAGCAAGCCTGGACTTCCTTGGTGGTCTCCCATCCGAATACTAACCAGGGCTGACCCTGCTTCGCTTCTGAGATAAGGCTAGCCTGGGCCATCCAGTGCGACCAAAATACGTTAGCCTCAGTTTAATCATTTTAGCTTCTAGGGTCAGTTCTGGCTTGATTTGATCTAGAACCCACTGATTTGTTTTTTTGGCCGTCCCCGTTATCCGTAACACTCTCCTCCCAACACTATTTGGGGGACCGGTTTGTGGTGGTCTCGGGCTTCTGTGGACCACGCTGTCAGAGGCAGGGATGCCTCCGAAACGAGTAACTCCAGCCCTGTTAGGCTGTTGCAGGAAAAAATAAATAAACAAGACCTTAAAGACCAGCAACATTTTATTCCAGATGATGCTGGGATATTATTATTCTTAGTCTTTAAAGAGACCTCAGACTATAGTTTATTTATAGTTTTAAGGAAAAAGCTAGGATGGGGGAGAAAAGGGGGTACACCGTTCTTGGAGGGAAAGGGATTTTGCTTTACTACCACATTAAGGACGTGGTTTATGTAATGGAGGGGCATTGCATTTTTAATCCATATTCTAGGATCTTTGTGTGCTGTGACTTGAAAGGTGGAGCAGAAGGGCATAGAGTGAGAAATGTTTTTGGGGGGAGGCATCCCTGTGACAGGGAAGGGCTGTGGCTCAGTGGTAGAGCGCCTGCTTGGCATGCAGAAGGTCCCAGGTCCAATCCCCGGCATCTCCAGTTAAAGGGACTAGGCAAGTAGGTGATGTGAAGGACCTCTGCCTGAGACCCTGGTGAGCTGCTGCTCGTCTGAGCAGACAATAACTGACTTTGATGGACCAAGGGTCTGGTTCAGTATAAGGCAGCTTTATGTGTTCATGCATGAAGTGGTTTTGGGCAGCTAGACTTCCACTGACAGAGAGAGACTTCCCCATTGGGAGTGGGGTGGTGGAGGAAAGTGAACATGCGTGTACTTGAACTCTTTCTTCCATTTCCTCCCTGTCCCTTGAGTTTTAGGGCAGCCCTTGACCAATTTTCTTTAGCTCTAGGATCCAGCTCCAAATATTTATGAGTCAGTCCTCTTTCCAGCTTCAGGGTTTTGTATTTTAATTTTCTAATTCTAGGTGAAATTTCTAGGTACCAATACGAGCTGGTGCCAGGGATTTGCTGAGCACTGTTTTAGTCCTTGTACTCACAGACAGCGGAGAAGGGCTGTACCACTCCAGACTGTTGGTGGAGGCTCATGTGATCAAATGCTCCTCCATCTTGAAAAGTGGGATACAAATATTTTAATAAAAATCAGTTTCCCCCCCCCCAAAAAAAATCCGTCCATACACAACCAGATGACTGCAGGTAGGTTATAGCCTAGTTTTTTTGTACGAAAAACATTCCATTGTGACTACCCTTCCTCAGGATAATCTTAAATTGGTCCTGTCCAGACGTAGGTTTACTATTTCATTTCTATTTGTGAAAATTAGGCAACAATAATGAGAAATTTCTAGAAAATTCTCTCTGGCCCGGTCCACATGTGCAGCAAAATGGGGTGGCAGAATTATGAGGAAGTAGAATGGGCTATTCTATCATCTGTCCAGATCTCTACCTGGTTTCCGCCTCATTATGATGCAGGTCAAATTCTCTCAGTGGTATGTGCAGTGAAAACCGGACTCTTTCAGCGTTTGTTAGTGGCAAATGGTGCTGAAATGCTCATCCGATTGTCAGTTAATTGCCTTTCCTGGATCTGATTCCACTAATCTGTTAAATCCAATGAGTATCTGATTTGGATCTTAAAGAGATTATTGCTAGCACTAAAACAGGTTAGTTAATGTTGTTCAGTTGTTGAGAGAAGAAGAAGAGTTGGTTTTTATATGCCCACTTTCTCTACCACTTAAGGAAGAATCAAACCGGTTTACAATCACCTTCCCCTCCCCACAACAGACACCCTGTGAGGCTGAGAGAGCTGTGACTAACCCAAGGTCACCCAGCTGGCTTCATGTGTAGGAGTGGGGAAACAAATCCAGTTCACCAGATTAGCGTCCGTCGCACATGTAGAGGAGTGGGGAAACCATCCCAGTTCTCCAGATCAGAGTCCACCCCTCCAAACCACCACCACTCTTAACCACTACACCACGCAAGCTCTTAGAACAGAAAGTGTAGGCGTTCTAAGTTCCCCAGGCATTATTTGTGAAAAAGCACTTTAAACTTGCATCAGGAAGATGTGTTTATGCTTGCAGTTGTGGTCATTTGAATAGGAGGGGCCCTGAACAGTCTATATTATCATTTTATGATTGATGGGGTGTCACTATTGAACCAATAAATACGAACATTGATGTATATTGTGCTTACAATAACCTTTTCAGTGTGATACTATGCAGAGTTACATCGGTCTAAGCCCATGGATTTAAATGGGTTTAGACTGGAGTAACTCTGCATGGGATTGCTAGATTCGAGACCAGCCTTACTGACAAGCTTCATTCCTCTCTTGGCTGCGTTAGTAACTGCACAAACCAGTAAAATGCTTGCTTTAATCACCAAGGCCTTCCAATGATAACACAGCAGTACACTGTATGCTTTTTTAAAAATTCTTGCCTTCCTGGTAGGGTTTTTCTTATTCAGAATATAGCCAGCAGGGATTTCTTAGTCAAATGTTCTTCACAGGGTTGTTTGTGAGGTTAAAATGGGAAAGGGGAAAACTGTGTTCACCAACTTGTGCGCATTAGAGGAACAGTGGGATAAAATTACATTTATGATCATTGAGGATGAACAGGGGACTCAACTCCCTCTAATCCCCTTGCTTGCCTTCTGTTTTTCTAGAGGAAATACAAAGCTGGAAGAAGCATGTGAGATGTATACAAGAGCTGCAAATATGTTTAAAATAGCCAAAAACTGGAGTGGTATGTATGCAACTGTCTGTTTTTCTTTGTAGCAGGAATGGGGGCAGGTATTCAGATTGATTTATTTGATTATTTATATCCTGTTCCCCCCCAGTGGAGACCCAAAGCAGCTTACAATACAAAAAAGAAAATAAACAAACAGAAGCGCTCTCTACTTTTCTCTTTCAGCCAGATCTTTCCTTGTACTCTAGGCAACAACCTTTTGGCTCATGCCTCTGGGTCTGCCAAAGTCTTAAGTACCTGTGAGAAGAGGAGGAACAAACTCAGCCAGATCTCAGTCAGATGCTCCTAGCCAGCCAGCAGGCTCTTTCCTGCTTCATTCCTTCCCAGATCCCACAGAGCTTTCTGAAACCATCTTGGATGTCTGAGGTTATTAATTCGGGGCCATTATCTTGAATCTGCAGTCCTTAATTGCACATGCAATAAGGTTAATAGTGTGTAGCAGCCACTCTCTTTTGACTCAGAGCCCAAGCCATGGCTTGCATTGAATTTTAAAATCTGCTCTGCAGACTCCAGATCACGACTCTGCTGCAGATGATGCAGCCAGTTCTCCCAAGATGAAATGAAGGGCATTCAGGAACCTTTACTAGAGAATTGATTCTGTACTTTCTGCTCACCCCTTGGATTTCTAGAAATTCAGGACAACTTGAAAGTTTAACTGGACTCTTTGAGGGAGGTAATTTGCAGATGGGATAGCTATGTGTAGCAGCAGAATAAAACAGGAGTCCACTGGCACTTTAAAGACTAACACATTTTATTGTAGCCTAGGGTTTCATGAGTCAGAGCTCATTTCATGATGTGCGTAAAGAGAGCCAGCGTGATGTAGTGGTTAAGAGCGGTGGTTTGGAGTGATGGACTCTAATCTGGAGAACCAGGTTTGATTCCCCACTCCTCCACATGAGCAGCGGAGGCTAATCTGGTGAACTGGATTTGTTTCCCCACTCCCCCACATGAAGCCAGCTGGGTGATCTTGGGCTAGTCACTCTCTCTCAACCCCACCGGGTGTCTGTTGTGGGGAGGGGAAGGGAAGGTGATTGTAAGCCGGTTTGATTCTTCCTTAAGTGGGGGAGGAAGTCAGCATATAAAAACCAACTCTTCTTCTTTTACATTCATTAAACTGATGTACTGATATTAAAGGCTGCAAACAACAGAAGTGTGGGTATGTGGGAGATGCTGGAAAGAGAGGCCAATTTAAACCAATCAAAAGAGCAATCAATCCACCCATTCAGAGTAAGTGAGGACCAATCCCTAACTGTTGATAGATGGGCAAAGTAGAAATAAAATAACATTGGATCTATGAAAGTGCAGGATGAAATATGAAAAGCAATTCTGATCAGAAAGTTGTATATAGAGAGAGCTTAAATAATTGACATTGTCAGGGGTGGAATATGCACGATACTAGCACATCTGGTCAGTGAGAAGTCCTTGTTAAGACCTGGCTAGGTATTAAAAGTCTTGATGAATTCTAATTCAGCAGTTTCCCATTGGATTCTCTCATTGAAGCTCTTTTATAGGAGAATACGGGAGATTTTAGAAGAGCAACAGAATGTTCTGGAAGATTAAAATGTTAATCCATGGTTTCAGAGTGCTGCAATTTTTAATGTCACGTTTCCTTTCCTTTTTTTGCATGAGTTTTGGTGAACGTGCTTTTTTCCTGACTGCCTTCTATGCTTCTTCATTCGGTGTACCTCAGGGCCCATTTCTAGCAAGTCAGTCTGGCTAATCGCTCTACTTTCAGTGAGGGTCTGATGTAAGGAGTAGGAGAAATGTCTGCTAGGAGTGTTGAGAGACGAGGGGAAAAGGGAGAGAAAAAGAGAATGTGGAAAGCAATGCTACCTGAGAGAAGGGGCTCAAAGTAGATTGGGATGCCTGAGCACTCATGCATTCTCTACAGATTTTTTGTTTTTGTCCATGTCTGTGGAGAGAGATGGAGAATGCAAGAGCGAGAAACATTAATGTGCAAGTAAAATAACTGAGAAACAGCTGGTACACATAGTACTGAAAATGGAGGGTGAGACTCACACAAACACATAGTACACATTTTTGAATGACTTTATGAGCCTGTGGGGTATTACTGGATTGGCCTGTTTGTAGGATAATTGGACTAATGTCTGGACCACATATGTGGAAGACTGTCTGACCTACTTGGGGGGAGGGTTGGTAGCAGGGGAAATGGTAGAACCAGATATAATATTAGCAGGAATAGCGGTCTCACTACGAATGATTACTCAGTCACAATTTAAAGCTTTTCAGGTATAATTTGTGAGAACCTCCTTAGTTTTGTTATTACTAATATTCTGGTTGAGTCAAAGATCCAGAACGTTTGAATATTCATTGCAAGGTCTGCTTTGGGAATGCTATCCTCTTAGAATTAGAACGAATGGTAGGAGGGGCTGTGGCTCAGTGACAGAGCACACTTTTGCTTATGGGAGATTACAGGTTCGATCCCTGGTATTCCCACCTAAAGGCTCTCAGATGTTAGGAAAGCCCTTTCTTTGTCTGACCAGGCTGAAGTTTGTAAATAGGTCCCAGTTCCTTATTTTCAGTTCATAGTTGCTTATTCGCCATTCAAACAATAAGTAGTATTTCAAAAGCTCTGCACCCCCAAATTGTACATTCCCACCCACAGGGGGCCCTGCCGCACAAGGGGACCTATGCTGTTTTGCCTTCCAAAGCTTGGTGTTAGTGCTCCAAAACAAAGCGCCCAGACGAGAAATAAAGATTAAGGAACTCTGCACCCATGGAGAGCTTCCTCTATAGAGTATTTAAGTCATGGACCAATGGTTTGACTTGCTTTAAATCAGCTTTACACTCTCATACATGTATTAATGATTATGGATTTTGCAGTGTAAGCATGAAAACTGTAAAGCAAAACACTAGTGCGAGAGAACTTGCTATGCTTTTGTCATTCAGATTGCTACTTATAATATTTTAGGGCAATAATGAAATGTTGGGGCTGTTCCCCCCGCCCCCCCGCCCCCCCCCCAGCTGCAGGAAATGCATTTTGCCAGGCAGCCAAGCTCCACATGCAGCTGCAGAGTAAACACGATTCGGCGACCTGTTTTGTGGATGCAGGAAATGCTTACAAAAAGGCAGATCCACAAGGTGAGAGGCATTGCTGTTTATTGTTTTTAGGCAAGGCACTTGGGTGAGTATCTTTCTGCATGCCTTAAATCTACTATATGAGCTGAAGACTCCTGTAATGCTGTTATCTACAATCAGAGTCTCAGAATTAGAATCTTATTTTTCCCTTGCAAATATTACTGTTTCCTGCCTATTTATGCCATTCTTATTTCTTTTTTTATTATTTAAAACATTTATTAGCCGCTTTTCTTCCTTATAGTTAGATTTGAGTCCAGTAGCACCTTTGAGATGAACAAGATTTTCAGGTTATAAACTTTCAAGAGTCAGAGCTCCCTTTGACAGAGCTTTGACTCTGGAAAGCTTATACTCTGATGTCTTGTTGCTCTAAGGTGCTGCTGGACTCAAATCTAAAAAACTGTTCTGCTGCAGACCAACTTGCCTACCATCTGAAACTTTCTTCCTTAAGGAGCTCAAGTAGGGTTGCCAATCTCCATTTGGCACCTGGAGATCTCCCGCTGTTACAGTCGATCTCCAGATGACCAAGATCAGTTCCCCTGGAAAAAATGGCTGCCTTGGAGGGTGGACTCTATAGCATTATACCCTGCTGAGATCCCTCTCCTCCTCCAACCCCGCCCTCCCCAGGCTCCACCCCCCAAATCTCCAGGTATTTCCCAACTTAAATGGCAACCCTAAACTCAAGGAGGTTTACAAACATAGATAAAACACATAGGATAAAATACATTAGAAATGTAAAAACGACATTTAAAATTTATTCATGTGCAAATTTACTTTCGCTAAAGTGTAAGTTCTCTGGTCTGGTAAGTTCTCTGGCGATTCTGATTCTTACCAGCTGTCCTTCTCCCAATGCTCTTCTTCCAGTCACTTTAACAACATCATAGTCTTTTAATTGTAACTGTGATCATGACATGGCTCGTAATTTCTTTTTCTTTTCTTTAGTGTTCTGTTTTTATTTAAGGAAAAACTAAAAATGAAAAACAACAACAGCAACATCACAGTCAGAGCTCCCTTTATCAGAGCTTTGACTCTGGAAAGCTTATACTCTGATATCTTGTTGGTGCTCTAAGGTACTGCTGGACTCAAATCAGCTTTCATTTACAAAGCTCGATTCCTCCCCACAATTTTCTCGAATTTATTTAAGAAGTTGTCTATGTTCTTGTTTTTTCTCAGTGCTTAACAAATTTGTGGGTTCCAGCTTTTTAAAAAAATCTAAATTTATTTGGCAGGATTTTAAAGAGTTTTTTTTAAAAAAAAGATATTTATAGCCTGTCTTTCTCCCCAGTGGGGATCCAACGTGGCTCTCCCACTCCCCTCCTGTGAGGGCGGTTAAGCAGGTTAAATAGAGTCAGAAAATGACAGGCCTGAGGTCACCTAGCAAGCTTCTGTCACTGAGTGCGGATTTGAACTTGGTTCTCCTAGATACTGGTCCATCACTCGAATCACTATACTGCACTGGGTCTGGTTTTATGTATTGCTAGAACTTTATTAGCAATCATATCTAGTCTTTGGATGTGTGATAACTATAGCCTTGAGTGAAACCAGATGTAAGACTTGTTCAGCTAGTACAAACAGGAATGGTAGACAATGTGTTATTAGTAGTATTGTATTATTTTTTGCCCTGACCTGGATGGCCCAGGCTAGCCTGATCTCGTCAGATCTCAGAAGCTAAGCAGGGTCAGCCCTGGTTAGTATTTGGATGGGAGACCACCAAGGAATACCAGGGTTGCTGTGCAGAGGAAGGCACTGGCAAACCACCTCTGTTAGTCTCTTGCCATGAAAACCCCAAAAAGGGGTCGCCATAAGTCGGCTGCGACTTGACGGCACTTTACACACACACACAGAACTTTATACTAATTTGTTGCTACTGAATTTGTTATACTTTTATTGTTCTGGTGGAGACTGACAGTTCTACCCTAAGAACACTTTCCTGGGGGTAATCCCCACTGAATAGACTCGAGTAGGATTCCGAGTAGACCTGCTTAGAATTGCTCTCTGAGCCTAATAACGGATGTGTAGTGTGCAGCTTCATGTACAGAAAATCAATTTGTACATAAAAGTCAGTATTTTCTGTTTTTGTTAGAGCATCATTGGGATCGATTAAATCTGGCCTGCGTTGGCAGGTTGCACCTTGTGGCAAGTTTTTGGAGCAAACGTGAGGCTTGTGCATGATATCTACCTACCTGTCGTCTTTTCATCTTGCTCTTTCTCCAAGGATCTCAAGACAGTTGTACCTGTTCCTGCCTTTCTCCATTTTTGCCTCACAACAATTAACCCTGTGAGGAAGATTAGGCTGAGAGATAGTGACTGGCAACAGTTGCCTGATTAGCTCTGTGACTGTATGAGGATTAGATCTTGGGTCATCCTGGTTCTGGTTTGATACTAAACCACACTGGTCCTACCAGCATGTGTTGAAGCTGATGCTGCAGGAGTAGGATCTACTCACAGGGCCTGTCTATCCCTTATTCCAAATCGATGGATCATGGGATCAGGGCCCACTTGTGGATATTTTCATGTGCTGACATGCAGAATGTTCTGTGTGTGGGGAAGAGGATGCATGAACCTGTGTCTTCTCCTACGCTGTGTCTAATGTATACCTTCCACACCAGGGTTGTGTGTCAGCAAGCCGTGTGCCTCTACAGACGCATGCACTGCAAATGTGGAACTGCTGCATGTGTCCCTGCTCGCTTTGGTTGAAACGGCAGCTCTGTGTGCACGTTGCTTTGTGTGTACTAAGCCGTTCCCTCCAGTAATGTATATGGAGAAGCTTTTGCAAATGGGAGAGTTCCTTTCACTCATTTGTTTGCTGTATTTATGAAAGATTGTCACTCAGCCATAACAGCTCACAGGGTGGTTTACAATTAAACCAGTCTTCAGTTAAAACGATGTAAATGTTTCCTCCATGTGTATGTCACAGCATGCACTGGATAGGGGAAATGGTATTTTCTGTGCATTTGTGTTGAGGGGCTTAAGAGGTTTTTGTCTTGCATTAGGGGAAATGGTATTTTGTGTGCATTTGTTAGGGTTACCAGGTCCCTCTTCGCCACCGGCGGGAGGTTTTTGGGGTGGAGTCTGAGGAGGGTGGAGGGGAGGGACTTCAGTGCCATAGAGTCCAGTTGCTAAAGCTGCCATTTTCTCCAACTGAACAGATCTCTGTAGGCTGGAGATCAGTTGTAATAGCAGGACATCTCCAGCTAGTACCTGGAGGTCGGCAACCCTAGCATTTGTCTTGAGGGGCCTAAGAGGTTTTTGTCTTGCGTTAGAGTTCAGTGGCCGTGAAGCTGGCTATGGAATCTGGAATTGGGTGATACACAATAAGAAACTCAGTTCCTTTAACTAGAGATAAAGAATTCAAAGGGGGAAAAATAACCACATTTGCATGACTGAGCTGATTTTCTTCATTATTTCCTCTCCCAAATGCATACGGTTCAGAGGCTATCAACTGCTTAAATGCTGCCATCGATATTTACACAGACATGGTAAGAAACCCTCAGTGCAAAGGTCGGGATCCTGGCCTGCGGCCTTGCCTGATGGGTGTTAACTGTTTGATGACATTGCCTTTGTACTCAAATGTTTGCTCTGCACTGAGAAGAGGGGAATGCTCATATCCAGTTCTTCTCTTCCTAGGGCCGATTCACTATTGCTGCCAAGCATCACATCACCATAGCAGAGGTCTACGAGTCCGAGCTGGTAGATATTGAAAAGGTAAGCGAATTTAGTGATTGGAGACCTTTCATGTATGCGTCAATACAGTGGGTTAAAATGTTTTATAAAAGATTCCAAGCACCAGTGACAAAGAAAGGTCTCTGTTGCTCTGGTGTCTGTTTATTCTTCCCTTTGCCTTACGACTTTGCAAACAGACAAACAAACAAAACCCAAGCAGCTCTGGGATTGTGAGAGCTGGTTGAGTGATTATGCCATCATTTTTGGTGCATGATCCATAAAGAATCATAATCTCAAACAGCAAGTAGCGCTTGGGGTAGGGCTTTAATTTGACAGCCGTTCTTTAATTGCCCATTAAAAGTGCTGGAGCCATTTTCTGTCAATTCATTCCGTTCGAGTCAGAGTTACTGCGTCTTCATTATAATGTTCTCTGCAAGCTTGCCTTGCCTTCTTGCCATAATTTATTTATTTTTTGGGTAGCTGAATTAGTCACTTTTTCCCTGAAAATTACATCGTCATCTATGGGGAAGTTCAAAAGAACCCTTTGGCACAGACTGCACATTCTGGAGGGGGGTGGGATGTCTTCACTGTTTATTCACTTAATTTACAAAATGTATAGTTCACCAACTGTACTGAAGGCACAATCACCAATGATTCCTGTGAGAAGGAAAAAATGGGAGGAGCCTAAAGAGGCCAGGGTGGTTCCATAAACAGCTTTTGAAAGATTTGAGAAATAAAAAAGACTCATTTAGGAAGTGGAAGGAGAGGGCCTTATAACCAAGGATGAATGTAAACAAATATCCAGTGCTTGTAGGGAGAGTGTTAGGAAAGCTAAAGCTCAGTATGAGCTTAAGCTAGCGAGAGATGCTAAACACAACAAAAAAGGGTTATTTTCATATGTTTAGAGTAAGAATACAGGATAAAATCAAATTTTTAAAACCATTAAAATCACCCCCCAAACAGTAAACACTGTTGCTATCCCTGCAGTTGTGTGTTCTGCACTTTATACTTTTTGAAATGAGGATTCCCATTTTGAATATTGGGTGTGTTTCACCTTATTAGTCTTATATGTTGTGTTAATCATTATACGATCTGCCCCCCTTGCACTGCTGCACTGTGCTAGTCTTTCTTGCTCCAGATGTTGTAAACCCTTGGCCCATCAAAGTCAGTATTGTCTGCTCAGACCAGCAGCGGCTCTCCGGGGTCTCGGGCAGAGGTCTTTCATATCACCTACTTGCGTAGTCCCTTTTAACTGGAGATGCTGGGGATTGAACCTGGGACCTTCTGCATGCCAAGCAGATGCTCTACCACTGAGCCACAGCCCCTCCCCATCAAGTGCCATAAAGTCACAGCTGACATGGTGACCCCATAGGGTTTTCAAGGCAAGAGACTAACAGAGGTGGTTTGCCATTGCCTTCCTCTGCACAGCGACCCGGGGATTCCTTGGTGGTCTCCCATCCAAGTACTAGCCAGGACCGGCCCTGCTTAGCTTCTGAGATCTGATGAGATTGGGCTAGCCTGGCCTGTCCAGATCGGTGTGAGAGTACATTGGTGGTGGAAAGTGCTGTCCAGTCACAGCTGACTTATGGTGAACCCGTAGGGTTTCAGAGGCAAGAGACATTCAGAGGTGGTTTGCCATTGGCTGCCTCCATGTGGGCTGAGAGAGTTCAGAGAGAACTGTGACTGGCCCAAGGTCACCCAGCAGGCTTCATGTGGAGGAATGGGGAATCAAACCTGGTCCTCCAGATTAGAGTTCACCGCCCTTGACCACTACACCACGCTGGCTCTCAGTTTGGCTGTTAGGCATTAACTAATGAGATATTTATTTTAATTTTTAAGACCCCAAATGTCAAATAGTCCAGTAGCCCCTCTGTCCTTTCCTCTTATCCTCCCTAGCTATAATTGGAGAGAGCTGTCTTCACAAAGTTCCATCCCCATCCTGATTGTTAAGGGCAGGGTGGGGGTGCGCCACTTTCTGGAGATAAGCAAGTTCCTGTCTGACTATGGCCGCAGAGATGGGAAATGGCCAACTGGCCAGCAAGGGACTGATGGGTTCATAGAATCACAGAGTTGGAAGGGACCACCAGGGTCATCTAATCCAACTCCCTGCACAATGCAGGAAATTCACAACTACCTCCCCACATGCACACCCAGTGACCCCTACTCCATGCCCAGAAGATGGCCAAGATGCCCTCCCGCTCATGAACTGCCTAAGGTCATAGAATCAGCATTGCTGACAGATGGCCATCTAGCCTCTGCTTAAAAACCTCCAGGGAAGGAGAGCTCACCACCTCCCAAGGAAGCCTGTTCCACTGAGGAACCGCTCTAACTGTTAGAAAATTCTTCCTCATGTCTTGACGTAAACTCTTTTGATTTAATTTCAACCCGTTGGTTCTGGTCCGACCTTCTGGGGCAACAGAAAACAACTTGGCACCACCCTCTATATGTCAGCCCTTCAAGAACTTGAAGATGGTTATCATATCTCCTCTCAGTCTTCTCTTCAGGCTAAACATAGTTGAACAAAGTACCACTCCTGTTGTAGGTACATTCTGCTGGGAAGCACATTACAGTCATTACACAGATTGTACATTTATTTTGGAATGCGAAAATTCTTTTTTGATTGAATAATATCACTCTCCGCCCTGACCTGGATGGCCCAGGCTAGCCTGATCTCGTCAGATCTCAGAAGCTAAGCAGGGTCAGCCCTGGTTAGTATTTGGATGGGAGCCACCAAGGAAGTCCAGGGCTGCTGTGCAGAGGAAGGCATTGGCAAACCACCTCGGTTAGTCTCTTGCCATGAAAACCCCAAAAGGGGTCGCCATAAGTCGGCTGCGACTTGACGGCACTTTACACACACACACACAATATCACTCCCCCAAACAATGTAATCTACGAAAATGGCTATTAACACATGCAAGGCAGTTTGGGTACATATGGAAGCCTGGCATGATTTGTGGAAATGAGCCTGTGATCTTCCACCTCATTCATAATTGAGGAAATTTCTAACCTGTGATCTTAAATCTGCACTGTCTGTTTCTGGAATGTCAAATCTGAAAGTGTCATGTTGAAAAAATGTGTTTTAATTCTTAGGCCATTGCACATTACGAGCAAGCTGCAGATTATTACAAAGGTGAAGAATCTAACAGGCAAGTCTTCATTCGATAGCTGCTGTTAGTGTTGAGAGTATAAATCTGAATGAATGCTGTTTGCTTTCCCTTTTGACTAGGGTTGCCAACCTCCAGGTACTAGCTGAAGATCTGCTATTACGACTGATCTCCAGCCAATAGATCAGTTCAGCTGGAGAAAATAGCCATTTTGGCTATTGGACTCTATGGCATTGAAGTCCCTCCCCTCCCCAAACCCCGCTTTCCTCAGGCTCCGCCCCAAAACTTCCTGCTGGTGGCAAAGAGGGACCTGACAACCCTACTTTTGACACTATAAAATGAAATTCTTTCTCTTCTTGTAGAACCATCCGAAGCCCAAATTAGATTTCTTGGATTGGCATTCCTCTGACCTATGTGTCCATTTTAGTACTGTAAATGATCAAGAATTCTGGGTCTGGCTATATCAGAAGGGAGCCAAATGTCAATCCTTTTCAATCCCTGTGAGACAACAGAAATCACCACATGCCATTGGAATGAATGTTTTGTCTGGCAAACTTAGTATTTTAGCATAGTTTGTAGCAGGCCTCTTCACCAGGTAGTGCATTTAGGCATTGGTACATTTTTGCCTTTGCCTTTCTGTAACATTCACTGAATTATAACTTTTCCCTTCTAGTTCTGCTAACAAATGTCTGCTGAAAGTAGCCGGATATGCGGCTCAGCTAGAGCAATATCAGAAGGCTACTGAAATTTTCGAACAGGTTGGTACCCGACCTTCCATTTTAGAACAAGGAGCGTATAAACCACGGGGGTGCAATTGAATGGAATATTTATCTGTTTACTTCATTTATCTCTCTTTCTTCCTCAACGGGGACCCAAAGTGGCATACTACGTTCTCCTCCTCTGTTTTATCCTCGTAACAACCCCGTGGGGTAGGTTAGGCTGAAAGTGTATGACAGGGCCAAGGTCACCCAGTGAGTTTCCATGAGAGAGTGGGAATTTGAAACTGGGTTCCCCGCATCCTAGTCCGACACTCTAACCACTACACAACACTTCTCGTGTGCGACTTGCCAACATGGAACAATACACTTGGGGATGCCTCAGACCACAAGCCTTCCTGAAAGTTTGATTGATTCCCCAACAAAGAATATAGTAGTTCCATGGGGCCGTCTCAGGTCTGGAGAATACAGTATGGGGAGAGTGCCTGGGAATTAAGTTCTGGAACTCCCGCAACATGTTTCCAAACATGGTTGACTTGTGAACAGGCCTGACGGGACTTCTTTTGCTGGTACTTCATTCCTATCACTTTTTGCTCACGCTCCCCACTGGGGACACTTTATTGATTTCCATTTTCTTGTAGATCAGCGATGACTCGGTAAAGACCTGATCTTCATTATTAAGTTTGGATTATTTGGGCAAATAATACTGAAAACGAGACACTTCACATGTATAAATATAGTGCTATTTATGGTAGTCGGATGTGTTATAGAATGGAAATAGGGTTGTGATAAGAAAATATTTTATAAGGATTTTAATGAACAAAGAGTAATGCTTGGTAATTTTGGACATCAGGTACATTCTACCTGAAAGACATTGTGTTTTTGATATGAGGAAGAGGCAATTTCAAAGAGCCAGTTGAAAAAAACCAGTGATGTGCACAATGCATAATTTGTCTTTGACTGGAAATACCGTTTTTTATCCCTTTAGGTTGGAACAAGTACTATGGACAACCCTTTGCTGAAGCATAGTGCAAAAGATTATTTCTTTAAAGCTGCTCTGTGTCACTTTTTGGTTGATGAGTTGAACGCTAAGGTGAGTGCGCCTCATTATTTCATGGATCATTATACCCTATATTAGGTGGTGTACAAAAATATACATAAAGGTTGCAGTGGCTCCCTGTACCAGGCCAACTATTCAAGCTTGATTTACACTTCCTTGCAATTGGAGGTGGAATTATGTTTCAATCTTACCTTTGCCCGTGGCGTTTAGGGTGTAATCCACAGTTCCCCTAGGGTTGCCAACTCGAGCTTCGGAAATCCCTGGAGATTTGGGGGCGGTGCCTCAGGACGGCAGAATTTGGGGAGGGGAGGGAGGTCAAATGACGCATGGTGCCATAGAGTCCATCCTGCAGAGCTCTAGACCCTGTGTTGAGGTTGGTAACCCTATGCTCCTCCCTTTTATTTTCCCAACAAGACTGAGAGGTCGAGAAAGAGTGACCATTGAGCGATGATCTCTCCCACGGCGCAATCTGGCCTAGATGCAGCTATGCCAAACTCCCTCTAATACTATCTTCTTCCTTGTGTCTGGTCAGTTCCATACACTGGAAATCTTGAGCTCTGTTTTCTTTTGCTTTATTGCCATTAAAGGTTTTGAAATTGAGCTCTGTTTTCAGTTTTGCTATAAAACCAGCCTTGAGTTTGGAGCACATAAAAGTCACATTTGCACATAGCACAGGCTACTGCCTATTTAAGTAAGCCCAATACCAAATCTCCTTTCTAATTTTAAATTTGTTTCTCCAAATGAGCTGTGCATCTTTGATTTTGTGCCTTGGGTCGTGCTTCCATTTCTGAGAAACCGTTTCTGATAGGCCAAGGGATGAACTAGACGATATGTGGGAGAAGTGTGAAGAGTTTCCTGCAGATGGTTTGTTTTTACTGAAAAGCATTTTTGGAGGCTGTGATCAGCAACAGAAGAATGTTAACCCTTTTAGTCTTAAAAGGGCCAGGTTAATGGTCACAGGATTGTGGATGCCCCATTCAGAACCTGAAGACTCTTAAACAAATAACGTTTAATTAAAGGGGTAGGAAACAATAAGGTA